>NC_054474.1:155688917-156009542 GCF_017639515.1 Carcharodon carcharias | reverse complement strand
ATCAAGAAAAAAGCTGAAGGCACTGGATGCTACATAGGATGTGGGCCCTGACACTATTCCAGCAATAGTTCTGAAGACTAGTGCTCCGGAATTTGCCGTGCCCCTAGCCAAGTTGTTCCAGTACAGCTACATTACTCGGATCTATCTGGCTATGTGGAAAATTGCCCAGGTATGTCTTATACCCAAAAAGCAGGACAAATCCAACCCGGCCAATTACCGCCCCATCAGTCTATTCTCAATCATCAGTAAAGTAATGGAAGGGATCATCAACAGTGCTATCAAGCAGCACTTGCTTAGCAATAACCTGCTCACTGACACTCAGTTTGAGTTCCGCCAGGGTCACTCAGCTCCTGACCTCATTACAGCCTTGGTTCAAACATGAACAAAAGTGCTGAACTCCCAAAGTGTGGTGGAAAGCTCCCCGCTGGTTGGAGTCATACCTAACACAAAGGAAGATGGTTGTGGTTGTTGGAGGTCAATCATCTCAGCTCTAGGACATCACTGCAGGAGTTCCTCAGGATAGTGCCCTAGGCTAAACCATCTTCAGCTGCTTCATCAATGACCTTCCTTCCATCATAAGGTCAGAAGTGGGGATGCTCGCTGACGATCGCAAAATGTTCAGCAGCATTCGCAACTCCTCAAATACTGAAGCAGTCCATGTCCAAATGCAGCAAGACCTGGACAATATCCAGGCTTGGGTTGACAAGTGGCAAGTAACATTCACACCACACAAGTGCTATCTCCAACAAGAGAGAACCTAACCATCATTCAATGGCATTACCATCGCTGAATCTCCCACTATCAACATCCTGGGGTTACCATTGACTAGAAACTGAACTGAACTGGCCAGATAAATATAGTAGCCACAAGAGCAGGTCAGGGGCAATGAATCGTGCGAAGAATAACTCACCTCCTGACTCCCCAAAGCCTGTCCACCATCTACAAGGCACAAGTCAGGAGTGTGATGGAATACTCTCCCACTTGCCTGGATGAGTGCAGCTCCAACAACACTCAAGAAGCTGGACACCATCCAGAACAAAGCAACCCACTTGATTGGCATCACATCCACAAACATTCATTCCCTCCACCACCGACGCACAGTAACAGCAGTGTGTACCATCTACATGATGCACTGCAGAAACTCACCAAGGCTCCTTCGATGGCTCCTTCCAAACCCACGACCACTACCATCTAGAAGGCCAAGGGCAGCAGACACATGGGAAGACCACCACCTGGAAGTTCCCCTCCAAGTCATTCACCATCCTGACTTGGAAATATATCGGCCATTCCTTCACTAGGTTAAAATTCTTCGCTGGGTTCAAATCCTGAAACACCCTCCCTAACAGCACTGTGGATGTACCTACACCACATGGACTGCAGCAGTTGAAGAAAGTAGCTCACCGCCACCTTCTCAAGGGCAATTAGGGATGGGCAATAAATGATGGCCTAGCCAGCGAAGCCCACATCCCATGAATGAATAAAACAAACCTTAAGCCATGTTCCCACTGGGAGAACACTGTTGACGTCAACCACACACCCCCTCCTTCCGTCAGCCAGAGAGATTCCTCTGAATCTCCCAGGCAGCCATTAAGAACCTCTTGAAAGGTGGAAGTGCAAAGTCGGTTTTTCGTGCTTGTAATGAAAAGAATCACATGCTGCAGCTGCCAAAGGGTACCACACTAACAGGTAAAAGGGGAGAGCCTTTTCCATTTATTCTTTCACCGGGTGGCACTAACTAAGCCAGCAAGTATTGCCTATACCTAATGGCCCTGGATGAGCTGCCTTTTGAACCGCTGCATGTCCATGTGCGGTAGGTACACCCACTGTGCCCAGAGTGTGGCACACAATGGCCACGAGCCTATATCGGAACACCCCACTTTGCAGTAGTCAGCAAATATAAAAGTGCCTCAAGAACGTGAAGATTAGGAGCAGCAATAGGTGATTTGGCCTTCTCCGTCATTCAATAAGATCATGGCTGATCTTCTACGTCAGCTCCACTCCCCTTATCCCATAGCCTCTGATTCCCTTTCTGTCCAAAAGAAGTTAACAAGAAAAACTAATAGGACAAAAATGAGATCTCACAAAAGCATTCAAAATCTTGAGAGGTTTTAATAAAGCAAACCGGGAAAATCTATTTCCACTGATCAGTTAAAAATTATACAGAAAAGGACAAAGGGAGGGGTCAGGAGGCGAAAAAGCAGAATTGGAAAAGATGCAGGAAAAGAGCAGAGAGATAGAACTGAGGAGCTGGCAATGGGGAGATCTTGTGGCGCAATGAGTAGTGTCTCTGGCCATGGAAGGTGTGTTCATAAAGTGGCCAAACAGAGTATCAATGTGGAAATCTCTCCAACATACACACACCAAAGGCAGGTGGTAAGAGTGGGAGAGATTCCTGATCAGAGATTTGATGGAAAGAATGTTGGAGCCTCTACCATCATGCTCCAGGCTACAATGGGTGTGTAAAAAATGCACAGCAACTCATGACTCCCTGGGTGAGCTGTCAGACACCAGCACCATGCTGGTAGTGGCTTCTGGGTTGTGAAATTCTTTGGCTCTATCCTCATAAGCTTTTCTTTCCAGGAATAACATGGCAGCGTTGAAAAATGTCTGATGTTTCTTTTACAAAACGAGCCAGCAGACTGACAGAGAAAGAGAGTCCCGCATAAAGAAGCAAAGATGCAATAAACACAGGAGAAATTGAGGAGACCAGCAATTTGACGTTTTGTTTGTAATTTATAACCCTTACACCCCACGCAGATGGTTTGTGAAAAGGCAGCTTTTTAATTGGGATCTATTGCTGGGGCCTACCCAATACCAAGCTCTCAATTAAACCCTGACATTTCAAAACACTGCCAACACTCATAAGCAGGCAATGGCTCAACAGTTTGAGTGCTGGGTTGTAGCAGGGAGGAGTCAACACCACTGCCCAGCTCTCAGAGCCTCCCTGAACCCTCACATTCTCACCTCAGTGTTGCATGCTTGACAGTGAGGCTGTGGAGGTCAGAACTGCAGCCAATCTTTACACGTTTTATGAGCTTTTATTTACGGAAACACACATTACAAGCATGTGCTTCCTAACCCAACAACCACCGTTTCTGTCTGTTCCTATATATAGGAGCACAAGTGATGCCCAGCACCTTTTTTTAAAATTCATTGAATTGCCAGCATGTATTGCCCATTCTTAATTACCCTTGTTCATTGCTGTGGGTCTGGAGTGACATGTAGGCCATACCTTGTAAGGACAGCAGATTTCCTCCACTCAAGGGCATTTGTGAGCCAGCTGGGTGTTTACAACCTTTTCCGTGGTGGGATTCAAACCCGGGCCCCCGGAATGTTACAGTGGGTCTCTGGATTACCAGTCCAGTGGCAGTACCACTGCACCACCACCTCCCTCTGAATACAACTAAACACTAACTAATATACAATTATCATTCTGGGTCAGACCCAGTGGATTTGATCCCTGAACCAGGAAATGCTGGCCTTTGCTGGTGGTGTGAAACACAAGATAATTGGGCTGACTGCCCTTTGTGCATCCCACCTGACTTTCCATTGAAGTCAATGGAAAGGTGAGATTGATTGTGTCATTGATGAATGACTGAGTCAATATTGCCCATTTTGCGCCCTTGCTATAGATGAAAATTACCCTCTGTGTGTAAACTAGGCTGAGGCCTTAGTATTGAAAGTGGAATCAAAACCACACCTTTCTAGATCTCAAAAGAACCAATACTATGGAGCTCCACCATATTTAAACATTCATTCACAGGCAAAGCCAGCTTTTATTGCCCATCCCTAAGTGCCTCTCAGCAGGTCCAACTGACTGACTCACAAAGCCACTTCAGACGGTAGTTAAGAAACAACCATATTGCTGGTGCCCTGGAGTCACATATAAGCCAGACCATATAAGATCAGCAGATTTCCTTCCTTAAAGGACACTAATTAATGATTCAGATGAGTTTTCAAGACAAGTCGATTGTTTCATGGTCACCATTAATGATACTAGATTTTTGTTCCAGATTTATTTAATTGAATTTAAATTCTCCATCTGCATGGCTGGGATCCAGTCTCTGGATCATTAGTCCAGGCCTCTGGAATACTGATCTAGTAACATAACCAATGTGCTACTGTTCCAAATGTATTTTCTGCATTTTGTGAGAACAGTAAGTGAGTACATACTTTACCAGACGTACATAATTGGCTGTAAAGTATCTTGGAACATCCAGAGGTTGTGAAAGATGCTATATAAATGCAAATTCTTTCTTCTTTTTAATATAAGAACATAAGAAATATAAGCAGGAGCAGACCATACAGCCCGTGGAGCCTACTCCACCTTTCAATACAACCATGGCTGATCTTGCACTTCAACTCCACTTTCCTGCTCACTCCCCATATCCCTTCTTTCCTTGAGACCAGAAATCTGTCTATCCCAGCCTTAAGCGTATTCAACAATGGACCATCCCCAATCCCCTGGGGGATTCACAACTCTCTGAGTGAAGTAATTTCTCCTCATTTCAGTCTGAAAAGATCGGCCCCTTATCCTGAGACTGTGCCCCCCACGTTTTAGATTCCCCAACCAACCGAAACAATCTGTATCTACCCTATCAAGCCCCTTCAGAATCTTGTATGCTTCAATGAGATTACCTCTCATTTTTCTAAATTCCAGAGAATAGTGGCACAATTTACTCATCTCTCATCATAGACAACCCTCTCACCCCAGGGACCAATTTAATGAGCCTCCACTGTACAACCTCCAATGCAAGTATATCCTACCACTTGCCTGTTTGGGTGCAGCTCCAACAACACTCAAGAAAGCTGACACCATCCAGGACAAAGCAGCCCGCTTGATTAGCACCCCTTCCACAAACATTCACTCCCTCCACCACTGACGCACAGTGGCAGCAGTGTGTACCATCTACAAGATGTAATGCAGCAACTCACCAAGGCTCCTTAGACAGCATAGTGGAGCATTCCAAACCCACGACTGCTATCTCATAGAAGGACAAGGGCAGCAGACACCTGGGGACACCACCACCTGCAAGTTCCCCTCCAAGCCACTCACCATCCTGACTTGGAAATGTATCACCGTTCCTTCACTGTCGCTGGGTCAAAATTCTGGAACTCCCTCCCTAACAGCACTGTGGGTGTACCTATGCCACATGGACTGCAGCAGTTCAAGAAGGCAGCTCACTACTGCCTTCTCAAGGGCAATTAGGGAAGGGCAATAAATGCTGGCCCAGCCAGAGGCACTGACATCCCATGAATGAATTTTAAAAATGGAGACCAAAGCTGCACACAGTACTCCAGATGCGGTCTCACCAAAGTCCTGTACAATTGCAGCAAGACTTATTTATTCCTCTGCTCCAATCCCCTTACAATAAAGGCCACCATACCATTTGCCTTCCTAACTGCTTACCGTACCTGCATGGTAACTTTCTGCGTTCCTTGAACAAGCGCACCCAAGTCTCTTTGAACATCAACACTTACAAGTTTCACACCTTTTAAAGAAACATTGAAAATATTTAATTTGTACACTGTCCCAATACTGAAGCTGAGAATATATATTAAGGTGTACTGGATGCAGGTGGATATCTGGTATTAAGCAGGAGTTGGGATGCAGCAGTGAGGCTTAGCTGCACTGGATAATGGTCCTAGAGCTTGGCTGAACTGGGGTGGGAGCCTTTGAGTTTTAGCAGCACACTGTCAGGGCTGCTGGGGTTTGACGGCGGCGGCGGCGGCGGCGGTGGTGGGGGTGGGGGGGGGGGGGGGGGGAGGGAGAGAAATACTACCCATCTGTCTCCCTCTCAGTTTAATTATATCTGGGAAGTATTTATAATTCAGCAGTCAACAGAAGTTGCAGCAGCTGTATAATCTGTATCCTGTCATTTTCTCACCCTCATTTACGTAAACGGAGACAGACTACTCATAAAGAGCCAATGTGTTATATAATGAAAGTGAACTATATAAACTTCGGATTTTCTTAAAAGAGTATTTTTAAAAACACATCAGAAATTTCAATGATTACCACTTTAAACTCATTCAATTCCAAGAGAACAAAGTGTGAAGTGTTAATATATCGATACTGGCCATTCTCATCACAAAATAATCACACAGAAAGAAAATACAGCACCTTCATAATCTCAAGACATCCCAAAAGCTCTTGAAAGCCTTTAGAGTATTTTGGAAATGTAGTCACTGTTGTAATGAAGGAAACCACAGCACTTTAAGCTCCCCTTAACTTCAATATGACAATGACCAGATAATGTTTTTCTTGCCGTGATGTTGATTGAGGGATACACATTGGGCAGGAAATCTCCCAAACCCTTCTTCCAGCAGTGCTGTGGAATCTTTTATGTCCACCTGAGTGGGCAGACAGGACCCTCAGTTTAACATCTCATTGACAGACAGCCCTTCCAACAGTGCAGCACTCCCTCAGTACTACACCGGATTGTCAGCCTAGATTGATACACTCAGTTATCTGGAGTGGGATGTAAACTTACAACACTCTGATCCAGACATGAGAGTGTTACCAACTGAGTCACAGCTGACACTCAGCATTTTCCATCATGGTGTGCTGACATCAAGGTGTTTCATTATTAAGGCATGACAGAGTAAGTTAAGGTTTCTCTCTACGCAACTTACACAGTAACTCAATACTTGGGTCGCAAGTTCCTATGAAAAAATTCCATGTAAACATTACCCTGGAGATTCGTTAATATTACTGATCATCACCCTGTAGTGTGAGTTACTGCCTGCTGCTTGCCGACCAGGTTTTAATGAAGTCCCAGACTCAAAATGGTTCACTTCCTGAGTACAGGCTTTGCGTGGACTGGGAGGACACTCCACCCACTTTACACCCAGTTCAAATGGAAGTTGAAAATACACCAGCACCCCCGCCACCCCCCTCCCCGAGTCCTTGCAAGCTCAAAGGAAAATAAAAAGGCAATCGAGTCCTCGGGGTTGATTCCCAGTTCAAGCCCATTCAGGAAGACCTTCAATTCTTGTTCCACATTTTCCCTCCCGGTTTAATTTTGTTTTCAGATTATTTTCTTGGGAGACAGTGGTGTAGTAAAAATGCCACTAGGCTAGCAACCCAGAGACTCAGGCTAATGCTCTGGGGACATGGGTTCAAATCCCATCCTGGCAGCTAGTGGAGTTCAAATCAATTAGTAAATCTGGAATTGAATGCTATTCTCATTAATGATGACCATGAAACCATTGTCGATTGTTGTAAAAACCCATCTCATTTGCTAATGTCCTTTAGGGAAGGAAATCTGCCATACTTACCTGGTCTGGCCTACATGTGGCTCCAGACCCAAAGCAATGTGGTTGGCTCTCAACTGCCCTCTGAAATGGCCTAGCAAGCCACGCGATTAGGGACAGAAAACAAATGCTTAACTTGCCAGCAATGCCCACATCCCATGAAAGAAAAAAAATCCTACTAATTTCCTGAAATGTGTTGCTGCTTCTGCTGCCTTGAGTTTTACTCCAGATTGGGAGCGCTTCACTGCTCCAGTTACACAAGTGTTACCTCTGGCTAAAAGTCACCCCTCCCTCTACCCCAATTCCTGCCCCTCCCATCTAACACAGCCGCTTACTGCTCCCCCATTCTGCAATGTCGCCCCCCCCCCCCACCCACTTTGTATTCGTCTTGTATCACAGAGCTTCCTTCCACCCCCACAACAACTTCATGTCCGTCAGGCCTCCTCTCTTCCATGCTCCACAACGATCTCTACTCCCACATCCCTAGTCTCCTCGCAGCTCTTCTCTCTGACAATTCAGCAATATTTGAAGACGTATTCCCCACTCCCATTTGCCTCCCTACCCCTCTGCACCCCTGCCCCTCTGCCCTGCAATCAATAGTGTGATGCCTTTGTCCTCACAACACAGTATATCGTTTAGAATGAACGTGTGTAATGTCACGGCAAATCTGCTGAAGAGAGATGTTTATCTCTTCAAAACCAGCTCAAGCGGAACAGGTGAAACTCCAATTCCTGTCTGCTGGCTGCAAGCTGCCTACTTCAAGTGGCTTTGCAACAATCTCGGCTCAATTCCTACAGGATCTGTTTCAACACGGTAGTAATAGCCAGAATAAATAGGAACTAACACAGAGAAAGACCGAAGGAGGACTGGTGCAGGAAACAGGCAATGTTGCATTCATTCTGAGGTTTAGTGGAACAGTAGTATTGTGGTAATGTTACCAGACTCACAATCCAGAGGCCTGGGTTAATGCTCAAGACACAAAAGCTCAAAAAATCCCATCACAACTGGGAGAATTTAAATTCAAATTAATAACTCTGGAATAAAATGCTAGTCTCATTCATAATGATTGTAAAACTACCAGATTGTTGTAAAAACCCATCTGGTTCACTAATGTCATTTAGGGAAGGACATTTGCTATCCTTACCAGGTCTGGTCTATGGGTGACTCCGGACCCACAGCAATCTGGTTAACTCTTAGCTGCCCTCTGCAATGGCTTAGCATGTCACTTAGTTGTATCAGACAGCTACAGAGAAGAGTACTGTGGGTGTGTCTATACCATATGGAGTAAGGCAGTTTACCTTCTCAAGGGAAATTAGGGGTAGGCAATAAGTGCTGGCCTTGCTAGTGATGCTCACATCCCAAGAATGAATAAAAAACAAAGCTCCACAGGCACCAACAGCCCTCCTGTATTATGTATTTTACCTAGCTCAGTTATATACAACAGTCACAGATCCACTGAGGTGAAAGGTTGAGGGTTCAAGGCCCACTCCAGAGACTTGGACACATAACCAAAAAATAATCAGCTTTCAGCTAGGTGCACAAGAAAAGGGAAATAAAACATCATGCTGAGCTAAACTGGTACAGCAATAGAGAATTGTGTTGCTGCTATATAAAACCTTAGTCAGACTCCATCCAGAGCACCCTATACGGTTCTGGTCACCTAACATTATGAAAGATATTATTGTTGCAACCATATTTAGACCAAGTGTAAGCTAAACTAATTAACAAAGTTGGGCTTTTTTTTTTGGAAAGGAGACTTAGAAGTGATCGAAGAGTCAGAAGAGAGTTGACAAGACTAATCCAGGAAAACAGTCAGCTGTGGGGATGCTCAATTCCCAAGAAACACAAGATAAAAGTGAAGAGGCTAGAAGGGGAGTACAGCAGATTTATTTTTGTCAGCCAAAGGACACAACCTCCTGCCTCTAGTGACACATGAGACAGACAAAGCACATGCTTAAGCCTGTCTTCCACAGCTTCTTTTTAACTGGAACAGGTCACTCGCTTGAAGCTATGGTTTGAGGTACTCCACTCCACATCAAGCACATCTGACCAGGAGTCTCTCCCCCTCTTACACCTGCCATTGGTGAGTTGGAAGGGTTTGCATGTTGCTAATCAACCTATTCAGCTCCACTGTGAACACACCTTCCTTGACCAACAAGTCCTGGAGTGGGACTGGAACCCAAAGTTTCTGGCTTAGAAGAGGGAGACCAGTCCACTGCACCACATGACCTCCTCCAAAGGACATCTATAATGGAATAAATTAAAGGGAGTCAATTAGCTGTGTTTCTGGAAAGAGGTTGGTAGATATGGTGAAAAGGTGGGTAGATGATGCCCATCTATCAAAAGACTTATTGGGAAGAACAGCTTTTCCTGATCCTAATTGTGGGAACTGTAGTCCCCTATAAATAGAGTTTCTTCCTAAACAGCATGACAGGAAGTCCAATGATCCAGAGTTAATGGTTTTGCTTGATAGTGTTTGAAATGATTATGCAGAAACAAAAGCACAACATTTTTGAAATGCCGCCAACATATCATCACATCTCAAATGTTCCAAGCCCTTTTCAAATTGAATGGTGCAATGGTGACACTGGCAGAATTGCTGGGTCAGCTCTTCACCCTGTGTTGCTGGTGGCACTCTTATCTTTCAATGCAATACTGGAAAGCACAGAAAAAAGTGTAAAAGCCCCAACAAGTCCTTCAAGGCTCATTGCAATCGACCTGTTTTCTTACTATGCCCTTCATTGCTATACATAATAATTGCCCCTTAAACCTGTTCAGTCCATGGCCTCCTCTGCTAACTCATTCAACTAAAAAACCCTTCGGACAAAAGGTTTTCCTACTCGCAAAAGCAAGGAAGCGATGCAGTTCTAGTTACTTCCATTATAGACAGGATGTTAGGATCAAGGAGAAAGAATGGCTAAGATTCACCAGAATTAAACCAGCATTCAGAGATTATGGTTTTGAAGAATCATAGAATGAGACAGCACAGAAGGAGGCCATTTGGCCCATTATGCTTGTGCCAGCTCTTTGGTAGAGCTATACAATTAATCTCACACCCTCAATCTTTCCCCATAGCCTCCATAAGGCAAATTATTTCCCTTCAAGTATTTATCCTGACGAATGTTACTTGAATCTGATTTCATAGTGCTTTCAGGCAGTGCATTCCAGATCACAACAACTCGATGTGTCAAACCATGTTTCCTCATGTTGGCTCTTTTTTTTTACCTTAAATCTGCCTATGACTGGATGTTTGGTTCCTCCGGGTCCATAAGGAGGTGTGTCTATTGTCTGTAGCCAGTGGTGTCTCAGTCACAGTTCTTTGTCCAATAGGACACCAGCTCCCATGTCCAATTTGAAGTTTATGAGATGGCCATAAGTCAAGATGCCCCCAATCCAGAACAAAAATCCAGGATCTTTGGCTTCACCCAAGAAGCTTGGTTGTGTGTCCACTTGGTGTGCTATCTCGAGCTTGTGAATCCTCTTGGGATCTTCCGTGCATTTTGGTGTTTTGGCTTTTCACAGCTTCCCAAAGTGTCCTATTCGGTTACATTGAAAGCCTTGGGCTGAATTTGCAGGACATCAATCACGCCTGTGGGGGTGCTTTTCTTCACAGTGCTAGCATGGTTACTCTGCTAATCAGTTAGGCTTCATTTGGCCTGGAGTGTCCCTGTTTCTGTG
The DNA here is from genome assembly GCF_017639515.1 of Carcharodon carcharias. Lineage (NCBI taxonomy): Eukaryota > Metazoa > Chordata > Chondrichthyes > Lamniformes > Lamnidae > Carcharodon > Carcharodon carcharias. The sequence continues at coordinate 155,998,607 of NC_054474.1, read as the reverse complement.
CTATTTCACTAGCTGGACAGTGGGGTTTACTTTGTATTATGGTTTGCTTTCTCCCCTCAATATGGATCGGTGTTGCAAACAGGTTTCAGATTGTCTGAATTTCCAGCGTGTCTGTCTTTTTAACCATACCTGAAGCATTCATATATCTAAGGAATCTCTTTCTCCAAAGTCTCCAAGTATGTGATTGATCTGGGGCTTGGATGAGCCCAAATTGATCTTGAAGAGTGGATTTCTGACCATGGTTAAAATTTTTAAATCACTGGATCAGCTTTAAGAGGCTTCTGAAAATCCAAGATGGTGCCACCAAACGCTTCTTCACAAAGGGGTTTCCCCTGCTTCCCAGTTTTGGCAGGCTCCTGCAGTAATGGTGTTCACAGTCTCTTCCCACAGTGGCTGCCTGGATCGACTGGTTACTCTTCCCCGCTTCAACACAATATTCTTGGGGTCCTGGGAATGTCGAACCCCGGCTTTTGTTGGGTTTTTAAAGCTGGCTACTCCAATGCAATTAATTTTTAACTAATTATTACTTTCTCGGAGTGAGCTTGGCCCTCGCGTGTACAAGCGCGGACTCGGGAATTGGGTTTCTCAGGCTGCAAATTAAACGGCAATTTATGGCCTCTGCAGTATTTAACTTTTCTCAGGACTTGTGTTGTCCAGGAATTTTACATTCTTAGCTCACCCCTGCTAGGTCTGCTGACTCTGCACACTCTGGGTATTGAAGTTGGAGTTCCACGGGATTCAGCGGAGTCTTCTGCTGCAGTGAGGAATTTAGTTTCTGCCTTCAGCTTCCAAGCCTTTCTTTGGAGCTTTTCTCTGATGGTTTCATTTTACGACTTCACTTCTTGAGCTTCCCTTCAGGTCAGAATGCGCTTTGATTTTTCCTTCCGTTTTCCATTTTTAATTTTCCTCTGCAGTCTCTGGGAGGTTTTAAGTTGTTCCATTCACTGCCACCACATTGTAAGGTGTTGGTCTTATTAAGGTATTTGTAGTCTTGGGTTGTTCAACAATAAGTATTTATTAACTACTAGAAACTATATACATAGGTATAGTAAAGGTCCCAGCTAGGAGCTGTCTCCATGCTTGCTTCTACACACGGCTCTGTGCTACACGACACTAACCCCTCGGTGCGGGTGATGTGTTCTTTTACATCCCTTTGTGGATGGTACTGTACTCAGTCCCACTTTAACCCTTTATGTGCCAGACCCTTACAGTACGTACTTCACTTCCTTCCTGTGTATTTCTGGGGCATACAAACCAGAGGCTTCCAGATTTGAACATGGGATTGTGATGGGGTAGCTAACGTGTATTAAGGCTAGGAGCCGGGGTTGCTGCATTCTGCCTTAGTGCCGCTTGCTTTTGCAAGAGGAAAGATAATAAGCAAGAATCGTTCCCTGAATGACTTCCAGTGATGCCCAGACTGGATGATAGCACAGTGGTAATGTTACTGGACTAAAAATCTCTAACACTTAAACTAATGCTCGTGAGGCAAGAGCTCAAATTGCACCACATCAACTAGAGAATTTATTTTTAATTAATAAATCTGGATTAAAATCCTAGTCACATTAAAAATGCTCATGAAACTACCAGATTGTTGTTAAAAACCCATCTGGTTCACTAATGTCCATCAGGGAAGAAAATCTGCCGACCTTACCTGGTCTGACCTACATGTGACTCCAGACCCACAGAAATGTGGTTGACTCTTAACTGCCCCTCTGAAATGGATAAGCAAGCAGCTCAGTTGTATCAAACCATTACCGAAAAAGCACAGTGGGTGTACTGACACCGCCTGGACTGTAGTGATTCAAGGAAGTGGCTCTTCACCACCTTCTCAATGGCATTTATGGATGGGCAATCAACGCTGGTCTTACCAGTGACGCCCACATCCTAAGAAAGAATAACTTAAAAAAAGAGACACCCTTCAGATAACAATGGAATGATAGTCCCAACCTCTCGCGATGACACTCATGAGTTTTCCTCACTGTGTTCAACACTATTTCCTTGTCCTTTCTGACAAACGGAGTGCATGGGCCTGGTGTGGGGGGAGCTGCAGACTAGCTAGTATGCAAGTGGCAAAACTCCCAGCCTCAATGTCTTAAGCTCTGTGGAGGAAAAAAAAAGTCAAATTTGGAATGGGATCGGGACAGAGCCCAAATAAGAGTTAGCACCTTTGGAAAAGGAGGGTCAACAAAATGAAAGACAAATTCTAAAGCTTTTTTTTTTGGAAACAGTGAGATTGAATAATTAAATAGACCATGGCCCAGTGCTTTGTAAAACTGCCTGTGATCGATGTCTGTAAATACTGTGCTCTCTCAGTTAAAGATCCTGCCAAGTATTATCACTAATGAACTGTGTCCCTTTACACCATGATATAGTCATCACGCAGGGCTACCAGGGTACAGCCATTCCCTTAATGTACCATAGAGCGGGCTGACACAAGTCTGACCTGGCCCCACACTCCCACACTCATCTTTACATTCCAGTGCACTCAAATGTCAAGCTCAGGCTTAAATGGGGCGTGTTGACAAGCATCAAGGCTGCTGACCCAGTGCACCAAGGGATTCGGATGAACCCGCCTGCTCCCTCAGTTGCCGATTATAAGCGGCCCAAGTGGAATGAGCTATTAAACAAAGCTAGGGGCGGGGTGGATGATGGGGGGAGAGAGAAAAGAGATCAACAGCTGCCATCTCCAATGAGACAGGGGGTAGAATAGAGCCAAGGAAGGGGCTGGGATCCAGGGCTGAGCTCAATTCATCCTTAGGGTGTGAGCATGACTGGCAAGGCCAGCATTTATTGCCCATCCCTAATTTTTTTTCCAAAAATATACTTTATTCATAAAATATCTAAAAGTACATTCCAAAACATTTCAAACTGGACATTACGGAAAGTGCTATAATATTCAACTTTTCTCCACAGAGCATACTGCATGTTGAGGTGCCTCAATGCACATGGTATTTACAATATACAGTCCATGTCAAGCATACAGTCCAAGGGGTTTCGACACAGCATCCAGCCCTTCGATGCACTATGGTTGAAAGGCCTTAGACTGTGGCCTTTCCCCACTGCATCTTTGCAGCAGCTGCAAGCTTTAGTGTATCGTCCATCCCCTAATTGCCTCTTGAGCAGGTGGAGGTGGTGAACCAGTTACAACTGAGTGGTTTCCTAGGCCATTGCAGAGGGCAGAGAGCAGTTAAAAGTCAACCACATCATTGTGGGTCTGCAGTCACATTTAGGCCAGACCAGGTAAGGACAACAGGTTTCCTCCCCTAAAAGACATTAGTGAACCAGATAGGTTTTTACAACAATTCCATGGTTTCGTGGTCATGATTAATAAGCGCAGCCTTTTAATTCCAGATTTATTAATTAACTGAATTTAAATGTCTGCAGTAATTGTGGAGGGAAAAGATTTGAACACATGCCTCCAGAGTATTATTCCAGGCTTCTGGATTACAAGTCCAATAACATTACCACTATACTACCAATCCCACATTGTTCATTTGCCTGTTGTTTAAAATTCATTGAAAACAAATGTGTGGTACTGGCACATCGAAGAATACAGGGAACAGTACTCCAATTAACTACCTCCTCCAACTCCTGCATTAATTTTGCAGGACAAAGTCTTATGTGGGCACTCTATTCATTGTGTTAGTGATCTGTTAATTAGATTGTAAAATACGCATATGAACGGCATTGTTTAATTGAGTATTTTGAGCACTTGACTGTGCACCCGGATGTCTCCGGAGAGGGAGTACACAGTGTCCACTTGAGGCCTTCTGTGACTGGTGGGCATCGTGGGGGGCTGGAGTGCTTCATCAGCCCCCAAAACCACATTTTAATTTAATCAGATAAATTTTCTTTGGAGTTCTGTTTCTGTTACAGTGTCCCTTTAAGGAGCTATCACTTTAACTTGTTAATTTGTTAATTGATTAATTAGTCCATTTTATTTTGCTTCATTTTATTGGTATACACAAAAGAGTAAAAAGGGAGACTGTGCTCCTGTCACGAAGCTATTAATGTATATAATGTTATTGGATTTTTTTAAAATAAAGGTTTAGTTTGTGTGTGTGTTAATTGGATTAAAGCCAACTAGTCTGGGTGCTTTGATGTATAGTAGTTTTGAGGTGTATAGAGGTAGACGTACGTTTGCAGCTTGTTTAATGGAGCATTCAAAGTGGGAGTGAAATCTTGCACCTAGCTGGGAGACACCAAGCAATATGTTTACATTACTAATAAAATTGGTACGATGAAAAGGGTTTTATTGTCAGAAGAGGTGGAGTTCAAAGGGCCTGGTGACTGAATGTCAATTTTCATTCTATGAGATGAGTTGGACATAACCTAAGGGGTGTTTGTGTGAGTAGGGCAGAGGCATGTAATATCAAAGCCTGTAAGCCTACAACTGTCTGCAAAGGGACCGCATTTTGAATTTGTAAGGTGAAAATGCTTTGCCTGGTGAGTGGTTAAGTCTATTGGTTATTGTTGCCTTAGTGGAGATTAATTTGGGATTTTGTTAAACATTATGATAATAGTAACTTGTAGCCATGTGTATGTGTTTAATTTAGTGTAAATTAATAAATATCTCATTTAGTTTGATATAAAAACCTCTCAAGAACTAGTGGTCTTATTCCTGAATTTAGAGCTGCCATTCAAAACATACCAATTGAAAATATAGGTCATGACAGTTGTTTAAAGTTTCCCTCTGGGATTTTAAATAACAGCCTTTACCAGCTGCTGTATCATAACAGCCCTGGAGAGGGAGCACATGGTGTCCACTGGTATGCTTGAGGCCCTCCGTGACCAGTGGGCACCATGGGGGCTGGAGTGCTTCATCAGACCCCAAAACAACTTTTTAAATTGGCCTAGAATAATGCTCTAAGTTTTCTTTAAAGTTTTGACTTTTGTTACAATGCCCCTTTAAGGGGCTATTGAGTTGTTTTATTGGCTATTTCATTAATCAGCCTATTTTGTTTTATGGTGCTCAAAAAAAGAGTACAAAGGAAGATTGTTCAGACACTTGGGGTGGTAGGTGCAAGGGAGACATATGTAATGCTGCGTTCTGTGAATAAACCTATTATCAAAACAAGGATTTCTTTCTAGTTTCATACATCATTGTCTCACTTGGGATCCAATTACTGCATTATACAGCTGCTTGTTTTTAAATGCTAAACTCTTTCTTTGGGTGAAACTAAACGATGTTTATACTATTTTCCATATTGGACCTCTCTTCATTCTGATGCTGAGTGTATTCCTGTACAAGACCTAAACCTGGGCACTAGCCAGCTTTAACTTCCATCAACTATTGGAGAATAGGGTTTGGTTTCTCCATTATGGCCAGTGTGTGTGAGGAGAAAACAAAGAGAATGTAGAAAAAGAGAGAAACACATCATCCAACGGTATATGAGGTTGCACTGATCTCTATTTTAACTGGCATCAGACATTACTACTGTTAAGCACATGGAGGTAAAGAAAGACTTGCATTTATATAGTGTCTTTCATAAGCTCAGGACATACTAACATGCTTAACAGCACTCTTGAAAGTGTAGTTATGGCAGCAATGCAAAAAGTGCAGCAGCCAATTTGCACACAGCAAGCTTCCACAAACAGCAAATTGATAATGACCAGGTCATCTGTTTTACTTGTGATGATGACTGAGGGTGTAATATTGGCTAGCACACTGGGAGAACTTCCCCTTTAATCCTAACAACATAGAATGTGGCTTGGCCAGCTATTGTTGCCCATCCCTGATTGCCCTAGAGAAGGTGGTGGTGAGCTGCTTGTTTGAGCCACTGCAGTCCATGTGGTGTAGATACACCCACAGTAGGAGCTTTTACAATCCATTATTGTCTCATCCAAAAGATGACACCTCCAGCAATGCAGCACTCCCTCCGAACTCCCTTCCTAACTGCTCTGTGGGTGTAACTACACCACACAGACCACAGCAGTTCAAGGACTGCAGTGGGTCAAGAACGGCGCTTACCCCCACCTTCTCCAGGGCAATTAGGGATGGGCAACAACAGCTGGCCAAGCCCACATCCTATGGAAGGATAAAAAGAAACTGCATGTGAGCTTCAGCCTGTATGTTATGCTCCAGAGACTGGAGCAGGACTCAGACCCGCAGCCCGGTGATTCAGGGGCAAGAATATATAGGCTGAAGCTCACATGCAGTTTCTTTTAACCCTTTCTTAGGATGTGGGCTTGGCCGGCTTTTGTTGCCCATCCCTAATTGCCCTTGAGAAGGTGGTGGTGAGCTGCCTGTTTGAACCACTGCAGTCCATGTGGTGCAAATACACCCACAGTGCTGCTTGGGAGTTCTGAAGGAGTGCTGCATTGCAAGAGTACTACCCACAGCCACCACCCCTGTAAGTTACTGCCTTCCCGCCACACTCTAAACCTGCTTCACACTTTTTCTTTCCATCATAGAGGAATGAGAGTGTGTAGTGATGCCAGTTGGGAATTGGAGCCCTCTGCTGTAATTAAAACAACAACTTACATTTAAATAGCACCTTAAACATAGCACAGTCCCCAGGTGTTATCAAACAAAATCTGACAGCCATTCACATAAGGAGATATTAGGGCAAATGATCAAAGAGGTGGGTTAAAAGGAGCATCTTAAAAGGAGAAAAGAGAGGCGGTGAGGATTAGGGAGAGAATTCCAGAGCTTAGGACCTTGGAAGCTGAAGGCAAAGTTTCCAATGGCTGAGTGATTAAAATCTGAGATGCTCAAGATGCCAGAACTAGAAGAGGGTAGAGATCTCGGAGGGATGCAGTGCTGAAGGACATTATAGGGATAGGGAAAGTATTAATTATTTATCAATTGGGCGTTAATTGTATTGAGGTGAAGGGCATAAATTGGGGGTATTAATTGTATTAAGGTGGAGGGTATAAATTGGGATGTTAATTTTATTGAGGTGGAGGGTATGAATTGGTACTCACTTTGCACTCTGCTGTTGGAGGTGCATGGTATGTAATGTGTGTCTCTGCAAATATAAGCAAATTAAGTGAATAAAGGCTTGACTTTGGCATTCTATCCTTCACTGCATGGTTATTCAAGTTTAAACTGGGAGGGTCAGGGAACGCAGGGATTTGAAAAGAGGAGAAGAATTTAAAAGGGATTTTCTTTTTTAAAAGACTTAAATCAAACTTATGCAGATAAAACCGAAATTAAATCTATTATTAAGGATTAGCTATATGCAATTTGGCAACAAAAGTGGGATATGAATGAGAAAGGAAGACATTTATATCTGTTTCAAACAATGTGAAGTTATCTGGTAAATTCACTGGGAAGTGTAGAAGGGATAAAGTGATTATGAGCAGGATTAGGATTGGGCTCTGCGGGTTAAATAAGTCTCTGTATTTAATAAGGAAACATGTTGATGGTTTGTGTCAGGAGTGTGGGGAAGGATTCCTGCAATCGGCGGAGCATGTTTTATTACACTGTACTAAGTTTGCAGCTGAAAGGGGAACAATGCAGTTGAATTTACAACAGAAGGGTCTACAGTGTGATATGGTGGCTAGTATTTTAGTAGTTAGATTTGGGTATTGGGATATTTATAAAGCCATGTTGTCCTTTTTATATTTCACAGGATTAGCGCATATAATTTACTTTTCCTCTTTTTTTTTGCATTGTACTTCCTCTGCTAAAGTAAGTGTCAGTAATACACCAAAGAGGTGTGAATTTGCCAGAAATCTTAAAAGGAAGAAGAAGAAACTTATACAGCTGGCTTTCTTTTTCAGAAATTTCCAGAAATCCTGCTCTTCAGCCACACTTGTCTGATCTAAAACTGTGTAAAGCAGAAACACTAGCAGCAATCCTGATGTGGTGCACCAACAGATATCTGATCTAAACATGAATAAGTAAAGCGATGTCCACTGACGCTCAGGAGCCACAAGTGAAGCTGATGAATTTTCATCATCAGGTCAGCGAATGAGTCATGAATTGAATGAGTAAAGCTTTCTACCAGTATTAAGTTGTGCTACTTCCATGAAAGTTGCCTGATGCAATCAGTAATCCTGTCAACAACAACGTCTATTTATATTGTCAGAAAATTCTAGAAAAACTCAGCGGGTCTGACAGCATCTGCAGAGAGAGTAACAGAGTTAATGTTTCGAGTCTGTATAACTCTTCTTCAGAGTCATACGGACTCAAAATGTTAACTCTGTGTTTCTCTCTCCACAGATGCTGTCAGACTTACTGAGTTTTTCCAGCATTTTCTGTTTTTATTTCAGATGTCCGACATCAGCAGTAGTTTGTTTTTATCTTATTTATATTGTGTCTTTAACATAATGAACCATCCCAAGGTGCTCACAGGAGCATTATAAAAGGAAGTATGACACCAAGCCACATAAAGAGAAATTAGGTCAGATGACCAAAAGCTTGGACAGAGATAAGTTTTAAGGAGTGTCTTAAATGAGGAAAGTGAGGGAGAGAGGCAGAGAGGTGCAGAGAGGGAATTCCAGAGCTTAGGGTCTAAACAACTGAAGGTACGGCCTCCAATGGTGGAGAGATTAAAATCGGGGATGCTCAAGCGGCTGGAATTAGAGGAGTGCAAAGATCTTGGAGAGCTGCGGGGCTGGTGGTGACTACAGAGATGGGGGGGCATGGAGGGATTTGAAAACAAGTGTGAGAATTTTAAAATTAAGATGTTATTTGATGGAAGCCAATGTAGGTCAGCGAGCACGGGGTGATAGGGGAACGGAAGCTGCTTCGACAAGGGCAGCAGAGTTTTGGATGATCTCAGGTTTACAGAGGGTACAATGTGGAGGACCAGGGGTCCATTGGAATTGTCGAGTCTGAAGGCACGAATGAGGGTTTCAGCAGCAGATGAGCTGAGCTGGCGGTGCAAGTCGGACAATGTTAAGGCAGTGGAAATAGGCAGTTTTACTGATGGCACGAATGTGAGGTCGAAAGCTTACCTCAGGGTCAAATGTGACACCAAGGTTGCAAACAGACTGGCTATTGTCATCCTCTTGGCCTTACACATTCTACACTTCTTATTAGCCTGCCTTTGCTCATTCAGCTTGCGTGTCAAATAATCGGAGGAGGATAGTTGTATAGTATTTACATTTCCTTTCTTTTTTAGAATTGGCTTCAGGTAAGAAAGAAACTTCTGCCACTGACATGACCTTGCACTTACCAGTGTTCAATTCACCCCCAAACACGATGGCCTTGGCCCTGGAGATGTTGATGCAGTGCGCCAATGCGTCCATGCGAAGGTTGAAGTTAATCAGTGCCGCCTCCACGCCGACCTTAGCCATCCCCAGCCACAGTCCCACGTACTCATTCCTGCTCTCCATGAACAGCGCCACCACATCGCCAGTGCGGTAGCCCTGTTCGTAAAAATAGTTGGCAACTCGGTTAGAATACTCGTCCAGGTCCCGGAAACTCCAGGTGGCATCCGTCCCCTCGAACACGAGCGCCGTTTTGTCCGGGTGCCTCTGCACGACTTCGTGGAAGATTTTCGGGATTGTGTTGCTTAGCTTCAAGTTCCGCTTCACGTTAAGTTTGACTTTGAGGAGGACACCGGCAGCACTGAGGTAAGAGGAGGCAAAAACAAGAAAAAGAAATGTGAACACAGAGAGCTCCTGGTCCATCCAACGCCTTGAGCACTGAGGGATGACAACAATGGACAGCGAAACCCAATCCCACTTCCGTTGGGTCCTATCAAATAATTTCAGAAGAAGACGCATGTTCTCCTGGTCTCTTGGCCAACATGTGTCCCCAACCTGCAGCTAAAACAGAGGACCTGCTCAGTTGTTTCATTGCTGCTTATGGGACCTTGCTGTGCACAATGTGGCCGCCATGTTTCCTGCACTACGGTGGCTACTTTCTTCTGGTCATAGAAAATTTACAACGCAGGAGGCCATTCAGCCCATCACATCTGTGCTGGTCAACAAAGAACTAGCCAGTTAATCCGAGCTTTCTGCAAAGAGCCCACATGGTTTCACGAAAGATAAATTGTGTTTGATAAATTTATTACAATTCTTTGACGATGTAACAAGCAGGGTAGATAAAGATGAAGCAGGAGATGTGATGTATTTGGATTTCCAAAAGGCATTCGATAAGGTGCCACATAAAAGGTTACTCCAGAAGATAACAGCTCATGGTGTTTTGGGGGATATATTAACATAGATAGAAGATTGACTAACTAACAGGAAATAACGGTCAGGATAAGGGGGTCATTTTTAGGTTGGCAAACTATAACTAGTGGAGTGCCGCAGGGATCAGTGCTGGGGCCTCAATGATTAATGATTTGGATGAAAGGACCGCCTGTATTGCAGCCAAATTTGATGATATGAAGATAGATAGGATTGCAAGTTGTGAGGAGGAGTCTGCAAAGCGATATAGGTAGGTTAAGTGAGTGGGCAAAAAATTAGCAGATGGATTATAATGTGGGAAAACGTGAGGTTGTCCACTTTGGCAGCAAGAATAGAAAAGCAGAATATTTATTTAAATGAAGAGAGAGCCTGTAGAATGTTAAGGTACAGAGGGATCTGGGTGTCCTTGCACATGAATCGCAAAATGTCTGCATGCAGGTACAGCAATGAGGAAGGCAAATTGAATGTTAGCCTTTATTGCAAGGGGGATGGAGTATAAAAGTAGAGAAGTCTTGCTACAACTGTACAGGGCATTGGTGAGACTGCACCTGGAGTACTGCACACAGTTTTCGTCTCCTTACTTAAGGAAGGATATACTTGGATTGGAATAAGTCCAGAGAAGGCTTGCTAAGCTGATTCATGGAACTAAAGAGTTGTTTTATGAAGAAAGGTTGAGCAGGTTGGGCTATGTATTCATTAGAGTTTGGAAGAATGAGAAGTGATCTTATTGAAACATGTACAATTCTGAGAGGGCTTGACAGGGTAAATGCTGAGAGGATGTTTCCTCTCATGGGGGTAATTAGAACTAGGGGGCAGAATTTAAAAATAAGGAGTCTCCCATTTAAATCAGAGATTGATTAGTAATTTCCTCTCTCAGAGGGTGAGTTCTCTCACAGAGTGCAGTGGAGGCTGGGTCACTGAATATATTCATGGCTGAGTTGGACAGATTTTTGATCTACAGGGGAGTCAAGGGTTCTGTGGGGAGCAAGAAATTGGAGTTAGAGCCCCAATCAGATCAGCCATGGTCTTACTGAGCAGCAGGCGTGATGGGCCGAATGGCCTACTCCTGCCCCTATATCTTATGGTCTTGTATGATCTGAGGCCCTGCAGGTCATGGCTCTTCAGCTGGACGTCCAAGTAATTTTTAAATGTAATGAAGGTTTCTGCTTCAGTGAGCTCCAGGTCCCTACCACCCTCTACATGAAAAAAAAGTTTCCTCATCTCCTCTGTAATCCTTCTACCAATCATTTTAAATCTTTGTCCCCTTGTTTTTGACATCTTTGCTAAGGTAAATCAGTGGTCCCTATTTATTCCATGTAGGCCACTCACAATTTTATACACTGCAATTAAGTCACCACTCAGCCTCCCCTGTTCCAAGGAAAACAACCCCAGTCTATTCAGTCTTTCCTCATTGCTCAAGTTCTTGGCAACATCCTTGTATATCCCCTCTGAGCCCTATCAATGTAATCACATATTTCCTGTAATGTGTACAGAAGAACTGTACACCACAACCCAGCTGTGGCCTAATTAGGATTGTATACAGTTCTTGCATAACCTCCCTACTCTTATATTCTATACCTCAGCTAATAAAGAAAAGGATGGCATATGTTTTCTCAATCACCTCACTGAACCCTCCTGCTACCTTTAAGGATCTGTGGACATGCACTCCAAGGTTCGCCTGTTTTTTCTGATTTCTCGGGGGCCAGTTATGTTCTAATACTGTCGCTGGAGGGTGGTGGGAAGCAAACAAAGGGGAAGAGTAGAGAGAAAACAAAATAAAGTTCTAGAGAAAAGGGAAAGGATAGGAGACAGCATGTTGTACCAACACAGCGAGGCTCCAGCTAGTTCCCCCAACCTTTGACTTCTTTGTATCTAACAAGGTAAAAGGTGTCAGCGATTGTCAATGTGAGATTTTTTTTCTCACAATTTGACAGTATCAGATGTTCCCGGGTTAGATTGCAGCTCTGGTTAGTGACAGGATAGCGCCCCCTCTATTCGGCCCAATAATAGGGTAAATGACCATGTTCACTATTTGCTGCTACACTGTAAGTCACTGAAAAGAGAGACATGTCGCTGAAGCTTTTCATCTTGCACCCATCAGGACAAATGCAACAATGCCAAATTTCAAACAGTCACAACTATTTATACTACATGAGAAAAGGGTGCTGATTGGCTGGCTAGTTGACTCTGATTGGCGAAGCGTTGCCATGGAGAGCTATAGGCTTCCCAAGCAAGGGCTAGATATTTAAACACAGCAACCCATTCCATGCAAAGAAAATCAATATGTTTAAACCTTTCCCTTTTTTGAATTACCTGGGAGCCCGGGGAGTCTATAATTCCCTGTTGCTTTCTCCGACGCAATGCTTCGACCAATCAGAACCAACTCGCCAACCAATCAGCACCCTTTTCTCCTGTAGTATAAATTGTTGTGAACATTTGAAATTTGGTATTCTTGCATTTGTCCTGATGAGTGCAAGACAAAAAGCTTCACCAACATGTCTCTCTTTTCAGAACTATTCAAGTTCTGTACTGGCAAGTGACTGTTTAAATTGTAAATGTGGTTTTTTTTTAAATACAAATGGCAAGCAAAGAAAATACCCCATCGGCTGAAGTGACACTATGTTATATTTAGTAACAAACAGTTAACACATTCCTACGAAATTCCTGTCATCAGCTGTGTCAAAATAGATGTTAGTGTACGTGAAAAGCAACGAGATAAATTTGTTATAATGTGAACTACAATATGATTTTAACCTGTGTGTGTCTAAACCTGAATACCAGAGGTCATCTGCGACATTTCTATTTTTGCAATCCTTATACAGTTGACTTCAGGCTATAAGTAGTTTTGCACTCCCACTTTGTTCCAGAGCTAAGTTTCAAACTCCTCATCAGATCTACAATTAAGATCACTAACTCACACTAATTCACACTCCTGCAACAATGCTAACCTGCAGCCATAACTCAGCCCCATCACCAGTGAAAATCTAATCTGTGCTTTTTGATATTTCCTAGACCAGGCAAAATGAGCTGAATGGCCTCTCGCTGTCCAGTCCAGCTTTCTCCAGTTCCCTCTTTCTGTCGTCCCACATTCCACATTTGGACTCCCACTACTCCAAAAGTCAACCGCGTGACCTTGTCCTGGTGTAAATCACATCACCCCCAACCTTGCTGACCCATACTTCCCTGTTAACTGAATTTAGCCTCTTCATCAATCTCTTGAAATCACTCCATTGCCTCAACCCATCCTCCCCCTGCAGTCTCCTCCTTATAGCCCCTGCTGCACTCTTCACCCTGATTCCCTCCTTTTATGCTGTCCCCTCATCTCCCATCGCACCGCCACTGGTGGCAGAGTGTTCAGCCCACAGGGTCCTACTTTCTGGAACTCTCCAAACCCCATCCTCTCTTTTGGAAACAAAACGCATCTTCCACCCACTCCTCCTAATCTTTCTCTCCTGGAATCTGGTCTCCTATCTCTAAGATGAATAATAGAATGGTTACAAAACAGGAGGCCATTCAGCCCGTCATGCATGTGCTAGGTCTCTGCAAGAGCAAATCGCCTAGTGTCACTCCTCCGCCCTTCCCCATAGCCCAGGAATTTTTTTTCGTTTTCAGATCATGTTGTTTTTGAAAGTGTTCCCGAATGTTCCTTGAGAAACATACTGGGCGGAATCACCCCAGATTTGCGCTAAATTATGTTTTACCCACAGGCTGAAATGGCAGGTTTTTGCGCTGTATCATCCCAAACCCGCCTCATTAATCATACATTCCCAGGAAACACGCCATTTCGCTGGTGGGTGGCCTCCGATTTACTCACCACACCATCACCTCACCGCTTCCTCATGCCGGGCACCATACTTAAAGCACAGCTCCCAGTACTTCCAGCCCAGGACTCCTGCACAGAAGACATGGCCCCGAAAGGCAAGAAAACTGCAGCCCTCTGATTCAGTGACACATCTCTGGAACGCCTTCTGGACATCATGGAGGTCCAGCGCGATGGCCTCTACCCCCGCTCTGCTGCAGGAGGCCCGTCAGTGTCACCTCTTCAGCCTGGGAGGCAGTGGCAGGGGTGATCAGTGCCAACACTACACAGAATAGGTTCGCCATCCAATGCAGATGGTGAATGATCTCATCCGTGCCACCAGAGTAAGGCAACCATCTCATCACTCTAAACTCACACACTCCCAAGCCCATCACACTTTCACTGGCATCTCACTCATTGCCAGCTTAAGAGACATCACCACTCACTCTCTCACACACACACCCTCACATCTCCATCTGGCCTCACCTCTTCTGGAGACTGCCTCCTCAGCCCTCACCATCTTGAGGCCACTTGCACAGATCAACTTGCACCCCCTCACACACACACTGAAATACCCCCTTTCCCCAGTACAGCCCTCGCCCTGCAGCCTCTTCCCTTGCCTGAGGCCACTTCAACCCATTCCCCAAGCAAGCCCGGCCCTGCAGCTGTTGAGAATCCACCTCCGCCCTTACAGCCGGTCTGGTAAGTAGAGACCTGCCTGTGAGCCTCCCTAAAAGTGATGTGGTGCTGCCTGCGAAGCCTGACGCTGACGACCACAAGTGCTGCCCGAAGGCAAACAAACCTCAAAGTCCCGAGCGAAGTGCAGCTCGCCAGGTGCACATCGCTTATGTACAGTTGTGAAATGTATCGGCGTGCAATCAGGTCGACATGCCCAGATGATCCAGCGTGAGGGGTATGACTCTGGCAGGTAGGGCTTATAATGATATGCAGATGTTTTAAAATTGAGTCCCCAACGTCCGGCGGAGCGCTTGATCGCAAATTAGTTTCACGACAGCATGAAACCAATTTTTTTTGTCTCCCCGCCACATTCTGCAGTCGCGCCCGCCATTGTCGCCTGATGCCAATGGGCACGGAAAATTTCGCCCCCGGAGTTTTCCAAAGCAAAATTTTCCAAACCTAAAAAAAATCTGCTTGGAAATAACTTTGTTGTAATTCTGAGTCCAATGCAGAACTGCTGTGCCAGGTCTTAAGGGGTTAACTCTTGGCATTCCTGTTGTCTGTTCACTAGGTTTAGAATTTCAGCTCCAGGCAGCATCAGGGCAGAAAGTTTTGAGTTGCTGATCAAAGGTTGCATTTTTATTGTAGTTAAATTTTAATCTCTTCTCTTTGTTGTCTAATAATTCTGACTGAATGGTGAGCTGTTGTAATAAAGCGTGTCAGCTGTAGCTCAGTCGCTAGCACTCCCACCTCCAGGCCGTCCAACTGTTATGAAGTAAAAGAAGGGACAGTTTGACAGTGGAGGGGGGGGCGGTTGCTGGTGATCATAACTCCCCCTGGTCGCCAGTGGCCACAGTGCATGTTGTTCATAAAGAAACAAAGAGGCAAAGACCAGGCCTAATCTCACTGTCCTAGAATTAAGGAACACAATGTGCCTCTTAAGGGATGCGGGTCAAGCAGTCAAAATAAGGAACAATTCCTGAAAATATGAGACATTTTGCAGAAATAGAATCATAGAAAAGTTGTGACACAGAAGGAAGCTGTTCGGCCCATCGTGTCTGTGCCAGTCCACAAAGAGCCATCTAGCCTAAGCCAGTTAGCATGGTTCTGTGAAAAGGAAATCATGTCTGACAAATTTCTTAGAGTTCTTTGAGGATGTAACAAGCAGAGTGGATAAAGGTGAACCAGTAGATGAGATGTATTTGGATTTCCAAATGGCATTTCATAAAGTGCCACATAAATGGTTGCTACACAAGATAAGAGCTCATGGTGTTGGGAGTGACATATTAGCATGGATGGAATTTGCTCACCCTGCTCACCCCTGAATCATAAGGTTCCGGGTTCAAGTCCCACTCCAGGGACTGAGTACGGTGCCCGGCATGAGGAAGCGGCGAGGTGATGGCGTGGTGAGTAAATCGGAGGCCACCCACCAGCGAAATGGCGTGTTTCCCGGGAATGTATGATTGATGAGGCGGGTTTGGGATGATGCAGCGCAAAAACCTACCATTTCAGCTTGTGGGTAAAACATCATTTAGTGCAAATCTGGGGTGATTCCACCCAGGGTGTTTCTCAAGGAACATTCGGGAACACTTTCAAAAAGCTGACAATCCAGTGCAGAACTGAGGGTGTACTGTGCTGCTGGAGGTGTTAATGGATATACCAGATTGATACCTGGAATGAGCAGCTTGTCTAATGAGGAAAGGTTGAACAAGCTGGGCTTGTTTCCATTGGGGTTTAGAAGAGTGAGGGGTGACTTGATTGAAGTATATAAGATCCTGAACAATATTCACAAGGTGGATGTGGAAAGGATGTTTCCTCTTGTGGCTGAGTCCAGAACTAGGGGGC
The DNA here is from genome assembly GCF_017639515.1 of Carcharodon carcharias. Taxonomy (NCBI): domain Eukaryota; kingdom Metazoa; phylum Chordata; class Chondrichthyes; order Lamniformes; family Lamnidae; genus Carcharodon; species Carcharodon carcharias. The sequence continues at coordinate 155,982,196 of NC_054474.1, read as the reverse complement.
ACCGTTTTAAAATTAGGGGTCACCCTTTAAGGACAGAGATGAGGAGAAATTTTTTTCTCTCAGAGGGTTGTGCGACTTTGGAACCTTCGGCCTCAGGAGGCAGTGCAAGTGGGGTCTTTGAATATTTTAAGGCGGAGGTAGGTAGATTCTTGACATTGGGGGTAGGTGGGAATGTAGAATTCAAAACACAAACAGATCAACCATAGTCTTATTGAATGGCAGAGCAGGCTCAAGGGGCCGAATGGCCTACTTCTGCTCCTATTTCACATGTTCCTTTGTACCATTAGGAAGGGAGTTCAGGATTTTGACCCAACGGCAGTGAAGGAACAGCTATAATGGTTAGTTGATTATGTTGTTAAAGATACACAGGTGATGGGCATTGTTTGATTAAGGACTGAGAGCATGTGTAAAAGAAAGTCAGGGGGACTGGGGTGTTTTGTTGACCCCTTTAATCACATTTTGATTTAAAGTTTGTAAGTTTCCTTTAAACTTTGTTCTTGGTTTTACAGCTGACCTGAATTAGGGGCTGTGCCTGATTTATCCCAATTTTGTTAATTTAGTTTAATTGTTTTGACTCAGAAAGAGTTATAAAAGAAAGTCAGCTGGGACACTGTGGCCTGGTGGGGTGTAGTTGGTGGCAGAGAACTATAATGCTGCATCCAGTGAATAAACCTATGAACAAGGAAAAGATCTTGTTTCATAATTCACCATCTGGCTTGGATCCATTTCACAGTAAGAGCTGAGTGGTCAGTACTGTGTACAGTGCTGGTTTTCTTACTTAAGGAAGGATGTAAATGTGTTGGAAGCAGTTCAGTAAAGGTTTACTAGACTAATGCCTGGAATAGGCAGGTTGTCTTATGTGGAAAGGTTGGACAGGTTAGGCTTGTATCCAGTGGAGTTTACAAGAGAAAGAGGTGACTTGATTGAAACTTATAAGATCCTGAGGGGTCTTGGCAGGGTGGATGTGGAGAGGATGTTTCCTCTTGTGGGAGAATCTGGAGCTAGGGGTCAGTTTAAAAATAAGGGGTCATTCATTTAAGACAGAGGTGAGATTTTTTTCTCTCAGAGGGTAGTGAGACTTTGGAACTCTCTTCCTCAAAAGGTGGTGGAAGCAGAGTCTTTGAATATTTTTAAGGGAGAGCTAGATAGATTCTTGATAAGCAAAGGGGTGAAAGGTTATTGGGGGTAGGTGGGAATGCAGAGTTGAGGTTACAATCAGATCAGCCATGATCTTACTGAATGGCAGAGGAGGCTCGAGGGGCTGAGTGGCCTACTCCTGCTCCTATTACGTATGTGTGCATGGTCATTCCTAAGGCCTGTGTCTGGACAGTGACTGTTGATGGCTGGGAGCTGTAGGAGGGTCTTCAGAGCTGAGCTCTATCCTATCCACAGCTGCCATCTCCATACATGCACTTAACTGCAAATCAAAAATGTTAAAATTGGCTCCCATTTCTGCTTCTCTGACGGGCAGAATGGAAAAAACTCTCAATGTTGGTGGGTTGTACAATGGGCAACAGAAATGGAAATTGGGTGGCATGGAAAAGCGGGTGGCCAATTTGCCATCAACTCTGCTGCAGCTGAAAGCACTACCCAATGCCTTTGCCGGCCTGCCAGTGTGAAATTCAAATATTTGTGTGTTCACCACTGCCAACGGTGGAACGTAACAGTAGATATCAGTAAATCTGTTCCAACTTCTGATGGTCAACCTTGGCCTAGCAGGTGGCACTCTCACCTCTTGGTTGTAAGGTTGTGGGTCCAAGTCCCCACTCCACATATCATCTGAACACACAATCTAGGCTGACACTTCAGTGCAGTACTGGGGGAGTGCTGCACCGTTAGAACTGCTGCCTTCTGGACAAGGCATTGAACCGGATCGCTGTCTGCCCTCCGAGCTGCCCATAAGATATCCTATGGCACTGTTTAAGAAAAGCAGAAAAGTCCTCCCAGTGAAGGAACAACATTTCTCCGTCAACCATGCCCAACAAACTTCACTGCAGTTTGTGGGGGCTTGCTGTGTGTAAATTGGCCGCCACATTTCCTACAATCCAACAGTAAGGAGACTTTGGGATGCCCTGAGGTTGTGAAATGCAACTTTAACGCTCATATATCTTTCATCAGGGGTCCCGGGCATACATCATAGAATGTATGCAGCACAGAAGGAGGCCATTTGGTCTGTCACTTCTGTGCTACTGGCTCTCTAAGAACTACTCAGCTAGTCCCACCCATTCCCCTGCTTTTTCCCTGTAGCCCTGTAAAAAAATATTTTCTCTTCAGAAAATTATCCAATTCCTTTTTGAGCGCCATGACTGAATCACACTCTCGGGGAGTGCTTTCCAGATCCTAACCACTTACTGTTCAAGGATTTTTCTCCTCTTGTTGCCTTTGCTTCACTTGCCAATCACCTTCAATCTGTGCCCTCTGCTTCTCAGCCCTTCTGCCAACAGGAGCTCTCTTCAGACCCCTTGCGATTTTGAACACCTCTATCAAATCTCCACTCAACCTTCCATTTCCCTAAAGGAAGCCGGTACCAGCCTCTCCGATCCAACTTCAGAACTGAAGTCCCTCATCCCCAGGACTATTCCGGTCCATCTTTTCTGCACCCTCTTCGCACCATGATTGAATAAAGGAACTGGGGCTCGAAGGGCCGAATGGGCCAGTCGTGCTCCAAAGTCCTATTTTCTTATATAGGTTCTAAGTTTTTTTTATTGAATTCAAATTTCAACACCTGCTGTGTTGGTGGGATTCGCACCCAAGAGGTCCTGGGGTTAAAAGTCCAGTGATAATAGCACTACACCAGGTTCTAATAGCACAAACCCTGGCTGATTTATATTTTAAACAGCATCCTCCCCCCGCCCCCACTACACACACACCCCCACCCCCATCACCCTCTATCTTTTCCCTAACCCAAAGGCGTGCAGCAAAATGCCCTTTACTAATGCCCCCCAATTGGGGGCAGGATAACTCAGCCCAGACCTGAAGTTGAAAGGATGGGAGGCGATGGCATAATGGTATTGTCACTGCATTAGTAATCCAGAGACCCAAGGTAATGCTCCGGGGACCCAGGCGTCAAATCCTGCCTCGGCAGATAGTGGAATTTGAATTCAATAAAAATCTGAAGTTGAAAGGGGATGGGGGGCAGCGTATCCTGATTTCACACCGACCGTGCAAAAATAAAAGGGGGGAGGGGGGGGCAGGCTTAGCACTTCCCTGTCCAGTGGCCCTTCTGGCTGGCGGCATCTCCTAAAGCAGAGGGGTTGCACAGGCTGGAGTGTGGCTGCATTGCAACAGTGAGACCGACGCACCTTCGCCCGGAGTTAAGCCGCCTGCCTGCAGTAAGCCCTGGATAATTGTGAAGTCAGCCTCCTCTCCGCCCCCCCCCCCCACCCCCAACCTTGGGGTTAAAACTATAACGCGATCTCCTTTGCCAAGGACAAATGCAATCGGATCGCGGCAGCACAAAGGATCGGGATAGGGAGGGAGGGGAGTGGTTGGACGGATATTGAGGCGGGGGGGGGGGGGGGGAGGAATTGCTATACTCACTGCACATCCCGGCGGATGGTCCTGCAAAAGATGCCGAGGAATTTGCGGCCTCCCGAGGCGAGGTAGAGAGCGCAGGTAGCGGCTGTGAGCAGCGGCCAGGACAGCCCGGTCAGCGAGCGCAGCAGCAAGAGGAGAGCCGTGCAGGACGCTAACCTCCACATCACCCAACCCTTGCTGCAGCTCCACAGGCAGAAGATGCACAAGGTGAAGGGTGACCCAAGAAAAGCGAGAGAGGGTAAGAAGGTGGCTTAGTGGGGGTTGGGGGAGGGTTGCACAAGCAGCGGAGAGAGAGAGAGAGAGAGAGAGGGGAGAGAATCTCAAATGCAGCTGCAGAATACGATCTGACTGCCAGAGGAAACAGCCTGAACTTCCCGGCAGCAATCCAAGCAAAGGCTTCGGCTGCAAGAAGCCGGCAGATCTCTTCCCCCACTACCCCCCCCCCCCCCCCCCCCCTCTCTCTCTCTCTAACAGCAAAAATAGTCACTTTCTGATATCTTCCATTGCGATGTTTTGCAGTTCAACTTTCAAGCTCGTCCAGTCTGGCTTTGCCGAAGAGAGCACAACATAATTCATCAAATGAAAGGATGAGTTCCACCACGACTGTTTCCTTATTTGCGATATCTGTCACTTATCGGTGTACTTTCTGCTACCTAGCGACCTGCGCCGGTCGCTCTGACCTTCCCTTTCCTCACTGTAAACGCTTTGATTGACGGGGGGAGGGAGCCTGCCCGGGGTGTGCGGCTGCTCTTTACTGCGCAGACGAGGGAGCCTCAAGTCTTTTCGGGAATTGTAGTTCTCTCTCTCTCTCTCTCTCTCTATATATATATATATATATATATATATAAAGTAAAACCCTGCAGACGCTGGAGATCTGAAATAAAAACAGAACGTGCTGGAAATACACAGCGGGCCTGACAGCATCAGTGAAGACAGAAACAGAGGTAAAAACAAAAAAACTGTGGATGCTGGAAATCCAAAACAAAAACAGAATTACCTGGAAAAACTCAGCAGGTCTGGCAGCATGGCGGAGAAGAAAAGAGTTGACGTTTCGAGTCCTCATGACCCTTCGAATGAGGACTGGAAACGTCAACTCTTTTCTTCTCCGCCGATGATGCCAGACCTGCTGAGTTTTTCCAGGTAATTCTGTTTTTGAGACAGAAACAGAGTTAAGATGAAGGGTAATCATTGCAGCTGCAATGTTAACAGTTAGGGAGGTAGTTCAAGGATTTTGACCCAGAGACAGTGAAGGGACAGCAATATAGTTCCAAGTCAGGATGGTGTGTAACTTGGGGGAGGAATTTGCAAGCTGTGCTGTTCCCATGTGTCTGCTGCCCTTGTCCTTCTAGATGATGGTGGCCGTGGGTTTGGAAGGTGCTGTCAAAGGAGCCTAGGTGGGCTGTCTTCAACCTGATTCTGCAATGAATTAACTAATGAGCACATGTTAAAAAATTAAACTTGCAGCTTCCCTGATAAGTCGGTGAGTCAAAGCCTCACTCAGTGTGGGGCTAAATCATACACAAAGCCTCAGTATGATTCTAGGTTCAATCCCTACTCTATGTTAGATCAGTTGATCTCAGGTGAGACTGTTATCACTGGGTGAACACTAATTCCTTTTAAAATGTTAAAATTCAACTTACAATTCCTCACTTCTGATAACAATTCTGCAAACCTTGCTGTAAAAAATTTTCAGATTAAATTGTAAAGTCTGCGAAGGTCCTTACATTCATGATGTAAGGTCACATAAGAAGGATAAATAGTTGGAAATGTTAGTATGTGACTGATGATCAAAAGAGTGAGATCAAATTAAAATCCTATTTAAACATAATTGTTGAGCTGGATAGAAACATTAGTAAGATCACAATTATAGTACTGTAAGGAACATATCTTTTTATTTCTGTTGGACTGTTATAAAGAGCATATCTTTTTATTTTCTGTTGGACAATGGCTGCAGTTTGAAAGATATGTCTACTGGAACAGGGTGAGAGAGATATATGCAATGTTGCAGTCCTGGAACAGAGTGTTCCATGAAAGACAGCATGGTGCCAGAAAGGAGTCCTGGACCAAGGGAGCTGCCCAGCAACAACGTTTTAAATAGCTCCTGACCAGGTGACAAGGTTTTGTATGAGAGCAGTGCAGCAGAATAGCGCCTAGCCTGAAAGGAACAAGACCTGAAAACTCTTTCTCCTGTGTGTGGAAGATTCCAGTAATTCCACAATAATAGCTAGCTTTCTTTTTCTCCTCATATCTCTATAACCTGCTCTCTCTCTCTGGAAACCCCTGTCAAGAGGCAAAGGGGAAAATCACTGATTGAGCACTTACCTTTCAATGTCTCTATCAGTGAACTAAATACTGAAAGTGCTGGAAGACCATCTTGTGTCATCAACAAGAACTGAAAGGAATTTGGAGGACATCGACAATCCTGTACCCCAGATTGGTACAATTGAACTGTTTTATCCCACCCTTAAAATCCAGGTTTTTGTGTGTCTTGTAAGTGTGTGTTTAGGGATTTAAGAAGGGGTAGAGTTTAAGTTATAGAGTTAGAAATTAGTAGTTCATATTTCTTTCTTTTTCCACTAGTTAATGACAGTTTGTTCAATAAACAGTTATTTACTTATTAAGTTTACAAATCTGGTGCTTGTATTCTGTTGACCTAAATTAAGCAGTTAGGTAGAATTGGAGCAATCTGATGGTTTGGTCAAACTTTTCACATTTGTCGTGGTTTGGGGAACAGTTGGGCTTGATATTACTGCGCAATATTCCCAGTGAGTCATGACTACTGTGTGCAATAACAGGAAGGATGTTGACTAAATTAAGAGGCTGGAGTGCAGATTCACTGACCGATGTGGGGACATACAAACAAGACAAAAGACTTGGGAAAGTCAATGTAAAATCCAGCATTCAGCTAGTATCAATCACACTTGCACTGAATCATTTTAAACTAATTTACAAAAGCAAAAGAGGTACTAATTTCCTGATATTTTCTGACCTTTGTGTTTGCTGTTTTGTAGTTAAACAAACTGCATAAAACAGCAATGAGATTAATGATTAGTTAGAGTCTTTTTGGTGGTGTTAGCTGAGGGATAAATATTGGCTGGTACTAGGGGAGAACTCCCCTACTCCTCTTTGAATAGTGTCTAAGATCTTGCACAAGCAGATAAGTCCATGAGCTAAGGTCTCATTCAAAAGGCAGAACCTCTGAGAAAGCAGAACTCCCTCAGTTCTGTACGGAAGTGACAAATTAGACTTGTGTTTGTGGAGTTTGTTATTCTACAAAGCACTTCCCTAATAATGTAATACAGATTAAATCTACAATTTTTAAAATTCTTTCACGGGATGTGGATATCGCTGGCTGGGCCAGCATTTGTTGCCCATCCCTAATTGCCCTTGTGAAGGTGGTGGTGAGCCGCCTTCTTGAACTACTGCAAACTTTTTAAGTGAGTGCGCATAATTCAGTCGAGTGGAGCCGGAGCAACTTCTTGTCATCTGGACTTTGATATCGAATGCTTTAATTGTAAAAAGGGAGATCTATCAAATCTCAGCTGTTTGAATCAAGATTAACTTGTTTCAAGATTAGGTACACCCATAGTGCTATTTGAGAGGGAGGGAGTTCCGGGATTTTGACCCAGCGATAGTAAAGGAACGCGATATATTTCCAAGTCAGGATGGTGAGTGACTTGGACGGAAACTTGCAAGTGGTTGTGGTCCCATGAGTCTGCTGCCCTTGTCCTTCTTGGTGGTAGTGTGACCGCTTTGGAAGATGCTGTCAAAGAAGCTTTGGCAAGTTGTCTTCAAGCTGATTCTGCATTGGATTAACCAACTTGTGACTCAACTTCTGCTTCTTTGAAAGGTCAGTGAGTCATAACCTTTTGACTCAAAGTTGAGAGTGCCAAAGGCTAACTTGAAACTAGTTAATCTTGACCCAAACAGCTGAGATTTGATAGGCCTCCCATTTTACAATTAAGAGCATTTGATGTCAAAGTCTAGATGACAAGAAGTTGCTCTGACCCCACTCTTTGGGTGGGTGACTGAATTATTCCCACTCATCCAAAAAATTTGCATTCAGGTAGTAAGAACCCATAGAGCAAACAGAAATCAGCCCCACAGCAGAAATTTGGAGCTTGATTTTAGGACTTGTCAATTCTCGGATTTTCCAATTATTTAAGCTGCCTTAAAATTGGATGGTAGCATCCTCAATATCATTGAGGATATGAGTATAATTTGGGATAAGGGTAGATGAACAGACCAAAGCTACCCAAATTAACTATTTTGAATCTATTCAAATAATCGTGTCAATATGCTGGCATATATTGAACCTCCTGAGGCCAGCATGGCAAACATCCACCTCAAAGAGCACCACCAGCTGACAGCTTATGAAGCGCTCCCTCTGACACAGGACCTCAAAACAAAGCACATGCACCTGTCCGAAATCCTGTAAGCCCTACTGGAACACACACCACTCTCTACAAACTAATGACAGCCTCACCACCCCCCCCCCCCCCAAATGGTGCACCTCCTAGTTGGCCGTAATCATCACCAACCGCAACCTGTTAACTGACCCAAGTGGCGAAATCCCAGCTTTCAACCTTCCACGGAATATCTGGACAACCCTCAACCACTTGATGATGAACCAGGGAAGATGTGGCCTCTTGCTCCACAACTGAAACATGAGGAACAGCTCAAATTGTGACTGTGGCCATCCAAGCCAGACCATTTCCTATATACTGAGCTCCTGCCTTGAGAGACCCATTCCTGGTGGCATCACAATCATTCATACTGCATCAGCTGAAGCCATTGAACGGATCGTTAACCTCAAAATCGACATTAAGTGGTTCCCCTAGCCATACAAATAAAAAAAATCTTGGCTCAATTTGGAAAAACACACTTTGCACATGCAAATTATGATAGTCCTCTGCGATGGCACACATCCATTTTGTACATCAACACCATGGTACCATGTAAAGTAGTAGAAACATGAGTAGCTGTCCCGGGCCCCAAACAAAAGGGCATGTTCTTGCTTCTTCTTGAACCTGGCACGAGGTTTAGCATTAGCCTGCCACATACATTTACATTAGCAGGAAAGGGATAATTTTGCCAATGCACTGGAATTATGTGATATTTAAGAGCAGCATCAGAGAAGTGCATGATGCCACCCACCATTCATCTCTTTCCAGTTTAGGACCAGAGAGTGGAACCCAACCTGGGCAAATCAGCAATGACAAAATAACCCTCATTTGCTCATCAGGGACTTCAGTAGGACTCTGTGGAATGCAATGCAAGAGGACTTAATTGGTGGGTGGTTGCAAGGAGTATTATTCATCTTGTGCTTTGCTTCTCCATTCAATGTAACTGGAATCTCACTTTTCTGAAAATTGTTTGAAACATTGACTTGGGAATCCAATACAATGTTCCAAAATCAGACCCTGGCCATTACAGTCTCCAAACTAATACATTTACTATAGTTTCCTCTATGCTCATGGTACAAACATCATTACACAGGAATGACCATTGCCAATGTTAACATATGAAGGCTTATCATATTTGTATGATTTTCCATTGTCCATTATTTTAACACAGACATTTATCTGTTTATTTTAAATGGGGGCAAAATAATGCTTTAAGCCTTGATCTGCCAGGTAATATCAGCTCCAAAGCAGCATTTTATTTTAAATTTCCTAGTGGATCCCACTGTAGCCATCCATATTTTCAATCCTTGTATGTTTGGAGACAGTGTGAAAATACCCGACACAACCAGACATGTCAAAGAATGCACTAAATTTGTGGTTTGTTGAGTGTATTTTGTCTCCTGAAATGTGTTATGTCTCTCAACTGCTTTTGGCTGGATCCCAGTGGAAACAAGTTCTCCCGCATCACTGGGATATTGTTTACATGAATAAACACAAGCCCAGATCTACTGAATCTAAAGGGAAATTCTCCCAGTTTAACTCAGTTCAGATCCTGAAAGGTGGAATCAGCAAAGTGCCCTTGGTCTGAACTATGTAGTGAATGAGAATTTTGTTCATCTTTGTAAGTGGAACACCCCCTGGAGAAATGCTTATCAATAAATGGATCTGAGCTCTGTGCATGATTTCTTTGGATGTGAGTTCCAACAATGCGAAACTTTGGAATAACAGCTTATTCCCTTTGTTGTTACAGTATAGGCCCTTATCCAAGATGTTTTACTTGACAGAAAGTCAGCTTTCAAATGCAAGCCTGAGTTTTCTATGAGCCGAAACTTAACATCATGTAAAAAATCTATGGGATAGCGTGCATTCAGGACCTTCTACCACTGCAGCAGAACTAATGAGGCCTACACACACTGTGCTCTAGATCAATCCACACTGAAAGAACTATGTCAACTAACAAGCACTCATTTGAAAACAGCAACATAGGACTGAATATTGAGGTTGTCAAGCGGGTACAGTGGGCGGGTCCAGGAGCAGCTGGTAAACAACCCACGATTGGCCCCCGACTGCGATTTCACGCTGGCTGGCCAACTGACAGGCAGCCAACGTGAAACGTGCGCTGAAAGGCTCAGCGTTGCCGGGGTGGGGGCAGGAGATGGGCGAGCACTCAAGTCGGCGCGGGCGCCAGGGGAGCGGGCAGTGAAAGTTCCCCGCAGGCAGAGAGCTGCCTCAGGGAGCTGAAGAATTTGAAACCATGAAATAAAGATTTGGGAACGCAGGAAAAAATGCCCACATGTCTGACTCCCTCACATGAACATGTAGATTATAAAAATTCTTTATAACACACGTTTTTATATTTTTTAAGATTAAGATCGGAAACCTCATCCCGCCCGTGGGTGAGGTTTCCTCAAAAATCCAAAGGCCGCCTGGCCGATTTGCCCGCCCGCCAGCCATAAGGTTGGACGGGCAGCGAAAAATCACAATTAATACATTAATGGCTTTAACAGGCCTCTTAGTTGTCGGTGGGCATCCTGCTGACTCTCACGTACGCATGCCGACTGAAATATCACCCGAGTGTGTGATGATTGCCCGGTGTCATTGCGCTCTACTTTATGCTTGGGCACGTCAGGCTCTATGTCGAGCAAAAATCCTGCCCGTGGTTTCATTGTTACTTTATTACTGTCACTATTACTTAATTATCATTGTTTCTTTAAACCTGTTTCTCTGGAGCCAAGATAAGAAATAGCAAAGATACACTAGCATTTCCTTGAGTGCCCACATCCACAGCGTTCTCACATTGCAAGTCACTGAACTCTGCTTGGAGGGAGATGGAAAAAAGAAGAGGCGAGTTCCTCCCCGTCACCTGGGAGGGCAAAATCAGGGGGCAAGTAATACCAGTTCTTCCCACAAGCCTCCTTGTGACACAGCAGCAATCGGGGCCTGTGAGTGGGTTGCTTTGCCACATTCTTGGCAAGGGTATGGCACTTGGCAAGTGGGTACCTTAAAGGGAAATAGGTAGGTTACTGCTAATGATAGGTGATGTGGGAGGGGTGGGTGGGGAATCATTCGTCAATCCTTCAGAGGTGGAGGTCTGGGAGAAATTCCTGACATACTTATATATTGAGCTGCTTTTGACACCATATTGGGCCCAACATTTTGCATTAGATAATTTATATTGGAGAACTAAGGAAAAAAGAAAGGACTTACATTTATATCACACCTTTTATAGCCCCAGGGCATCCCGAAAAGCTTTACAGCTAATTAAGTACTTTTCGAACTGTAGTCCGTGTTATAATGTGGGGAAACGCAGCAACTGAAAACGTCAAGAATAAACCATGTGGTACCATGCTGTGTCTGTTGTGGCTCCTGTGCTGTTGTATCTGTTGACAGTCCTTCATGGGTCAACTTTTTTAAAAAAAACTATTGAGTTACTCAAGATACACAATCTGCATGAAAATCTTTAATACTCCAATTAAATCTAGGAATGAATTGTCGCACTGATCCAGCTTAGATGCTGAAAGATTTTGCAACAGACAATCCAAGCAACGAACAGTTACTGCAGAATGCAGTGCACATCATCCAATTGCTGATCTCTTGGGGGACCAACAGTGTCATTGGTTTGGAACTCTCACGTTTAACCTGCATTTGGCCTATGGTGATGAGGTCTCCTTTCTCTCTCTGTCAGTTGTGAGCATTCAAAGTGAAATGATTTCACCCAGTCTCAGCACAGCTTCAAGTCAGCATTTTTAAAATTCATTCATGGGGTGTGAGCATTGTTGACAAGGCCAGTATTTATTGCCCATTCCTAATTTTTTTTTTTGCAAATATATGCTTTATTCATAAAATATCTGGAAGAACATTACAAACATTTCTAAATTGCCATCACAAAAAGTACAATCATTTTCAACTTTTACACATGGATCATGAGGTGCTTCAATACAATCAATGAATATTACAGTCATTTCAATATGGTCATTACAGACAGTCAGACAGTGCAAGGATATTGGAGTTATCGACATACATCATGTTGCACCCTGAGGTGCTTCAATACAATTATAATAAAATTAGCATTCAATGCATATATTCATTGTGAGCCGTACAGCCCGAGGGGTCTATACCTTTCCCAGCCCCTCGGTGCACAATGGCAAAAAGGTCTTAGACAGCGACCTTTCCTCATTGCGCCTTTGCGGCGGCTGCCCCAAGCTTTAGTGTGTCCCTCAGCACGTAGTCCTGGACCTTGAAATATGCCAGTCTGCAACACTTGGTCGGGGACAACTCTTTGCACTGGAAGACCAACAAGTTTTGGGCAGACCAGAGAGCATCTTTCACTGAGTTGATGATCCTCCAGCTGCAGCTGATGTTTGTCTCGATGTGGTCCCTGGGAACAGCCCATAGAGCACAGAGTCCTGTGTCACAGAACTGCTTGGGATGAACCTCAACAGAAACCACTGCATCTCTCTCCAGACCTTCTTTGCAAAGGCACAATCCACAAGGAGGTGAACAATGGTCTCGTCCCCACCACAGCCACCTCGAGGGCAACGTGCAGAGGGGCTGAGACTCCTGGCGTGTTGGAAGGATCTGACGGGGAGGGCCTTTCTCACCACCAGCCAAGCTATATCTTGGTGCTTGTTGGAAAGTTCTGGCGATGAGGCATTCTGCCAAATGACTTTGACAGTGTGCTTGGGGAACCATCCCGCAGGATCTGCCATCTCCTTTTCCCGCAGGGTCTCTAAGACGTTATGTGCCGACCACTGCCTGATGGACTTGTGGTCAAAGGTAAAACAAAAACAGAATTACCTGGAAAAACTCAGCAGGTCTGGCAGCATCGGCGGAGAAGAAAAGAGTTGACGTTTCGAGTCCTCATGACCCTTCGACAGAACTTGAGTTCGAGTCCAGGAAAGAGCTGAAATATAAGCTGGTTTAAGGTGTGTGTGTGGGGGGGCGGAGAGATAGAGAGACAGAGAGGTGGAGGGGGTTGGTGTGGTTGTAGCGACAAACAAGCAGTGATAGAAGCAGATCATCAAAAGATGTCAACAACAATAGTACAATAGAACACATAGGTGTTAAAGTTAAAGTTGGTGATATTATCTAAACGAATGTGCTAATTAAGAATGGATGGTAGGGCACTCAAGGTATAGCTCTAGTGGGTTTTTTTTTATTTTATATAATGGAAATAGGTGGGAAAAGGAAAATCTTTATAATTTATTGGGAAAAAAAAAGAAGGGGGAAACAGAAAGACGGTGGGGATGGGGGAGGGGACTCACGACCTAAAGTTGTTGAATTCAATATTCAGTCCGGAAGGCTGTAAAGTTCCTAGTCGGAAGATGAGGTGTTGTTCCTCCAGTTTGCGTTGGGCTTCACTGGAACAATGCAGCAAGCCAAGGACAGACATGTGGGCAAGAGAGCAGGGTGGAGTGTTAAAATGGCAAGCGACAGGGAGGTTTGGGTCATTCTTGCGGACAGACCGCAGGTGTTCTGCAAAGCGGTCGCCCAGTTTACGTTTGGTCTCTCCAATGTAGAGGTCAAAGGTGTTTCTCTGCATAAATTGTTCCACAAGAGACAGGTGGTACTATGTGGAGCGTTCCACGGCAGCATGGCCAGACCCGTCCTTCGCAACACCGGGGACAGGTAGAACCTCAGCACGTGGTGACACGGTGTTTGCGTACCGGGGGTCTTGCCTATTCCTAATTGCCCTTGAGCAGGTGGTGGTGAGCCACCTTCTTGAATAAGTGGCTTGCAAGCCTTTTCAAGGGAAAGTTAAGAGTAAACCACATTACTGTCGGGGTGGTGCCACATATCAGCCAGAGTGAGTAAAGGCAGGTAGGTTTCCCTCCCTACAGGACACTAGTGAACCAGATAGGTTTCTTATCAATAATCTGGTAGCTTCATGGTCACCGAGACAGATTTTAATTCCAAATTTATTTAATTAACTGTGTTTAACTTTCACTGCTGCTGTGGTGGGATTAGAACCCATGTCTCTGAAGCATAAGTGCAGTAACATAACTGCTATGCGACCGTACCCTTTGGCATCCAGGCACAGAGTAAATCTGATCAAATATGACCCTAATTGGTGGGTCTATTTGGGCCAAATTGAAACGTAATGTCACATAAGTAACACAGGGGCTGCTCTGAAGATGCTGAGGTAGAGATTATTGGCAGGGGTCATTTAGGCGATGTTTCATAAAAGCGTAACATAAACTCAAGATAGCCTCCCAATTTTCTGCATCTTTCAGCAGTTGGGATGGTAGGTGGGGAGGGTCCCCAGGAAGCTTCAGTATTTGAAAGAGTGTCTCACACACAAGAAGGTTTGAAAACTGCTGCTGGCGCGGTTACAGGTGGCTGGCCAAAACACATGGGGTGAAATCGTCCCAGATTTCCACTCGGTGTGGTAGTGTACGGGTAAAACGATGTTTTTACCCACCAGCCGGGTTGGCGGGTTTTCATGCCGTATCATCCCAAACCTGCCGCATTACTTAAGCATGCCTGGGAAACACGCCCCGTTTCCATGGCGGGCAGGATCTCATTTGCCCGCCACGCCATCACCTCGCTGCTTCAGCATGCCGGACGCCATATTGAAAGTCCAGCCGCACACACACACACATCTCAGTGCTTCCAGCCCACGGCTGCTGTAGGGAAGATGTCCATGAAAAGCAAAAAGACCGCAGCCCCCAGGTTTAGTGATGCGTCACTGGAATGCCTTTTGGATTCAGTGGAATCCTGCCGGGATGTCCTCTACCCCCGCTCTGGCCGCAGGATGGGCAGTGGGGTGACCAACCAGGCTTGGGAGGCAGTGGCAGATGTGGTGAGTGCCAACGCCCTTCAAAAGAGGACAGTCACCCAGTGCCACAAGAGGATGAATAATCTCCCCCGTTCCTCCAGGGTAAGTCAGTCTTCTCACACTCTCAACTCACACACTCACAAACCCATCACACATTCACAGGGATCTCACTCACTGCCAGTTCAAGGGACATCATCATTCACTCTCTCACACAAACCTTCATCTGTCCTCATCCCATCCATGGACCACTCACCACCCACACATGCCAGGCATACTTATCATCTGGCCTGGCAGGCATCCTGCTGGCACTCTCTCCATCTCTATTCATGCAGGACAAGCTGGCACACAACAACAGGGAGAGGTCACAGACTGGTGGAGGAACGTCTGACATCAAGGTCCTCACAGACTTTGAAAATAGAGTCATCCAGCTGGCCGGTGAAGATCTGGACCACTCCTGTGCTAATGGTGAGGTCGATGGTGCTCAACCAAGAAAGGGTCCAGCAATGCAACATCCATCAGACAACCATGCTGTGAGTGATGTATCCTGTTTCATAGGCCAATGCCATGCACTAATTATCTCCCCTTGCTTCCACAGGTACATCTGCCAAACAGCAGACGGAGTCCACGACCCAAAGCTTCTAATCAAGTTTCCGAAGAAACTTCTGAAGAGGAATCTGAAGGCACCCTCCTTGAAGTCCTGTCACAGCGCTCACCCATAACCTCCACCAGCACAGAGACACACACCTCGCTGGGACCTAGCTTTAGAGCAGCCTCGGAATCACAATCTGGTGAGCACATCGCACTGTCTGATCCATGGCAGGCGGCAGTAGGGACTTCCCAGGTGCCTGGCATTCAGAGGGCTGCTGGAGGCCAGAAATTCGCTGAGTTCAAGTCAGATGACCAGCATCTGGACTCGGTCATGTCACAGTTGCTGGAGCTGCAAAGGCAAGCTCAGCAACATCAGGATGGGATGTCTACTGCAGTCCTCAGATTGCAGGGCACGATGGAGGAGTCCATCTGCCTTCAGGCTGAGGTGATAGTGCCAGCATGCCAACGCTCCAAGGTCAACACTGGTAGGATGGTGGCTGCCTTGGAGACCTTGTCCCAGGACATCGCTCCTATACAGCTGCGAGGGCTCAACTCCATCGCTAATGCCATAGTTGGCCTTCAATAGTGTGTACGTGAGAGGGGTGTGGGGTAGCTTGATCTCACTACAGCTACTCCTTCTCCTCAAGGAGTCAGCCTGGGGCTCCTGGGACCCATAGAGAGGAAGATCAGCAGGTCCCCCCACCACCCTGGGCTTGTCCATCCAAGGTGACTCCGGGGGTGTCCAGCTCATCTGAATCAGCAGCTCCAGCTCCACAGGCCGAGGAAGGTTCCACTGCCACACAGCTGGACCCTGAGAGTAGGCCGGGGCCCTCCAAGTCTCGGTCCTCCAGAGGATGCCCACCAAGGTCATCGAAGACATGGCATAGCAATCAGCAGGCTGCCCCCACCTCTGCTGTGGATGTCTGGGGAGCACCAAGACATAGCAACAGGGTTAGGAAAGTTAAGAAGATGTAACTCTTTTTGAGTGTACCAAATAAACTAAATTAACAAATCAAAGGACAAATTAAAAGGCAGCCCCTTAAAGGGAAACTGCAAAAACAGGAGACAAAATTTAAAGGAAACTTACAAAAATTAAATCAAAATGTGATCAAAGGGGTCAATAAAACACCCAAGTCCTCTCAGTGCCCACCAAGCACAGAAGGCCTCAACGGTGCTGACAGACACTATGTGCTCCCTCTCCAGGAACACCTGGCCATGAACATAGCCGCAGAGGAAGGGCAGGCATTCAGGCCAGACAATTCCCTCGATTGCACACTGCCTGGACCTGTTAATGGACAACTTGGCCAGGCCCTGGAGCAAGTTCACGAGGTGATCCTCCTCCCTCTTGGCCCCCCTCTGCACTGGGTGCCTGTAGATCAGAAGCGTGGGACTAAAGTGCAAGCAAAACAAAAGTAAAAGGTTTTTCAAGTAACTTAAAAGGAGGTTCAGCCTACAACAACTTACATACATGTGGTCCACAGACTCCACAAGGCCGGAAGAAGAGTTGTACAGCCTGGGCACGGGTGTTAATCACTTATACATACTGTCCACTATTGTCAATAAACCCCCAAGGATGTCTCCCTGCCTATGGCTCCTTGTTATGATGAGCACTGTTTGTGTCGCTCAGATGTGAAACCTTTCTGCACAGGATAAAAGCAGGTGTTTCAGTCGAGGACCTCTTCCCTGTGCAGTGTGTAACCTTCAGACCAAAGTGATGGTCCAGCTTCACACTCACTGGACACATTAGTGATGCCTGCACCTCGATGGTGCTTGTTATTCCTGCCAGAATATTGTGGGCAGGCGTCACTGAGTTCAGACATCCTCTGTGTGCTCTCAGCATCTTTAAGGGGGTCTGGCCCCCATCTCTTCAGCATCTGTGACCAGTGATGCTGTGCATCTGAAGGGCTCAGGTTCTGAAGGTGGACAAAGGATCAGATGCTTCTAAAGTTTTGCAGCTGTGTCTGTATGATATGACCCTGAGCACAGAGCGCAAGCGAGCTGCCCTCAGTCAGACAGCAATCAGACATTTTCAGAAGCAATGTGAAGATCTATGCATGTCGTCATCATCCTCCTGCAAACGAGCGACTATTAGGGCCTCCAATGCGTCTCCATGACAGGAACATTATCACAGAGGGTGTGTGTGCTGCCATAAGCCAGACTGGAGTCAAACGTTCACAGATGCAACGTCAGGATCCATGGGGTCACCTCGCTGCATATAATCATCATGCTCCACAAATCTAGCAGCTATCAGGGCCTCCCGAGTGCGCCTGCCTCATCTGGCCAGTGGGAGGGCCTCATCCCTGTCATTGCCGACTTCGTGGACCTCCTCAACCTCCCTCATTCCCATCGGTGTCCTCCTTGTCAGAGGAGACCTCCAGCTCCTCCATGTCCTTCTCAGCCAGCTCCTCTCCCCATGGCAGTGCCGGGTTGCAAAGGGCGGACAGCCGCCGATGATGCGTGACACCCTCTGTGGACTATATTGCAGGGCTCCAGCAGACCCTCATCCTCAGCATCCCGCTGGTCTGCTCCACCAAGTTGCGAGCTGCAGCAAGAGCCTCATTACACCTCCATTCTGCTGCAGTCTGAGGCTGCCGCACGGGTGTCATCAGCCACGTCCTCTGTGGGTAGCCCTTGTCCCCGAGGAGCCAACCCCGTAGCTTCTGTAGACCCTGGAAGGCTTCAGGGATCTGTGGCCGTGGACAGTTCCTGGAAACCAAGCACACCAACTGCACATTCAGCGAATGTAATCCATTGCGGTTGATGTAGTCCACCATGTGTTGCGACAGAGACCTGAGCGCTATATGAGTGCAGTCGATGACACCCTGCACCTGTGGGAAACCCGAGGTCTCGGCAAATTCAATCACTCTTGCATCCTGGCTGTCCTGGTCCTGTGCAAAATGCACAAAGTTGTGTGGCCCTCGCAAAGGTGGCATCCGTGACCTCATGGATGCACTTGTGGGTGGAGGCTTGTGATATCCCACAGAGGTCACCTGTGGAGCCCCCAAAGGAGCCACTGGCGTAGAAATTGAGCGCCACAGTCACTTTCCCGGCCACTGGCGGTGCCCTCCATGTTCCCATAGCACTAAATTCTGCAACAGGTGGCAGATCAACCAGTTCCCTAGACATGGGGAGTCTTTGGCGACACTGGTTCTCGGTCATCTGCAGGAATGAAAGGCGGCGTCTATAGACCCTGGGTGTCGTTAAGCGCTGACCAGCAACAGCTCACTGTGGCTCTTTGGTGTCTTGTGCAGGAGCCCCAGACATCCCTTTGAGACTCTGGAAAGCGACCTCCCCCCCCACCTAACCTTTGCACCCCCAGAAAACACCCCCGTTTGGGGACCAATCACTGGTGGATGTGCCCTGCTCTGGATTGCTATGCACACAGGAACACACAAGAAATAGGAGCAGAAGTAGACCACACTGCTCTGTCATGCAGTACAATCGTGGCTGATTCTGCATTCCAACTCCATTTTCCTGTCTGCTGCCCATCTCCCTGAATTCCCTGAGAAACCAAAACTCTGTCTATCGCAGCTTTAAATTCATTCAATGATGGAGCATCCACAGTCCTCTGGGTAGAGAATTCCAAAGATTGATAACCCTCTGAGTGAAGAAATTTCTCCTCATCCCAGTCCTAAATGATTGGCCCCGTATCCTGAGATGTTGCTGCTGTAAAGGGGGTGTGACATCTGGTGAGGACACAGCCAGCCAGGTAGCATAGGCACATGGGAAGAGGATTAGGCCATTCAGCCCCTCAAGTGTGTCCTGCCCCTCAGATCATGGCTGATCGACATCCTAACGTTCACTGCTTTGATTCCAAAACCCTTTAATACCCTTACCTAACAAATCTTAGTTTTGAAATTTTTGATTAATAAGATCATAAGAAGTAGGAATAAGATATAAGAAATAAAGACCCCATTGTCCACAGCTTTTTATGGAGTAAGTTTAGATTTCCACTAGCTTCTGTGTGAGAAGTGCTTCCTGATATCACTCCTGAGCTACGTAACTCCAATTTTAAGATTAGCCCCTTTATTCTCAACTCCCTCACTTCTCTCTATCTACCCTAGCTACCATCTCATTTAATCATCTCCTTTAATCACCTTCAACACAAAGCAGCAGTGAATCACATCTAACCATTGCTCGGCAACTTTAGAAGAGCCATGTGCGAAAGAGGAATTAAAGGAAACAAGGACACATGACAAACAGCAGCTAGTATTTTCTGACTGACATTAACGTGAGTGGCAGCCATCCCAAATGTAGTTTTGCTGCAGACTGCCTCTCTACCTCCATCTGCAGGTCGAAACTGGAACAATGGCTTTAATTTTCATAGAATCACTGAATACGGCAGCACAGGACATTGATTCTTCACTATATTTTAAGCAAAGGCCACTTCAGCAAAAAAAACTTGCAACGTGAGAGTCACACGGCTTTGCTAAATTATCATTGCTTACTACTCCTTCATGATGTAATGTTACAGGGCGACGTGTGTACCTAAAACAAAATCACATATCCTACTTAAAAATAAATACACGTGCAATTAAAAAATACAGTATTCATAAAACAATAACCAGAAAAATATAAGCAATTAAAAAATGCACCTATGCAAGTAAAGTATTTAAAAGCTGAATAATGCAAAACTTACTTAAGTTGCAACACTGATAAAATCCTAACTTGGTAAATGAAATAACCTTTATATGTTTAAACTTGCCTTATTTTAAAAGAAAAATGTAACTTTCTACTTACTGCAGCTTCCGCCTGCCATCGATCCTGCTCCCTGAACCTGCTACTCCTGAACCTCCTGCTCCCTGATCCTCCTGTTTCCTGAACCTCCTGCTAGTCCCTGAAACTCCTGCTCCCTGATCCTCCTGCCCCTGAACCCACTGCTCCCTGATCCTCCTGCTGCTGATCCTCCTGCTCCTGAACCTCCTGCTCCTGAACCTCCTGCTCCCTGAACCTCCTGCTTCCTAAACCTCCTGCTCCCTGATCCTCCTGCTCCATGAACCTCCTGCTTCCTGATCCTCCTGCTCCTGAACCTCCTGCTCTCTGAACATCCTGCTTCCTAAACTTCCTGCTTCCTAAACCTCCTGCTCCCTGATCCTCCTGCTCCTGAACCTCCTGCTCCCTGAACCTCCTGCTCCTGAACCTCCTGCTTCCTGAACTCTTGCTCCCCGATCCTCCTGTTTTCTGAACTTCCTGCTAGTCCCTGAAACTCCTGTTCCCTGATCCTCCTGCTTCCTGAACCTCCTGCTTCCTGATCCTGCAGCTCCCTGAACCTCCTACTCCTGAACCTCCTGCTAGTCCCTGAAACTCCTGCTCCCTGATCCTCCTGTTCCTGAACCTCCTGCTCCTGAACCTCCTGCTCCTGAACCTCCTGCTCCTGAACCTCCTGCTCCCTGAACCTCCTGCTTCCTAAACCTCCTGCTCCCTGATCCTCCTGCTGCATGAACCTCCTGCTTCCTGATCCTCCTGCTCCTGAACCTCCTGCTTCCTGAACTCTTGCTCCCCGATCCTCCTGTTTCCTGAAGCTCCTGCTAGTCCCTGAAACTCCTGCTCCCTGATCCTCCTGCTCCTGAACCTCCTGCTCCCTGATCCTCCTGCTCCTGAACCTCCTGCTCCTGAACCTCCTGCTCTCTGAACCTCCTGCTCCTGAACCTCCTACTCCTGAACCTCCTGCTCCCTGAACCTCCTGCTTCCTAAACCTCCTGCTTCCTGATCCTCCTGCTCCCTGAACCTCCTACTCCTGAACCTCCTGCTCCAGAACCTACTGCTTCCTGAACCTCCTGCTCCCTGATCCTCCTGTTTTCTGAACCTCCTGCTAATCCCTGAAACTCCTGTTCCCTGATCCTCCTGCTTCCTGAACCTCCTGCTTCCTGATCCTGCTGCTCCCTGAACCTCCTACTCCTGAACCTCCTGCTCCCTGATCCTCCTGTTTCCTGAACCTCCTGCTAGTCCCTGAAACTCCTGCTCCCTGAACCTCCTGCTTCCTAAACCTCCTGCTTCCTGATCCTCCTGCTCCCTGAACCTCCTGCTCCCTGATCCTCCTGTTTTCTGAACCTCCTGCTAGTCCCTGAAACTCCTGTTCCCTGATCCTCCTGCTTCCTGAACCTCCTGCTCCCTGATCCTCCTGTTTCCTGAACCTCCTGCTAGTCCCTGAAACTCCTGCTCCCTGATCCTCCTGCCCCTGAACCTCCTGCTCCCTGATCCTCCTGCGGCTGATCCTCCTGCTCCTGAACCTCCTGCTCCCTGAACCTCCTGCTCCCTGAACCTCCTGCTTCCTAAACCTCCTGCTCCCTGATCCTCCTGCTCCATCAACCCCCTGCTTCCTGATCCTCCTGCTCCTGAACCTCCTGCTAGTCCCTGAAACTCCTGTTCCCTGATCCTCCTGCTTCCTGAACCTCCTGCTTCCTGATCCTGCAGCTCCCTGAACCTCCTACTCCTGAACCTCCTGCTAGTCCCTGAAACTCCTGCTCCCTGATCCTCCTGTTCCTGAACCTCCTGCTCCTGAACCTCCTGCTCCCTGAACCTCCTGCTCCTGAACCTCCTGCTTCCTGAACTCTTGCTCCCCGATCCTCCTGTTTTCTGAACCTCCTGCTAGTCCCTGAAACTCCTGTTCCCTGATCCTCCTGCTTCCTGAACCTCCTGCTTCCTGATCCTGCAGCTCCCTGAACCTCCTACTCCTGAACCTCCTGCTAGTCCCTGAAACTCCTGCTCCCTGATCCTCCTGTTCCTGAACCTCCTGCTCCTGAACCTCCTGCTCCTGAACCTCCTGCTCCTGAACCTCCTGCTCCCTGAACCTCCTGCTTCCTAAACCTCCTGCTCCCTGATCCTCCTGCTGCATGAACCTCCTGCTTCCTGATCCTCCTGCTCCTGAACCTCCTGCTTCCTGAACTCTTGCTCCCCGATCCTCCTGTTTCCTGAAGCTCCTGCTAGTCCCTGAAACTCCTGCTCCCTGATCCTCCTGCTCCTGAACCTCCTGCTCCCTGATCCTCCTGCTCCTGAACCTCCTGCTCCTGAACCTCCTGCTCTCTGAACCTCCTGCTCCTGAACCTCCTGCTCCTGAACCTCCTGCTCCCTGAACCTCCTGCTTCCTAAATCTCCTGCTTCCTGATCCTCCTGCTCCCTGAACCTCCTACTCCTGAACCTCCTGCTCCAGAAACTACTGCTTCCTGAACCTCCTGCTCCCTGATCCTCCTGTTTTCTGAACCTCCTGCTAATCCCTGAAACTCCTGTTCCCTGATCCTCCTGCTTCCTGAACCTCCTGCTTCCTGATCCTGCTGCTCCCTGAACCTCCTACTCCTGAACCTCCTGCTCCCTGATCCTCCTGTTTCCTGAACCTCCTGCTAGTCCCTGAAACTCCTGCTCCCTGATCCTCCTGCTCCTGAACCTCCTGCTCCTGAACCTTCTACTCCCTGAACCTCCTGCTTCCTAAACCTCCTGCTTCCTGCTCCCTGAACCTCCTGCTCCCTGATCCTCCTGTTTTCTGAACCTCCTGCTAGTCCCTGAAATTCCTGTTCCCTGATCCTCCTGCTTCCTGAACCTCCTGCTCCCTGATCCTCCTGTTTCCTGAACCTCCTGCTAGTCCCTGAAACTCCTGCTCCCTGATCCTCCTGCCCCTGAACCTCCTGCTCCCTGATCCTCCTGCTGCTGATCCTCCTGCTCCTGAACCTCCTGCTCCTGAACCTCCTGCTCCCTGAACCTCCTGCTTCCTAAACCTCCTGCTCCCTGATCCTCCTGCTCCATCAACCCCCTGCTTCCTGATCCTCCTGCTCCTGAACCTCCTGCTCTCTGAACATCCTGCTTCCTAAACTTCCTGCTTCCTAAACCTCCTGCTCCCTGATCCTCCTGCTCCTGAACCTCCTGCTCCCTGAACCTCCTGCTCCTGAACCTCCTGCTTCCTGAACTCTTGCTCCCCGATCCTCCTGTTTTCTGAACCTCCTGCTAGTCCCTGAAACTCCTGTTCCCTGATCCTCCTGCTACCCGAACCGCCTGCTTCCTGATCCTGCAGCTCCCTGAACCTCCTACTCCTGAACCTCCTGCTAGTCCCTGAAACTCCTGCTCCCTGATCCTCCTGTTCCTGAACCTCCTGCTCCTGAACCTCCTGCTCCTGAACCTCCTGCTCCTGAACCTCCTGCTCCCTGAACCTCCTGCTTCCTAAACCTCCTGCTCCCTGATCCTCCTGCTGCATGAACCTCCTGCTTCCTGATCCTCCTGCTCCTGAACCTCCTGCTTCCTGAACTCTTGCTCCCCGATCCTCCTGTTTTCTGAACCTCCTGCTAGTCCCTGAAACTCCTGTTCCCTGATCCTCCTGCTTCCTGAACCTCCTGCTTCCTGATCCTCCTGCTCCCGAACCTCCTGCTTCCTGAACTCTTGCTCCCCGATCCTCCTGTTTTCTGAACCTCCTGCTAGTCCCTGAAACTCCTGTTCCCTGAACCTCCTACTCCTGAACCTCCTGCTCCCTGATCCTCCTGTTTCCTGAACCTCCTGCTAGTCCCTGAAACTCCTGCTCCCTGATCCTCCTGCTCCTGAACCTCCTGCTCCCTGATCCTCCTGCTCCTGAACCTCCTGCTCCTGAACCTCCTGCTCTCTGAACCTCCTGCTCCCTGAACCTCATGCTCCTGAACCTCCTGCTCCTGAACCTCCTGCTTCCTAAACCTCCTGCTTCCTGATCCTCCTGCTCCCTGAACCTCCTGCTCCCTGGTCCTCCTGCTCTCTGAACTTCCTGCTCCCTGAACCTCCTGCTTCTTGCTCCTCCTGCTCTCTGAACTTCCTTCTCCCTGAACTTCATGCTCCCTGAACTTCCTGCTCCCTGAACCTCCTACTCCTGAACCTCCTGCTCCAGAACCTCCTGCTTCCTGAACCTCCTGCTCCCTGATCCTCCTGTTTTCTGAACCTCCTGCTAGTCCCTGAAACTCCTGTTCCCTGATCCTCCTGCTCCCTGAACCTCCTGCTCTCTGATCCTGCTGCTCCCTGAACCTCCTACTCCTGAACCTCCTGCTCCCTGATCCTCCTGTTTCCTGAACCTCCTGCTAGTCCCTGAAACTCCTGCTCCCTGATCCTCCTGCTCCTGAACCTCCTGCTCCTGAACCTCCTGCTCCCTGAACCTCCTGCTTCCTAAACCTCCTGCTTCCTGATCCTCCTGCTCCCTGAACCTCCTGCTCCCTGGTCCTCCTGCTCTCTGAACTTCCTGCTCCCTGAACCTCCTGCTTCTTGCTCCTCCTGCTCTCTGAACTTCCTTCTCCCTGAACTTCATGCTCCCTGAACTTCCTGCTCCCTGAACCTCCTACTCCTGAACCTCCTGCTCCAGAACCTACTGCTTCCTGAACCTCCTGCTCCCTGATCCTCCTGTTTTCTGAACCTCCTGCTAGTCCCTGAAACTCCTGCTCCCTGATCCTCCTGCTCCTGAACCTCCTGCTCCTGAACCTCCTGCTTCTTGATCCTCCTGCTCCTGAACCTCCTGCTTCTTGATCCTCCTGCTCTCTGAACTTCCTGCTTCCTGAACTTCCTGCTCCCTGAACCTCCTGCTTCTTGATCCTCCTGCTCTCTGAACTTCCTGCTCCCTGAAATTCCTGCTCCCTGAACTTCCTGCTTCCTGAACTTCCTGCTCCCTGAACCTCCCGCTTTTTGATCCTCCTGCTCTCTGAACTTCCTGCTCCCTGAACCTCCCGCTTCTTGATCCTCCTGCTCTCTGAACTTCCTGCTCCCTGAACCTCCTGCTTCTTGATCCTCCTGCTCTCTGAACATCCTGCTCTCTGATCCTCCTGCTCCCTGGTCCTCCTGCTCCCTGAACCTCCTGCTCTCTGATCCTCCTGCTCCTGAACCTCCTGCTTCTTGATCCTGCTGCTCCCTGAACCTCCTGCTCCCTGATCCTCCTGCTCCTGAACCTCCTGCTCCTGAACCTCCTGCTCTCTGAACCTCCTGCTTCCTGATCCTCCTGCTCCCTGAACCTCCTGCTCCCTGGTCCTCCTGCTCTCTGAACTTCCTGCTCCCTGAACCTCCTGCTTCTTGCTCCTCCTGCTCTCTGAACTTCTTTCCCTGAACTTCATGCTCCCTGAACTTCCTGCTCCCTGAACCTCCTACTCCTGAACCTCCTGCTCCAGAACCTACTGCTTCCTGAACCTCCTGCTCCCTGATCCTCCTGTTTTCTGAACCTCCTGCTAGTCCCTGAAACTCCTGTTCCCTGATCCTCCTGCTTCCTGAACCTCCTGCTTCCTGATCCTGCTGCTCCCTGAACCTCCTACTCCTGAACCTCCTGCTCCCTGATCCTCCTGTTTCCTGAACCTCCTGCTAGTCCCTGAAACTCCTGCTCCCTGATCCTCCTGCTCCTGAACCTCCTGCTCCCTGATCCTCCTGCTCCTGAACCTCCTGCTCCTGAAGCTCCTGCTCTCTGAACCTCCTGCTCCTGAACCTCCTGCTCCCTGAACCTCCTGCTTCCTAAACCTCCTGCTCCCTGAACCTCCTGCTCCTGAAATTCCTGCTCTCTGAACCTCCTGCTCCTGAACCTCCTGCTTCTTGATCCTCCTGCTCTCTGAACTTCCTGCTTCCTGAACCTCCTGCTCCCTGATCCTCCTACTCCTGAACCTCCTGCTCTCTGAACCTCCTGCTATCCGAACCTCCTGCTTCCTGATCCTCCTGCTCCTGAGCCTCCTGCTCCCTGATCCTCCTGCTGCATGAACCTCTTGCTTCCTGATCCTCCTGCTCCCTGAACCTCCTGATCTCTGATCCTCCTGCTCCCTGATCCTCCTGCTCCCTGATCCTCCTGCTCCCTGATCCTCCTGCTCCCTGATCCTCCTGCTCCCTGATCCTCCTGCTTCCTGAACCTCCTGCTTCCTGATCCTGCTGCTCCCTGATCCTGCTGCTCTCTGAATCTCCTGCTCCCTGATTCTCCTGCTCCTGAACCTCCTGCTCCTGAACCTTCTGCTCCCTGATCCTCCTGTTTCCTGAAACTCCTGCTAGTCCCTGAAAGTCCTGTTCCCTGATCCCCCTGCTTCCTGAACCTCCTGCTTCCTGATCCTGCTGTTCCCTGAACCTCCTGAGCCTCCTGCTCCCTGATCCTCCTGTTTCCTTAACCTCCTGCTAGTCCCTGAAACTCCTGCTCCCTGATCCTCCTGCTCCTGAACCTTCTGCTCCCTGATCCTCCTGCTCCTGAACCTCCTGCTCTCTGAACTTCCTGCTCCTGAACCTCCTGCTCCCTGAACTTCCTGCTTCCTAAACCTCCTGCTTCCTGATCCTCCTGCTCCCTGAACCTCCTGCTTCCTGATCCTCCTGCTCTCTGAACTCCATGCTCCCTGAACCTCCTGCTCTCTGAACCTCCTGCTCCCTGGTCCTCCTGCTCTCTGAACCTCCTGCTCCCTGGTCCTCCTGCTCCCTGAACCTCCTGCTCCCTGAACCTTCTGCTCCCTGATCCTCCTGCTCCCTGAACCTCCTGCTCTCTGAACTTCCTGCTTCCTGATCCTCCTGCTCCCTGAACCTTCTGCTCCCTGATCCTCCTGCTCCATGAACACCCTGCTTCCTGATCCTCCTGCTCCTGAACCTCCTGCTCTCTGAACATCCTGCTTCCTAAACTTCCTGCTTCCTAAACCTCCTGCTCCCTGATCCTCCTGCTCCTGAACCTCCTGCTCCCTGAACCTCCTGCTCCTGAACCTCCTGCTTCCTGAACTCTTGCTCCCCGATCCTCCTGTTTTCTGAACCTCCTGCTAGTCCCTGAAACTCCTGTTCCCTGATCCTCCTGCTTCCTGAACCTCCTGCTTCCTGATCCTGCAGCTCCCTGAACCTCCTACTCCTGAACCTCCTGCTAGTCCCTGAAACTCCTGCTCCCTGATCCTCCTGTTCCTGAACCTCCTGCTCCTGAACCTCCTGCTCCTGAACCTCCTGCTCCTGAACCTCCTGCTCCCTGAACCTCCTGCTTCCTAAACCTCCTGCTCCCTGATCCTCCTGCTGCATGAACCTCCTGCTTCCTGATCCTCCTGCTCCTGAACCTCCTGCTTCCTGAACTCTTGCTCCCCGATCCTCCTGTTTTCTGAACCTCCTGCTAGTCCCTGAAACTCCTGTTCCCTGATCCTCCTGCTTCCTGAACCTCCTGCTTCCTGATCCTGCAGCTCCCTGAACCTCCTGCTCCTGAACCTCCTGCTCTCTGAAACTCCTGCTCCCTGAACCTCATGCTCCTGAACCTCCTGCTCCTGAACCTCCTGCTTCCTAAACCTCCTGCTTCCTGATCCTCCTGCTCCCTGAACCTCCTGCTCCCTGGTCCTCCTGCTCTCTGAACTTCCTGCTCCCTGAACCTCCTGCTTCTTGCTCCTCCTGCTCTCTGAACTTCCTTCTCCCTGAACTTCATGCTCCCTGAACTTCCTGCTCCCTGAACCTCCTACTCCTGAACCTCCTGCTCCAGAACCTACTGCTTCCTGAACCTCCTGCTCCCTGATCCTCCTGTTTTCTGAACCTCCTGCTAGTCCCTGAAACTCCTGTTCCCTGATCCTCCTGCTCCCTGAACCTCCTGCTCTCTGATCCTGCTGCTCCCTGAACCTCCTACTCCTGAACCTCCTGCTCCCTGATCCTCCTGTTTCCTGAACCTCCTGCTAGTCCCTGAAACTCCTGCTCCCTGATCCTCCTGCTCCTGAACCTCCTGCTCCTGAACCTCCTGCTCCCTGAACCTCCTGCTTCCTAAACCTCCTGCTTCCTGATCCTCCTGCTCCCTGAACCTCCTGCTCCCTGGTCCTCCTGCTCTCTGAACTTCCTGCTCCCTGAACCTCCTGCTTCTTGCTCCTCCTGCTCTCTGAACTTCCTTCTCCCTGAACTTCATGCTCCCTGAACTTCCTGCTCCCTGAACCTCCTACTCCTGAACCTCCTGCTCCAGAACCTACTGCTTCCTGAACCTCCTGCTCCCTGATCCTCCTGTTTTCTGAACCTCCTGCTAGTCCCTGAAACTCCTGTTCCCTGATCCTCCTGCTTCCTGAACCTCCTGCTTCCTGATCCTGCTGCTCCCTGAACCTCCTACTCCTGAACCTCCTGCTCCCTGATCCTCCTGTTTCCTGAACCTCCTGCTAGTCCCTGAAACTCCTGCTCCCTGATCCTCCTGCTCCTGAACCTCCTGCTCCCTGATCCTCCTGCTCCCTGAACCACCTGCTCCTGAGCCTCCTGCTCCTGAACCTCCTGCTCCTGAACCTCCTGCTTCTTGATCCTCCTGCTCCTGAACCTCCTGCTTCTTGATCCTCCTGCTCTCTGAACTTCCTGCTTCCTGAACTTCCTGCTCCCTGAACCTCCTGCTTCTTGATCCTCCTGCTCTCTGAACTTCCTGCTCCCTGAAATTCCTGCTCCCTGAACTTCCTGCTTCCTGAACTTCCTGCTCCCTGAACCTCCCGCTTTTTGATCCTCCTGCTCTCTGAACTTCCTGCTCCCTGAACCTCCCGCTTTTTGATCCTCCTGCTCTCTGAACTTCCTGCTCCCTGAACCTCCTGCTTCTTGATCCTCCTGCTCTCTGAACTTCCTGCTCTCTGATCCTCCTGCCCCTGAACCTCCTGCTCCCTGAACGTCCTGCTCTCTGATCCTCCTGCTCCTGAACCTCCTGCTTCTTGATCCTCCTGTTTCCTGAACCTCCTGCTAGTCCCTGAAACTCCTGCTCCCTGATCCTCCTGCTCCTGAACCTCCTGCTCCCTGATCCTCCTGCTCCCTGAACCACCTGCTCCTGAGCCTCCTGCTCCTGAACCTCCTGCTCCTGAACCTCCTGCTTCTTGATCCTCCTGCTCCTGAACCTCCTGCTTCTTGATCCTCCTGCTCTCTGAACTTCCTGCTTCCTGAACTTCCTGCTCCCTGAACCTCCTGCTTCTTGATCCTCCTGCTCTCTGAACTTCCTGCTCCCTGAAATTCCTGCTCCCTGAACTTCCTGCTTCCTGAACTTCCTGCTCCCTGAACCTCCCGCTTTTTGATCCTCCTGCTCTCTGAACTTCCTGCTCCCTGAACCTCCCGCTTTTTGATCCTCCTGCTCTCTGAACTTCCTGCTCCCTGAACCTCCTGCTTCTTGATCCTCCTGCTCTCTGAACTTCCTGCTCTCTGATCCTCCTGCCCCTGAACCTCCTGCTCCCTGAACGTCCTGCTCTCTGATCCTCCTGCTCCTGAACCTCCTGCTTCTTGATCCTGCTGCTCCCTGAACCTCCTGCTCCCTGATCCTCCTGCTCCTGAACCTCCTGCTCCTGAACCTCCTGCTCTCTGAACCTCCTGCTCCTGAACCTCCTGCTCCCTGAACCTCCTGCTTCCTAAACCTCCTGCTCCCTGATCCTCCTGCTGCATGAACCTCCTGCTCCCTGATCCTCCTGCTGCATGAACCTCCTGCTTCCTGATCCTCCTGCTCCCTGAACCTCCTGCTCCCTGGTCCTCCTGCTCTCTGAACTTCCTGCTCCCTGAACCTCCTGCTTCTTGCTCCTCCTGCTCTCTGAACTTCCTTCTCCCTGAACTTCATGCTCCCTGAACCTCCTGCTCCAGAACCTACTGCTTCCTGAACCTCCTGCTCCCTGATCCTCCTGTTTTCTGAACCTCCTGCTAGTCCCTGAAACTCCTGTTCCCTGATCCTCCTGCTTCCTGAACCTCCTGCTTCCTGATCCTGCTGCTCCCTGAACCTCCTACTCCTGAACCTCCTGCTCCCTGATCCTCCTGTTTCCTGAACCTCCTGCTAGTCCCTGAAACTCCTGCTCCCTGATCCTCCTGCTCCTGAACCTCCTGCTCCCTGATCCTCCTGCTCCTGAACCTCCTGCTCCTGAAGCTCCTGCTCTCTGAACCTCCTGCTCCTGAACCTCCTGCTCCCTGAACCTCCTGCTTCCTAAACCTCGTGCTCCCTGAACCTCCTGCTCCTGAAATTCCTGCTCTCTGAACCTCCTGCTCCTGAACCTCCTGCTTCTTGATCCTCCTGCTCTCTGAACTTCCTGCTTCCTGAACCTCCTGCTTCTTGATCCTGCTGCTCCCTGAATCTCCTGCTCCCTGATCCTCCTACTCCTGAACCTCCTGCTCTCTGAACCTCCTGCTATCCGAACCTCCTGCTTCCTGATCCTCCTGCTCCTGAGCCTCCTGCTCCCTGATCCTCCTGCTGCATGAACCTCTTGCTTCCTGATCCTCCTGCTCCCTGAACCTCCTGATCTCTGATCCTCCTGCTCCCTGATCCTCCTGCTCCCTGATCCTCCTGCTCCCTGATCCTCCTGCTCACTGATCCTCCTGCTTCCTGAACCTCCTGCTTCCTGATCCTGCTGCTCCCTGATCCTGCTGCTCTCTGAATCTCCTGCTCCCTGATTCTCCTGCTCCTGAACCTCCTGCTCCTGAACCTTCTGCTCCCTGATCCTCCTGTTTCCTGAACCTCCTGCTAGTCCCTGAAAGTCCTGTTCCCTGATCCCCCTGCTTCCTGAACCTCCTGCTTCCTGATCCTGCTGTTCCCTGAACCTCCTGAGCCTCCTGCTCCCTGATCCTCCTGTTTCCTGAACCTCCTGCTAGTCCCTGAAACTCCTGCTCCCTGATCCTCCTGCTCCTGAACCTCCTGCTCCCTGATCCTCCTGCTCCTGAACCTCCTGCTCTCTGAACTTCCTGCTCCTGAACCTCCTGCTCCCTGAACTTCCTGCTTCCTAAACCTCCTGCTTCCTGATCCTCCTGCTCCCTGAACCTCCTGTTTCCTGATCCTCCTGCTCTCTGATCTCCATGCTCCCTGAACCTCCTGCTCTCTGAACCTCCTGCTCCCTGGTCCTCCTGCTCTCTGAACCTCCTGCTCCCTGGTCCTCCTGCTCCCTGAACCTCCTGCACCCTGAACCTTCTGCTCCCTGATCCTCCTGCTCCCTGAACCTCCTGCTCTCTGAACTTCCTGCTTCCTAAACTTCCTGCTTCCTAAACCTCCTGCTCCCTGATCCTCCTGCTCCTGAACCTCCTGCTCCCTGAACCTCCTGCTCCTGAACCTCCTGCTCCCTGAACCTCCTGCTTCCTAAACCTCCTGCTTCCTGATCCTCCTGCTCCCTGAACCTCCTACTCCTGAACCTCCTGCTCCAGAAACTACTGCTTCCTGAACCTCCTGCTCCCTGATCCTCCTGTTTTCTGAACCTCCTGCTAATCCCTGAAACTCCTGTTCCCTGATCCTCCTGCTTCCTGAACCTCCTGCTTCCTGATCCTGCTGCTCCCTGAACCTCCTACTCCTGAACCTCCTGCTCCCTGATCCTCCTGTTTCCTGAACCTCCTGCTAGTCCCTGAAACTCCTGCTCCCTGATCCTCCTGCTCCTGAACCTCCTGCTCCTGAACCTCCTACTCCCTGAACCTCCTGCTTCCTAAACCTCCTGCTTCCTGCTCCCTGAACCTCCTGCTCCCTGATCCTCCTGTTTTCTGAACCTCCTGCTAGTCCCTGAAACTCCTGTTCCCTGATCCTCCTGCTTCCTGAACCTCCTGCTCCCTGATCCTCCTGTTTCCTGAACCTCCTGCTAGTCCCTGAAACTCCTGCTCCCTGATCCTCCTGCCCCTGAACCTCCTGCTCCCTGATCCTCCTGCTGCTGATCCTCCTGCTCCTGAACCTCCTGCTCCTGAACCTCCTGCTCCCTGAACCTCCTGCTTCCTAAACCTCCTGCTCCCTGATCCTCCTGCTCCATCAACCCCCTGCTTCCTGATCCTCCTGCTCCTGAACCTCCTGCTCTCTGAACATCCTGCTTCCTAAACTTCCTGCTTCCTAAACCTCCTGCTCCCTGATCCTCCTGCTCCTGAACCTCCTGCTCCCTGAACCTCCTGCTCCTGAACCTCCTGCTCCCTGAACCTCCTGCTTCCTAAACCTCCTGCTTCCTGATCCTCCTGCTCCCTGAACCTCCTACTCCTGAACCTCCTGCTCCAGAAACTACTGCTTCCTGAACCTCCTGCTCCCTGATCCTCCTGTTTTCTGAACCTCCTGCTAATCCCTGAAACTCCTGTTCCCTGATCCTCCTGCTTCCTGAACCTCCTGCTTCCTGATCCTGCTGCTCCCTGAACCTCCTACTCCTGAACCTCCTGCTCCCTGATCCTCCTGTTTCCTGAACCTCCTGCTAGTCCCTGAAACTCCTGCTCCCTGATCCTCCTGCTCCTGAACCTCCTGCTCCTGAACCTCCTACTCCCTGAACCTCCTGCTTCCTAAACCTCCTGCTTCCTGCTCCCTGAACCTCCTGCTCCCTGATCCTCCTGTTTTCTGAACCTCCTGCTAGTCCCTGAAACTCCTGTTCCCTGATCCTCCTGCTTCCTGAACCTCCTGCTCCCTGATCCTCCTGTTTCCTGAACCTCCTGCTAGTCCCTGAAACTCCTGCTCCCTGATCCTCCTGCCCCTGAACCTCCTGCTCCCTGATCCTCCTGCTGCTGATCCTCCTGCTCCTGAACCTCCTGCTCCTGAACCTCCTGCTCCCTGAACCTCCTGCTTCCTAAACCTCCTGCTCCCTGATCCTCCTGCTCCATCAACCCCCTGCTTCCTGATCCTCCTGCTCCTGAACCTCCTGCTCTCTGAACATCCTGCTTCCTAAACTTCCTGCTTCCTAAACCTCCTGCTCCCTGATCCTCCTGCTCCTGAACCTCCTGCTCCCTGAACCTCCTGCTCCTGAACCTCCTGCTTCCTGAACTCTTGCTCCCCGATCCTCCTGTTTTCTGAACCTCCTGCTAGTCCCTGAAACTCCTGTTCCCTGATCCTCCTGCTTCCTGAACCTCCTGCCTCCTGATCCTGCAGCTCCCTGAACCTCCTACTCCTGAACCTCCTGCTAGTCCCTGAAACTCCTGCTCCCTGATCCTCCTGTTCCTGAACCTCCTGCTCCTGAACCTCCTGCTCCTGAACCTCCTGCTCCTGAACCTCCTGCTCCCTGAACCTCCTGCTTCCTAAACCTCCTGCTCCCTGATCCTCCTGCTGCATGAACCTCCTGCTTCCTGATCCTCCTGCTCCTGAACCTCCTGCTTCCTGAACTCTTGCTCCCTGATCCTCCTGTTTCCTGAACCTCCTGCTAGTCCCTGAAACTCCTGCTCCCTGATCCTCCTGCTCCTGAACCTCCTGCTCCCTGATCCTCCTGCTCCTGAACCTCCAGCTCCTGAACCTCCTGCTCTCTGAACCTCCTGCTCCTGAACCTCCTGCTCCTGAACCTCCTGCTCCCTGAACCTCCTGCTTCCTAAACCTCCTGCTTCCTGATCCTCCTGCTCCCTGAACCTCATGCTCCTGAACCTCCTGCTCCTGAACCTCCTGCTTCCTAAACCTCCTGCTTCCTGATCCTCCTGCTCCCTGAACCTCCTGCTCCCTGGTCCTCCTGCTCTCTGAACTTCCTGCTCCCTGAACCTCCTGCTTCTTGCTCCTCCTGCTCTCTGAACTTCCTTCTCCCTGAACTTCATTCTCCCTGAACTTCCTGCTCCCTGAACCTCCTACTCCTGAACCTCCTGCTCCAGAACCTACTGCTTCCTGAACCTCCTGCTCCCTGATCCTCCTGTTTTCTGAACCTCCTGCTAGTCCCTGAAACTCCTGTTCCCTGATCCTCCTGCTTCCTGAACCTCCTGCTTCCTGATCCTGCTGCTCCCTGAACCTCCTACTCCTGAACCTCCTGCTCCCTGATCCTCCTGTTTCCTGAACCTCCTGCTAGTCCCTGAAACTCCTGCTCCCTGATCCTCCTGCTCCTGAACCTCCTGCTCCCTGATCCTCCTGCTCCCTGAACCACCTGCTCCTGAGCCTCCTGCTCCTGAACCTCCTGCTCCTGAACCTCCTGCTTCTTGATCCTCCTGCTCCTGAACCTCCTGCTTCTTGATCCTCCTGCTCTCTGAACTTCCTGCTTCCTGAACTTCCTGCTCCCTGAACCTCCTGCTTCTTGATCCTCCTGCTCTCTGAACTTCCTGCTCCCTGAAATTCCTGCTCCCTGAACTTCCTGCTTCCTGAACTTCCTGCTCCCTGAACCTCCCGCTTTTTGATCCTCCTGCTCTCTGAACTTCCTGCTCCCTGAACCTCCCGCTTTTTGATCCTCCTGCTCTCTGAACTTCCTGCACCCTGAACCTCCTGCTTCTTGATCCTCCTGCTCTCTGAACTTCCTGCTCTCTGATCCTCCTGCCCCTGAACCTCCTGCTCCCTGAACGTCCTTCTCTCTGATCCTCCTGCTCCTGAACCTCCTGCTTCTTGATCCTCCTGTTTCCTGAACCTCCTGCTAGTCCCTGAAACTCCTGCTCCCTGATCCTCCTGCTCCTGAACCTCCTGCTCCCTGATCCTCCTGCTCCCTGAACCACCTGCTCCTGAGCCTCCTGCTCCTGAACCTCCTGCTCCTGAACCTCCTGCTTCTTGATCCTCCTGCTCCTGAACCTCCTGCTTCTTGATCCTCCTGCTCTCTGAACTTCCTGCTTCCTGAACTTCCTGCTCCCTGAACCTCCTGCTTCTTGATCCTCCTGCTCTCTGAACTTCCTGCTCCCTGAAATTCCTGCTCCCTGAACTTCCTGCTTCCTGAACTTCCTGCTCCCTGAACCTCCCGCTTTTTGATCCTCCTGCTCTCTGAACTTCCTGCTCCCTGAACCTCCCGCTTTTTGATCCTCCTGCTCTCTGAACTTCCTGCTCCCTGAACCTCCTGCTTCTTGATCCTCCTGCTCTCTGAACTTCCTGCTCTCTGATCCTCCTGCCCCTGAACCTCCTGCTCCCTGAACGTCCTGCTCTCTGATCCTCCTGCTCCTGAACCTCCTGCTTCTTGATCCTGCTGCTCCCTGAACCTCCTGCTCCCTGATCCTCCTGCTCCTGAACCTCCTGCTCCTGAACCTCCTGCTCTCTGAACCTCCTGCTCCTGAACCTCCTGCTCCCTGAACCTCCTGCTTCCTAAACCTCCTGCTCCCTGATCCTCCTGCTGCATGAACCTCCTGCTTCCTGATCCTCCTGCTCCCTGAACCTCCTGCTCCCTGGTCCTCCTGCTCTCTGAACTTCCTGCTCCCTGAACCTCCTGCTTCTTGCTCCTCCTGCTCTCTGAACTTCCTTCTCCCTGAACTTCATGCTCCCTGAACTTCCTGCTCCCTGAACCTCCTACTCCTGAACCTCCTGCTCCAGAACCTACTGCTTCCTGAACCTCCTGCTCCCTGATCCTCCTGTTTTCTGAACCTCCTGCTAGTCCCTGAAACTCCTGTTCCCTGATCCTCCTGCTTCCTGAACCTCCTGCTTCCTGATCCTGCTGCTCCCTGAACCTCCTACTCCTGAACCTCCTGCTCCCTGATCCTCCTATTTCCTGAACCTCCTGCTAGTCCCTGAAACTCCTGCTCCCTGATCCTCCTGCTCCTGAACCTCCTGCTCCCTGATCCTCCTGCTCCTGAACCTCCTGCTCCTGAAGCTCCTGCTCTCTGAACCTCCTGCTCCTGAACCTCCTGCTCCCTGAACCTCCTGCTTCCTAAACCTCGTGCTCCCTGAACCTCCTGCTCCTGAAATTCCTGCTCTCTGAACCTCCTGCTCCTGAACCTCCTGCTTCTTGATCCTCCTGCTCTCTGAACTTCCTGCTTCCTGAACCTCCTGCTTCTTGATCCTGCTGCTCCCTGAATCTCCTGCTCCCTGATCCTCCTACTCCTGAACCTCCTGCTCTCTGAACCTCCTGCTATCCGAACCTCCTGCTTCCTGATCCTCCTGCTCCTGAGCCTCCTGCTCCCTGATCCTCCTGCTGCATGAACCTCTTGCTTCCTGATCCTCCTGCTCCCTGAACCTCCTGATCTCTGATCCTCCTGCTCCCTGATCCTCCTGCTCCCTGATCCTCCTGCTCCCTGATCCTCCTGCTCACTGATCCTCCTGCTTCCTGATCCTGCTGCTCCCTGATCCTGCTGCTCTCTGAATCTCCTGCTCCCTGATTCTCCTGCTCCTGAACCTCCTGCTCCTGAACCTTCTGCTCCCTGATCCTCCTGTTTCCTGAACCTCCTGCTAGTCCCTGAAAGTCCTGTTCCCTGATCCCCCTGCTTCCTGAACCTCCTGCTTCCTGATCCTGCTGTTCCCTGAACCTCCTGAGCCTCCTGCTCCCTGATCCTCCTGTTTCCTGAACCTCCTGCTAGTCCCTGAAACTCCTGCTCCCTGATCCTCCTGCTCCTGAACCTCCTGCTCCCTGATCCTCCTGCTCCTGAACCTCCTGCTCTCTGAACTTCCTGCTCCTGAACCTCCTGCTCCCTGAACTTCCTGCTTCCTAAACCTCCTGCTTCCTGATCCTCCTGCTCCCTGAACCTCCTGTTTCCTGATCCTCCTGCTCTCTGAACTCCATGCTCCCTGAACCTCCTGCTCTCTGAACCTCCTGCTCCCTGGTCCTCCTGCTCTCTGAACCTCCTGCTCCCTGAACCTTCTGCTCCCTGATCCTCCTGCTCCCTGAACCTCCTGCTCTCTGAACTTCCTGCTCTCTGATCCTCCTGCTCCCTGAACCTTCTGCTCCCTGATCCTCCTGCTCCCTGAACCTCCTAGTCGCTGCAGATCCTCCTCTTCCCCAACCCTCAGCATTGTGGTCTCTCCTCCTCCCCAGCCTTTGAGTTATGGCCTCTTGCCCCTCACTGACTCACCCTCCCGCAGAACCTCCCACTCCCTGACTCATACCATTGCCGCTTTCCTCTCCTTGACTTGCGTTCCTGTACACGATCCTGCCACAACTCAGAGGTTGGGGATAGGAGCAGGTCAGTGGCTAGGAATCGTGTGATGAGTAACTCACCTCCTGACTGCCCAAAGCCCATCCACTGCCTATATGGCACAAGTCAGGAGTGTGATGGGACACTCCCCACTTGCCTGGATGAGTACATCTCCCACAACACTCAAGAAGCTTGACAAAGTCCAGGACAAAGCAAAAATAAAAATAAAAATATCTGGAAAAACTCAGCAGGTCTGGCAGCATCTGTAGAGAGGAACACAGTTAACGTTTCGAGTCCATATGACTCTTCAACAGAACTAAGTAAAAATAGAAGAGAGGTGAAATATAAGCTGGTTTAAGGCTGTGGGGGTGGGGCGGGGGGGAGTGGTGGGACAAGTAGAGCTGGATAAAAGGCCAGTGATAGGTGAAGATAACCAAAAGATATCATAGACAAAAGGACAAAGAGGTGTTGAAGGTGATGATATTATCTAAGGAATGTGCTAATTAAGGGTAGAAAGCAGGACAAGCAAGGTACAGACAGCCCTAGTGGGGCTGGGGTGGGGTGAAGGAATCAAAATAAGCTAAAAGGTAGAGATAAAACAATGGATGGAAATACATTTAAAAATAATGGAAATAGGTAGGAAAAGAAAAATCTATATAAATTAATGGAAAAAAGGGGGGGAACGGAAAGGGGGTGGGGATGGAGGAGGGAGTTCATGATCTAAAATTGTTGAACTCAGTATTCAGTCCGGAAGGCTGTAAAGTGCCTAGTCAGAAGATGAGGTGCTGTTGCTCCAGTTTGCGTTGAGCTTCACTGGAGCAATGCAGCAAGCCAAGGACAGACATGTGGGCATGAGAGCAGGGTGGAGTGTTGAAATGGCAAGCGACAGGGAGATGTGGGTAATGCGTGTGGACAGATCAGGACAAAGCAGCCCGCTTGATTGGCACCACATTCACAAACATTCACTCCCTCCACCACCAACCACAGTAGCAGTAGTGTGTTCCATCTACAAGATGCACTGCAGCAATTCACCAAGGCTCCTTCGACAGTACCTTCCAAACACATGACTGCTACCATCCAGAAGGACAAGGGCAGCAGATAGATGGGAACATCACCACCTGGAAGATCCCCCCCAAGACACTCACCATCCTGACTTGGAAATATATCGCCGTTCCTTCACTGTCACTGGGTCAAAATCCTGGAACTCCCTCCGTAACAGCACTGTGGGTGTACCTACACCACATGGACTGCAGCGGTTCAAGAAGGCAGCTCACCACCACCTTCTCAAGAGCAATTAGGGATGGGTAATAAATGCTGGCCCAGCCAGCGAAGCCCACTTCCTGTGAATGAATAAAAAAATGGAATTATTGAATGTAATACTGAGGCTGCATGCAGCATTCCCCATTCAGCTTAGCTCTGTTGGTAGCAATCTTAACTCTGAGTCAGAAATTGTGGGTTTAATCATTAGGACCTGAGCACATTATCTAGGCTGAAACACCAGGGCATCATTGAGGAATTGCTGCACTGTAAGAGGTAGCAACATTCACATGTGAAATCAACTTCCTGCTTTGCCTGCTCAGATGACAATCAATGATTTCTCTTTATTTTTATTCATTGACGGGTGTACTCTTTTCCATTTTTTCCAGAGGTTCTGAAACTGGTTGTAGTGTTCTACCGTTGCCATAGCTAACCTCAACTGAGCTCATGCGGACTGGAGATTGAACCTGGCTCCTTCTAGATATCGAATGTGGGATGGAAATTTCACTGAGTCAGGGTGAACTATTATTGTGCACAGCAGAGGATTGTTTTTCAAAGCTCTTGCCCTTGTTTAAAATGATTTAACATTTTTACGCTCATCTAGATGAAAGATGTGAGTACTGAGGATTGGAGGACTTTTCTACACTTTGCACCTGGCATTGGGGCCAAGCAAGCATTCCACATGAATGGGTCCAGAACGATATTTCTCAAAATTTGCACAAATTAAAAATCAGAGGAGAAAAATGGACTTGAAGAACTTAGAAAATAAAAGTATGTAAAAATACATAAATTATCGTACAGCAGAAAGAAAACTATGGGTGGAATTGTCCGGTTCCATTAGCAGGGGGCATCATGACAGGGGGCATCATGGCAGGGGGCATCATGGCAGGGGGCATCATGACAGGGGGCATCATGACAGGGGGGCATCATGACGGGGGCATCATGACAGGGGGCATCATGACAGGGGGCATCATGGCGGGGGGCATCATGACAGGGGGCATCATGGCAGGGGGGAGGGCAGGGGGGCAATATGGTGAAAAGGCCAAAAATCGGCTTCACCCTGTCATGAAACCAGGTTGCAATGGTCCACTCCACCTGTCAATGGCTGCCACAGATCGGGAACCTAATTTCAATACTTTAACATCTCATTATAGGTCCTGCTCGCCGGAATCGTTCCTCCCCCCCACCTCAATTTACCACCCATGTTGACGTGACGTCAGAACGCTGTGCTTCACGACTGCCTTTAAAAGACGTGCACCTGGTGACCTGAAATTTGAGGGGAACTCAGAGGTGAGTGCACACAACCTTGCACTGGTGAGCATCGCCCAGAGGACATCAAGGAAGCAGCACCGCACATTCACAGGGGGCACAAGCTTATTACTGGCTGGTTTTCAGCACGGTGCTGGGGTAATGGCTCCAATACGGGTCAGGCTGGGGGGTGGGGGGTTAGTTGGGTGAGGCCAAGGCAGCACAGACTGAAAGAAGTTCACCAGCACATGCTGGTGGTGGGGGAGTCGGTGGGGTGGGGCGGGTGGGGGGGATGGGGGTGGTCACTGATGGAAGCAGCCACGAACTTGGAAAATCTTGTCAAAGGTGAGCATTCTTCCGCAGCTGAGACCATTCAGCTGCAGCTCCATTGACACGCTTGGAGTCAGGCCTCTGAAGCTTTTCTGGCCACTCAAGCAACGCAAAAGCATGAAAGTGCCACCGAATGCTCCAGAACTTTTCACCCTTCAGGTTCACAGCGCAAATTAATATGCAATTTAGGGGGCAGCAGAGCAATTGGCCGACTGGGCAAGTTGCACAATCCCCTTGCGAATGGTGGCCATGGCGCAGTCACTGGTGGAGGTGCTCACAGCCCCTTGCAATGTCTTTATTCAGGTGTGGACCAGTATCCATTATGGTCCAAGCTAACAGCACAGCCTTGCAGTGGGGGTTAGGAGAATATCTGCGCCTGAGCTGAGAGCACAGCATGCAGTCCAATGGCTGAAGCTGCTGCCAATTGGTCAAGTGGCGTGGGGCGGAGGTGGGTGGGGTCTCAGGCAGCCATGAAGCGCACAACACACTGGCCATCCAACTGGTCTCCAGCAATCTCTGGCATGCGTGAAGGGGTCTTCAGACTTAACCAAGTGCGGTTCCAAGGACACATTTTTAACCTACATTCTCTCTGTTTGATCTTGCAGGAGGAGACCATTAGGATCATGGAGCCTGGTGATTTAGCAATCTGCCTCATAGCTTACAGGAAGCAGAGAAGAAGAAGAAGAGAGCAACTGAGGCACCTGGCTCCACAAAAGGAGAAGCACTTCCCTCAAGATGAAGGGACGGCAGGGCCTGTTACGCACGCAGCTGAAGATCCACAGGACCCGTCACACGTAGGTGCTTTGCTAGACCCAGGGTCTATAAATGTCGTCTGTCATTCCTGCAGATGTCTAAGAACCAGTGTCACTGAAGACTGCGCATGTCTAGGGGACAGAACAGCCACATATGCCACCTGCTGCAAGATTTGACATGGTGACATGGAGGGCGTCCATTGCCCATATAGAAGTGACCACGGTGTTGAATGTTTATGCCAATGGCTCTTTCCAGGACTCCACAGGTGACCTGTGTGGAATCTCGCAAGTCTCCATGCACAAGTGCATCCTGGAGGTCACAGATGCCATCTTCAAGAAGGCG
Source organism: Carcharodon carcharias (assembly GCF_017639515.1). Classification (NCBI taxonomy): domain Eukaryota; kingdom Metazoa; phylum Chordata; class Chondrichthyes; order Lamniformes; family Lamnidae; genus Carcharodon; species Carcharodon carcharias. The sequence continues at coordinate 155,941,417 of NC_054474.1, read as the reverse complement.
CAGAACTTTGTGCATTTTGCCCAGCATCAGGAAAGCCAGCAAGCAGGAGTGCTGGGATTTGCACATATCTCAGGTCTTCCACAGGTGCAGGGTGCCATTGACTGCACTCAAATGGTGCTTAGATCTCCAGGGCAAAAAGCAGTCAACTACATGAACCACAAGGACTTCCACTCGCTGAATGTTCAGCTGGTGTGTGACCACCACAAACACATCCTGCAGATCTGCACTTGATTCCCAGGGAGCGCCCATGACTTCTGCATACTCAGCAGGCCTCAGATCCCTGACATCTTCTGGGGTCCAGAGAGGCTGCAGGGTTGGCTCTTTGAGGACAAGGGCTACCCACAGAGGATGTGGCTGATGATGCCCATGCAGCGGCCTCAGACTGCAGCAGAGCGACGGTACAGTGAGGCTCACGCCACGACCCGGACTTTGGTGAAGCAAACAATAGGCATTTTGAAAATGAGGCTCTGGTGCCTCAACAGGTCGAGTGGCGCACTGCAATACAGTCCACTGAGGGTGTGGCACATCATCATAGCTTGCTGCGCACTACACAATCTGGCACCTCAAAGTCGGGCAGGGGGGGTTACCTGGTTGAGGAGGAGATGGAAGAACTGCATATATCCTCTGATGAGGAGGACATCGAAGAGGATGATGGTGAAGAGGTCCTCGAAGGTGAGAATGCTGGCGATGAAGCCGTCGCACTGGCCAGATGAGGCAGGCTTATCCGGGAGGATGATGACGAGATGCAGTGAGGACAGTCCTGACATCCTCACCTTGCATCTGTGAACGTTTGACTCCTGTCTGGCTGATGGCAGCGGACACACCCTCAGTGCTCAGGCTCATGTCATGGAGATGCAATGGAAGCCATAATAGTCGCTAGCTTCCAGGAGTATGATGACATCATGCAGTGAGGATGCTCCATAGGCCTTGTCATGACTCACTGGGGATAGTCCACTTCAGTACCAAGCTCCACTTTCCCCGAGCCACAAAAAATGTGAAAAGTTTGATCAGCCCATCTAACTGTTTAATTTAGGTTAGCAGAATACAAGAACCAGGTTTGTAAACTTAATAAGTAAATAGCTGTTTATTGAACAAATTGTCTTTAACCAGTGGCAAAATAAAGAAATATGAACTGCTAATTTCTAAATCTATATTTAAACTCTACCCCTTCTTAAATCCCTTTACGCACACATACAAGACACTCAAAAACATTGTGGACAGGATTTTCCCATCAGTGAGCGGGGAGCGGGGCCCACTCGCTGACGTGTAATATGATGCATGGTGACATCGGGCGGAACTCCCGACATCACCGTGCCCCATTTAAAATTTCAGTTAGGCAAGGGCTCAGCAAAATCAGCTGCTCGCCCGCCGACCTGTCAATGGCCAATTGACACCATTGACAGAGTCATTTAACTAATTAATGGACTGCCTGTCCATCCTTAAGATTGGCGGGCAGGCCAGGAGCCCTGGTGGGTATTAGAAAAAGCGTGAAACCTCATCCTCAGGCAGGATGAGGTTTCATGTAAGTTTTAAAAAATTTAATTAAAGTTTTAAAAAAGATTATGGACATGTCAGGGAATTTTTTTTTCCTAATTTTAAGATTTTTTATTGTACAGCCGATCTCCCTGAGGCAGCACTTAGCCTCACGGAGATGACTGCGCTCTTTTGTGCAGGTGCGCGAAAGAGTGCACTCTCAGATTTAAGGAATCCCCCCCCCCCCGCCCGCACAGGGAGTGCATAGCGCTTCCCTGCGGACGTCACGCTGGGCAGCCCTTAATTGGCCCACCCACGTAAAATGGCGGCGCGCCCACAATTAGGGATGCCAATCAGAGACGCATCTCCGTACACCCGCACTTCAACTTCACCCCTGACTGGGGGAAAATCCTGACTTGTGTGTTTTTTAAAGGGTGGGATAACGCAATTTAATAGCAGCAATTCTGGAGTACAGGATTTGATGGATTGATTTTGATCAATGTCTTCCAAATTCCTTTCAGTTCTTTGTTGATGACATGAGGTGGTCTTCCAGCACCTTCAGTCTTTAGTTCACTGGTTGAGCACTCGCCTTACAATATCTCTAATGCTGATTTTCCCCTTTGCCTCTTGACGGGGATTTTCAGAGACAGAGCAGGTTATAGAGATATGAGGAGAAAAAGTCAGCTAATTATTATTGTAGCATTACTGGAATCTGACACACAGGAGGCAGAGATTTTAGGTTTTTTTCCTTACAGGCTAGGAGCTATTCTATCACACTGCTCTCACACAAACCCTAGGCACTTGGCTAGAAGCCAATTAAAATGTTGTTGCCAGGCAGTGCCCCATCAGACTGAACTCCTCCTCGGCACTATCCTGCCTTTCATGGCACACTCTGTTCCAGGACAGCAACATTGTATATATCCCTCAGACTGATCCAGTAATGTCTGTCAAGCTGCAGCCATTGTAATTTTAATCCACAGTCCAACAGAAATAAAAAGATATGTTCTTTACAATCTTCACATTGCCCCTGTGAATTTCTGACTCCTGTCAGGTGGACCGCAGCTCGCTTGTGCTTCATGGTCAGGGTTATATCATGGAGATGCAGCTGTGAAACTTTAGAAACACCTGATCCTTTGTCAGCGTTCAGCACCTGACCCTTTCAGGAGCACATTGTCACTGGACACAGATGCTGAAGAGATGAGGAGGGGGTCAGCCCCACCTCAAAGGTGCTGAGAGCACACAGAGAGCATAATGGAACTCTGTGACGCCTGCCCACGACATTCTGGCAGCAATGACAAGCACCATTGAGGTGCAAGCATCAGTAATGTGTCCGGTGAGTGTGAAGTTGGACCATCGCTTTGGCCTGAAGATTACACACTGCACAGGGAAGAGGCCCTGGACTGAGACACCTGCCTTTATCTTGTGCAGGAACCAAGGTTTCACATCTGAGTGACACAGCTGCTCATCATAACAAGGAGCCATACGCAAGAAGAAATTCTTAGGAGTTTATTTACAATAGTGAACATTTTGTACAAGTGGTTAACACCCCATCTTCTTAACTTTCCTAACCCTGCCACTACATCTTGGTGCTCCCTTGACATTTAAAGCAGAAGAGGAAGCAGACTGCTGACTGCTACGCCATGTCTGTGATGTCTTTGGCAGGTGTCCTCTGGAGGGCTGAGACCTGTAGGGCCCCAGCCCGCTTTGGGCTTCCTGCTGTGGGCCAGCTGCATCGTCCTCGGCCTATTGAGCTGGAGCTGCGGGGGTCACAGATAGACGGGATTTAGATCAGCTGGACATTTCTGGGGTAACCTGGGTGGATGGCCCCGGGGTGTTGAGCTGCTGGTCCTCCTCCCTATGGGTGCCCAACGGCCCGTGGCTGACTCTTTGAGGAGATGGAGAGGCTTCAGTGAGATCAAGCTGCCCCTCACCCTTCTCGTGTTGACACTATTGGAGGCCAACTATGGCATCAGCGATGGATTTCAGCCCATGCAGCAGTGCAGGACCAATGTCCTGGACCAAAGTCTTCATGGCGGTCGCCATCTTGCCAGTGTTGACCTCGAAGAGTTGGCATGCCGACACTTCACCTCAGAGTGAAGGAGGATAGACTCCTCCATTGTCTCTTGCAATCTGAAGAGTGCCCCTGACATCCCTTCCTGGTGGTCCCTCGACCGCCTTTGCACCTCCAGCAACTGATTGAGGACCAAGACCAGAGGCTCGTCATCTGACTCGGACTCAGCAGATTCCTTGCCTGCAGCTTTGCTCCGAGTGCTGGCAAACTTGGATATCCCTGCTGCCGCCTGCTGTGGAACAGATTGTGTGCTGTAGTCACCAGATTGTGATCCTGAGGCTGCTCTACATCCGGGTCCCACCGAGGTGTGTGTCACTGCACTGGTGGAGGGTGTGGGTGAGCGCCGTGATGGGTCTTCAATTGTGCTGCCCTCAAGGTCCTTGTCCAAGCTGCTCTTGGCGCTGGAGTCATGGTTGCCTGAGGGCGACGTGTCAGATGTATCTAGCTCAGAAAGTGGGGAACATTTGTGCTTGGCAGCCGTGTTGAACACAGAACAGTGGACTCAGAGTAGCGTTGAGAGAGGTATGATGTGATGAAGGATCCTCACGTGGGTGCTCGCTGCCGACCTTGCCATTGCTGCAGGAATGGTCAACATCTTCTCCGGCCAGCTGTAACGCGCAACTCTTGAACAGAGTGAAGACTTTGACGTCCCCAGCCTGGGACCTCTCACGGTGATTGGGCACCATCTTGTCCTGCAAAAAGACAGAAGGAGAGAGTGTGAGCCATGTGCATGCCCGGCCAAATGCTAGGCATGTGTGTGTGCTGAGTGGAGCCATGGACGGGATGAGGAGGCAGTATAATGAAGCTAGGTGGAGATGTGAATGTGTGTGTGAGAGATTGAGTGGCGATGTTCCTTGAGCTGGCAGTGGGTGAGATGCCAGTGAATGTGTGATGGGCTTGTGAGTGTGAGAATTGAGATTGAGGAAATGGTTGACTAACCCTGGCGACATGGATGAGATCAGTCATCGGTTTTCTGCACTGGATGGCCGACCTCTTGTGCGCAGTGTTGGCATGGACCACCTACACCGCTGCCTCCCAAGCTGGAGTGGTGAGACTGATGGACCCCCTGCGGCCAGAGCAGGGGTAGAGGACTTGGCTGGGTTGGGGGGGTGGGTGGGGGGGGGGAGGCCTCCACCTTGTCCAGAATGTGTCCCAGGGACACATCACTAAATCAGGAGGCTGCAGACCTCCTGGCTTTTGGGGCCATGTTTTCAGCGGAGCAGTCCGGGGTTACAAGCATTGAGAAGTGTGTACGCGGCTGCATTTTAAACATAGTACCTGGCATGAAGAGGCAGTGAGCTCATGGCATAGCTGGCCAATCAGAGGCCTGCCACCAGTAATCCTGGTCCAATTATCTTCTTCCCACTAGACCTGTTTAACTTGAAGGACCACACTTGCATTTGGCTCCCTGTGTACAATGCTGCGGGAGACTGATTAGTAATAGATGAAAAGAAAAATGCACAAATGCTGGGAAATAGTAATAAAAACAGAAAATGCTGGAAATATATAAACAGGTTGTTTGCCATAACCGCTTAATTTATGAGGTGGGATGGGGACGATACAATGCGAAAACCTGCCATTGAAACTGACGGGTGAAACAACTTTTCTCACGCCTGTCTCCGCACTTATTGCAAATCTGAGGCGATCCCACTCTATCTCTGACAACAGGGCAAAAAAAGGTTGAAAGAGAAGCTAAACGTCTGAGATACAGCAAGAGAGGAAGTTGCCCGACTGTTTAAAGAATAGATTCTTGAAGGGAATCTTTCCTGGTGATATTTTTCACCCTGGCGTCCCCTTTGTTTTGATGCATCCTATGAGTGGGTTTCCCTGATACTTTGATGCAAGTTTACAGATGTAATATTAACCTCCCTTTTCTCTTTCATTTGCTGTTTGACCTGTTTATATATTTCCAGCATTTTCTGTTTTTATTACTATTTCCCAGCATTTGTGCATTTTTCTTTTCATCTATTACTAATCAGTCTCCCGCAGCATTGTACACAGGGAGCCAAATGCAAGTGTGGTCCTTCAAGTTAAACAGGTCTAGTGGGAAGAAGATAATTGGACCAGGACATTCAGATGTATTTCACTCTTCATTGTTAATACATACATTCATTGCTGCGCATTGTAATAAATTCCTTTATCCACATTTATAATGGAGGCTGCCAGTGTCAACCTGTCACACCGTTATTATAACCTCCTGTCAGAGGAGGAATTGCAGTCGATGCATGATAAGTTTATATATACATCGTCACTTAACATTATAAATGCAAATGTAGGAATATGTTGACAGGAATTGTATGCAAACATAGGATTTTTAGTATATTAATACTACTTACTTAATAACATAGCTAAAACTAAGAACAATATGAATTAATGAGGTACTGGAGATTGATAAGACCAACTGCCATGTGCTCAAATCATTCACACTTTGTAATGTTACCTTGACAGTCCTGCAGTTAAACACATATACCATTGATCTGTTTGCCATTTGCTATTGCAATATGTACTTTGAATTTGGTGGGGGTGATGATACCATGCAGGCACACTGGGCCATCATATCAGCAAGCTCCCATGGTGTAATCTTTGATCTGGAACTTTGAAATGTTGGAATTGTTAATGCAAACTTGGATCTTTATGACTTCACTAGCTGAGTTTTCCACAATCTGTCCCTTACACTAGTCTTCCTACTGAGCTGTTTCTGTTTGAGTATCCCACATGATTTTGGACAGGATAGTGGAGGAAATTGCACACCCAGGATAAAGGGACTTAACCTGAAAATCAGCACCAAGACATTCAGGGGATAGGTCAGGAAATACTTGGTCATGCAAAGGATGATAGAAGTGTAGAAGTCACCCCCACAAGAAATAGTATATACCATCTAGCCCAATTAATAAATTAAAACCTAGGATTGGAAGATTTTTGCTAGAACAGGGTTTTAAGGGACATGTAGTCAAGACAGGTGAATGGAGTTAGGATTCACATCAGTCATGATCTAATTTAATGATAGAAATGACTCAAAGTGTTGAAAGGTACTCATGTTGCTATGTTTCTCTATTTTACTTGTTGCTATATATCTGTGTTTTTCCTGTTGCTATTGCTGGGCAGCACATGAACATCATGAATAGTGTTACAAATTATGAATCTGGGAGATGTCTATGGTCCGTGGTAAATTTGGTACCTCACATATCCTACCATATCCGAGCAGCAGTGAAGGAAATCAGGGGAATACTCGACTACAAAGCCAAAGCAGCAAATATGGATTTCATCCAATTCTGTTTCCTGAGACAAAAGGGAAAAATACAGTTCCGGAAATAGCAGCATAGAAAATCCATGAGCTAAAGAATTGGAGACGCTTGGGCTGGATGTTATGGCTGATGTAAATGGACAGGCCCAGCTGGTGGAGTGAAGAAGGTCCAGTTGAAGAAGGTGGGAGAAAGGTGCAGGCTGAACCGAGGAGGCAAGGATTGTAGTGTTTGGAAATGGCGATCAGTCAATGGTAGCTGAGGCCAAGGCCCAGTAGTAGTTTGTCAATTTGCTTTCTCCACTCAATCCCATTTCCCACATTACCCCCACCACCTCACCCACCCAGCAATCTGTTCACTATATCCTTCTATTCCTTTCATAAGACCATAAGAATTAGGAGCAGGAGAGGACAATAAGGCCCGTTGAGCCTACTCTGCCAGTCAATATGATTATGACCAATCTTGGGTTTCAACTTCACTCATGTGCCCACTCCCTACATCCCTTCATAGTTTGAGGGACCAAAAATCTATGTATCTCAGCCTTAAATATAAGCAATGATGATGCATCTACAATCCTCTGGGTAGGGAATTCCAAAGATTCACAATCCCTTGAGTGAATAAATTTCTACTCATCTCAGTCCTAAACGAGTGGCTCCTTATTCAGAAACTGTGCCTTATTGTTCTAGGTTCTCCAGCCAGAGGAAGCAATCTTTCAGTATCTCCCACACATGTTTATCTAGATTCCCCTTAAATGTATCTGTAAGAGTGAAGGTTGTCCTATGATGACAGACTTAATAAATTAGGCCTATGCTCTCTGGAGTTTAAAAGAATGAGAAACATTGAAACATATAAGACTCTGAAGGACCTTAACAGGGTAGGCTTTGAGAGGTCCTTTCACTTTGTTGGGAAACCCAGAACACGGGGACAGGATATGGATCATTTAGTACTGAGATGAGGAGAAATTTCTTCACTCAAAAGGTTTTGAATTTTTGAGATTCTCTACTCCAGAAAGCTGTGGATGTTTCATTGTTGAGTATATTTAATGCTGCGATCAATAGATTTTTGACCTCCCAGGGAATCAAGGGATACAAGGAGCAGGCAGGAAAGTGGAGTTGAGATAGAAAATCAGCCATGGCCATATTGAATGATGGAACAGGTGTGAGGGGCCAAATGGTCTACTTCTGCTCCTCTTTTTTTATGTTCATTTCCCCTCAACTACTTTGTATGGTAGCCAGTTCTGCATTCTCCCTGCTTCCTGGGTAAAGAAATTTCTCCTGAATTCAATCCCCATGGGATTTATGTTATAAAATTTATGTCCCCTTAGTTTATAGTTTATTTTATTTGATTATAATTTTATTTATTAGTTACTTTTACATTGATGCCCCCTTAGTTTATTAGTTTAATAATTGTTTATTTTATTAGTTTATTATTAACTGTTTAATATTGATGCCCTTTAGTTTATTGGTTTAATAATTATTCGTTTATTTTATTAGTTTATTATTAACTGTTTAATATTGATGCCCCTTAGTTTATTAGTTTAATAATTGTTCGTTTATTTTATCACTTTATTAGTAACTGTTTAATATTGATGCCCCCTTAGTTTATTAGTTTAATAATTATTCGTTTATTTTATTACTTTATTATTAACTGTTTAATATTGATGCCCCCTTCGTTTTGCTGTTTGTATGTTGCCATGGAGCTTTGTAGCAGATACGATGATGTCAGGAACACAGTTCCACCCTTTGCGTCGTTGAGTCATAAAGGCCACTTGACGTCAGGACGCCGCCCATGCCCGGTGCAGGCCGGGATACCGGAGGAGTCAGCCAGCTGGCTGGTGACGTGTGCGGAGCCGGATACCATGGCTGACGGGAGCAGACGGGCCAAGCTGGCGGCTGCCAAGAAGAAGGTGAGGGACAGGCGACCTGGGGAGGGGGCAGGCAAAAGGATTGGAGGCCAAGGCTCTGAGAAAGACTGTGGAGGCCTTTTCCCTTTTCCTTCACTCCAGCGGTCGGAGTTAGCTGGTGTCTGACGTCCCCGGTGCCGCGGCCCAGGGAGCACCGGGGAGGGAATGAAGCGAGTCCGAGGACTCTGCGGGCCTACTCGCTCCAAAGAGAGAGGGAGAGAGGTGGGGGGTGTGGTTCAGACGGGTCGGTAGGTGGCCCACTGCCGGGCTCTGCCCTCCGGGTACCCACTGTCAGGCAGGTTGGCAGCAGCCGGGAGACTCTGCCCCTCAACCACCTCAGGACGTCCCAAAACCTCCTCACGAACAATGAGCTGCTGTTTAAAGTGTCAGGAAGCCAACTTGTCCTGGGAGCAGGAGGTGGTGGGGGAAATGGGAGCTGCAGGAATGTCCCTGCCGGAAGATCAAAAACTTCCCTCTGCTGTGACAGGTCAGAAGCGATTAAGTTCCCAGCTTTACCTTATTCAGCCTTGAATCTACTTTGCAAATGTGGACTGAACCCTCGGCTAATGTGTGAGGACAGAGGAGGTGACTCGAGGATCACGGAGGAGTTCAGTTTGGGCAGCTTCTGTGAGGCTGGAGATTGGCTTTCCTAAGGCAAAATCCATGTGCATCCTTTGCTTGCGAATATTTTATCTGACGCCCGAAGTCGTGCACTTGGCTAGGATTTTAAATTTAAGGACCGCAGTAAAATGTCAAGTGTTGAAGAAATAGAATGACTGAATAGAAGTTCTATTTTTTATTTTGGGGGTGGGGATAAAGTGCACCCAAAGTAGATTTAAGTGTAATTGAGAACCTGGTGTAAGAATGATGTGACAATTTTGATCAAAAATTTGTGCTCCTCAGTTATCTAATGAGAGTCCAGTGACTGTCCTCCTGGGAGGAGTGCACCTCTGGGGGTCAAAAAGACTCAAAAAGGTTTTATACCTGATGAGAGGAAATTAGGATGGAATTCATTTTTTGTTGCAGAATTCTTCAGCCAAGCAAATCTGCATTACTTTAGGCTGTTATTGTTGTTTGAATTCACCTGCGTTGGTGGAGATGACCTGCCTGTTTAACTGGATAACCATTCTAGTCCGTGCCCTATGTAAGTAGTTAGTGGGAGTGACACACTTTGCAAGTAAGCTGCTTGGCTTTAACCAATTGATTTCTAGGAATAGCTCTATTCTTACTAGCTGTCTACATTTTATGGCCACAGAGATTGTCTTGTTTGGAATATACTAACTCGTATCAATTTTGGAGAGTCATAAGTACTATATGTGTTTGCACATATGGCATATGCAACTGACTCAAATTATGGATTAATGTATCAGCATCAATGCAACAGCCAACATTTGTCAAGAGGAGATTAATCAGTCATTTTCTCATTGTTTGTGGCAGCTTGTGAACAGACTGGCTGCCATTTTCATGTACAAAATAGTGAAGTATGCTTCAAAAGTGAATCATTGTAATGGAAGACTTTCATTTATATAGTGCCTTTCACTATATCAGGATATCCCAAAGTGTTTTGCAACCAATTAAATATGCTTTGAAGTGTCATCATTAATGTCGGAAGTGTGGCAGCCAATTTTACACACTGCAAGCTCCCACAAACAGCAATGTGATAATGACCAGCTAATCTTTTTCCCTGATGTTGGCTGAGGGCTTGGAGAATGTGACATATACAAGCTTGTTCGTTTTAAGTAGAAAGTTGTCTGCATTTTTCAGTGCTTAAGTTACTGTTTTCACTTTTTTGTGCCATCAGGAGTATCTCAGTAGTCAGGACAGGTTCCCCTAGCTTTTGTACATGTGATTAGACCAGGATTGTTATCAGTGTTGGTGTCTATTTCATTGGCTGATACAAGGAAATGCAGCAGCTTTTGTTTAAAATGAGAAACCTCCCAGATTCCTCATCATCAGCCATGTTGCTGGTAGCAAGGTATACCTGTTCTTTGGTTCAGTTCTTTATCCTGTACACTAAGCATTGGATCAATGCAATAGTAGGTTTGTTGTCTAGAATACTGTAAACTCCTGACAAGCACATTGGACAAGAACAGCTGGGTTCAAGTTTCTATTCATAACCCCACAGTAAACTCGATAGGATGAACTCAAAGGTTAGTTTATTTGCAGACACTCAAAACGCGGGAAACAGTATTCACAACCGTCACTGCTACACTTGGACAGTAAAGAGAGGGATAGAGGAAATAAGATTTTGCAGTACAGAGACCACAGAATAAATGAATATTGTTTCACGTGGGTTCCAGTGTCCAGAATCAAAGTCCAATGAGGTATTCCTTCACAGAGGTCAGCGGGCTGAAAACTGATGTTGTAGAATTCACTTTTCCAGTGGTGTTGACTTCACAAGATGAAATAACACGCCAAGGTGAATCAGCCTTGTAGGCGATTGCACAGAACTTCCAACATAAGTTGTGTGGATGGGGTCAGCTATTCAGCTTGGGCAGAGCTTCTTTCTTTGTGGCTACTAGTCAGATGTTAAAGAGCAGACTGAGCTATACAGTTCAGCAAGGCAATATTACTTGTGTCTTAGGCCTCTGGCTTGTGGAACGTGACCCCCACCTCTCCACCAGGCCTTCAACAAAGGATGTGTGACTGCCGTCTAGAATGCAGCTGGGTTTCAAGACATCTAAATGTCCCAGCCATTGAGCTAAAAGGAATGCTTGAGGGGCCTTTTGCCTTAACAGACCCTCTGCCTCCTGTTGGCAAGCCTGGGTTATCAAATGCAAATGGCCTTTGTATAGCTCTCTGAAGCTGGGCTGTGCAGTCCTCAGGTTATCGATTGTTAGTGGCTCCTCCGAGATAATGAGGTGTGAACTTTACCGAAACTGCAAAGTGGCTTGTTTTGTTTTAGGGTCACATACAGACATAGATTTAGCCATTTTAAGGACTGTGTTCAGTCAAAGTCCAGTTTAAAATTAAAAAAAAAAATCTTTGTTCATGGGAAGTGGGTGTCGCTGGCTCAGCCAGCATTTATTGCTGCCCTAATTGCTGTGGGGTGTGGAGTCGCATGCAGGTCAAACCAGGTAAGGATGGCAAATTTCCTTCCCTAAAGGACATTAGTGAACCAGATGGGTTTTTACAACAATCGGCAATAGATTTGTGGTCATCATCAAACTTTTAGATTTTTTATTATTGAATTCAAATTCCGCCATCTGCCATGGTGGGATTCAAACCTGGGTCCCCAGAGCATTACCCTGGGTCTCTGGGTTACTAGCCCAGTGATGAGACCATTATGCCAATGCCTCCCTCAAGTGCCTGTTTAAGCAGGAAGTTAGGCTTTTCATTTGATTGGACGGCAAGTATAATTCACTTAGTCAACAAAGGTGGTGCAGTCTCCTTTTAATTATCAGAAGCTCTATTGATCATATGAACATAAATAAGAGCAAGCGTTGCATCAAGGGGATAATGTACTTGGAGCCTCCTGCCTCAAGATGGTAATTCTCAATTGTAATTGTTTATCATAACTTTTTGACTTTATCAGTGAAACTGTGGCTTGCTCTTCATATATAGAGACAGACAATCTGGGGCTGAGACTGCCAGCAGCTGGTTACATTTTGTAAAGCAAGAGTGACCATAGTGCCAGTGGATGAATGATTTGTAATTCTGAGAAGGCAGCTGTTACAAATATCAGAATAGTACATTAAGACTGCTGATACAATGCTTTTGTAAAATTTGTTGCATTAATGTAGTCAAACTTGAGCCTTTCCTTGTGATGACTTCCTTGTTGGAAACAGCCTGTAGGGGTATGATGCTCTTCAAACTCTTAGTTTGGAAAAACTAAATTAAGTGAAAATTAATATTTGAGCTCACACTTTATTTTTTAAAAAGTCTATATGGCTAAACTATTTCCTATGTAGAGCTGACCTGTTGAAAATGAAACCATTTCAATATGCTAAATGATGTTTCTCCTTTAAAAGTTGAAGGAATACCAGCAGAAAAAAGTGGTTCCGTCGGCCTCTTCAGGAGCCAAGAAGAAGGCAACAAATGATGGATCCGAAACAGCAGAAACTTCTATCGAGAATAACAATGAAATTTGTGAGGTAAATTCATCTGAAGTAACAATGCCATAGATGGAGTTCTAGTTGTATAAGTATCCACCATTACACTTTTACATTTCTTTCTCCCCCAAAAATGTTACACAGTGACCTTAACTTCCATATTCTAGTGCAAACTGCATCAAAATGCAAATCTGAATCCTTAGCTTGTTGTCACATTCGTTATGACATCCTATACATAGATTGTAAATAATTTGGAAAATCACCTGTTTCGTATTTCTTTCCCCTCTTTTGTGAAGCAATTCCTGTTTTTAAAAACTTTCCACAGTTGTTTGTAACAATGGTTAGCACGTCCATGGTGAGAGTTTTTATTTGGTGTGATTCTGTTTCTTGGACCACATGCTCCCAACGTGTACTATTTTAAGAATAATTTGTGCTGTTTGACTGCCTTCATGCCCTATCTGTTGTTCCAGATATACCTCCACTGGTAAGCCACTCTGACAATGCCATAAAACTTAACCGTTTTCTTGCATTTTCCATCTTTAATTGTTCTCTTTCCCCATCTAAAAGCACCAGACTCTCCTGGGTCTAGTCGTTCTGATAAATGGCCTTTGTTCATAAGCGTGTTTTTATAATGAGCATTGTAGGTTTGAGTTGGGTGGGGAAGAGAGAGGTGGGTGTGGGATCCCAACATTGACATGTTTGCTTAACTTCTCTTTCCAAGCACAGGCTAATGATAGGGTCCCTATTGCAACTCAACTGAGATTCACTGCAGAATGGGAGTGGAACCTGGCAGCATTTCCCTGTATGGCTCGGTTGTACGATACCTTTACCAGTAGAACCATTTGTGGAAGTGATTCATGAATGATTAATTAAATATGCATTAGGAAGATGGCTTTTGTAAAATAAATCATTTATGCGTTGGCTGCTGTAACTTGCACTGATGAGTCATGTGGCAGGTGTCATTTGATTTGTTTTTGAATAAATCTCCTGCCTTTGTCGTAATTCCTTATGTGAATCAGAATAGAGTGAAGGCTGGAAACTGCAATGCACTTTTGTTCAACCTCTCAATCTCTGGTATCCACATAAAACATAGAAACCTAGTATCTGTTGGAGTTTGTTATACATTAATTGGATAATTACATGCTGTCTCACTTCAGTGAGGATAGCAATTATGTCAATAAAAGATAAAATGGGCGGTTTGTTAAATAAATTGAGCCTCCCTTTCTGCTGTCACATTTCTGCTCTCTGAACTGCAGGATTTCATTATGGTTATGGATAAGGTTTTGCAGCAACACCAATTCCAAACTGGTGTTTGGCCTGCCTGATGTCTCAAGGCTGCCTATTTAGCGTTTAAAATCCTTTATTTCCATCCCTCATCGACTTTTCTGATGTGAAAGAACTTGGTTTATAGAATGAGGTATTTTACTGTTGACTGTGAATGGGTATTAACAATCTAACCGTAAAGATTGTACTACAAGAGCCATTGAATACAATAACAGTGTAACAAATAGACTGTGGGGGAAATGTACATTCCACCTCTTGCATATTGTATTTATAATAGAATGGAAAACAAAATTAGATGGGGCTTTTGCACTTAGTTTAAAGCTGTAAAGCCATCCTTAGATATAGTTAAAATTCAGTGCACCAAAAAAGATCATTGTCACAATAGAAATTTGAGATTTGTAGGTGTGAATTGGCACTCTTTAAGAAGTAACTTCTTTTGCCACATTTCCCTCCTACCTGCTTGAATGCTTGGAGCACAGTACTGTACTCCATTTAGCCTCTGGTATTTAGTTCAAATAGCCATTCTTCAACTTGTGAGCCTTAATGGTCACTGGTGGTATCTTATTTGACTTCAGCAGTGTTGGAAAGGATGTGAGAAAAGTGGATTATTACCAAACCTGATAGTGCCCTTGTCTGCCATCCATACATGGCAGTTCCAGCAGGGTAGCTTTAAGGAACGGGAGGCTTGGCTAGTTTTCTTATTTTCCCTTTTCTTAAACCAAAGACACTGAAACTAGTCTGTCCACCATCCCAAGACTGATATCTGGATAAGCAAGACTAGTGATTGATCTTGTGAATTGCTTCTAACTCAGCTTCTCATTCCCCAAATTCACTGAACCCTCGAGGTTAAATGTGAGAAGAACCATCACTGATGGGTACTCACATGCAGAGTTCTTGGCTTACAGTCATTTAAGTTTTGATTTTTGGGAGTCAATGGAGAATCCCTATAAATAAGGCTATATGCTTTAACAGGTGCATGTTTTTTGTGGATGGAGTCTGAAGTTCTACATTTGTGCAGGCAGCAAGGAATTTTGCAGAAATCTAAAATCATTGTAAAATGTACAAAAGGCTCAGCCTTCCTAAGTAATCTGTGTTAAAATCATACCCAGTGAAAAATGTACAGCCTGCTGATTACCATGCATTTTTGCAGTGTGTATGTTGCACACGTGATGGGATGATATCTTTTAAAGGATTATCATCCAAAATGTGATCTGTCACACAGGCCTCTTTCTTTGTCTTGCAGGGATTAATTAAGGCCGAATATTTTATTCAATATGTTCAGTGGATCGAAGTTAAAGATCTTTTCCCCCGATCAGATTTTATGAGACAGATTAAAAAGAACCCCTTTTCCGTTTTGTGGGCATGATCAGATGGAACCACATTGCAGAAAAGTAAACAAATCATTATAGGAGTATTTTACTTAAATAATTAAATGATCAAATGGGGTAAGTAATTACCTATGGTTATATTTTGCCCTGAGTTAGAACGGAGAGGTTACCAGGTTTATTTGCAAACATTGTTTAAACTTGCATGGGCAATAAACAGATTTTGAGTGTTCTTGTTCTGTGTAGAGTGAAGCCAAGTGCTAAAGCAGACAGTGTGGCTTAAAGCTAGGAAGGAACATATAATTGGCCTTTGGCACAGTTTGCATGGGCTCCAGTCAAACTCCCCGGTTTGCTAAGTTGATCCAAGTCTGTATTGTTAGTGAGCTGGAGTATTTGACTTGTGTCTCTCAAGTGAGAGCTTACTTCTGCTGGAAAAATATAAGCTCACACCTTCAAAAAGTATTACTCCTGTCATTGATGTTTCTATTGAACGGAGGTGGATTTCGCTGCTTCAGGGTGTTTTCTTCTGGCTCACGCTTGCCCCAAGTGAAACATTGCAGCTACAAAGATTCCTGTAGCTGAATCTGATTGGGTTGCTGGTTTTAAAATTACTTTTGAAAAGAGAGCAAATAAAATTGCACTAGAGTATGGGGCATTAAATTTGAAGACCTATTCAGATTGTCATATATGAATGGACAAAATAAGAGCAGAAGTAGGCCATTTGGCCCCTCAAGCCTGCTCTGCCATTCATTAAGATCATGGCTGATCTGTTTGAGTTTCAAATTCCACATTCCCACCTATGCCCAATAACCTTTGATTCCCTTACCTTACAAGAATCCATCTACCTCCGCCTTGAAAATATTCAATGACCCCGCCTCCGCTGCCTTCTGAGGCAGAGTTCCAAAGTCGCACGACCCTCAGAGAAAAATTTCTCCTCACCTCTGTCCTAAAGGGTCAATCCCTAATTTTAAAACAGTGCCCCCTAGTTCTGGGCTCAGCCACAAGTGGAAGCATCCTTTCCACGTCCACCTTGTCAAGACCATTCAGGATCTTATATACTTCAATCAAGTCACCCTCACTTTTCTAAACTCCAGTGGAAACAAGCCCAGTCTGTCTAACGTTTCCTCAGACATCCTGCTCATTCCAGCTATCAATCTAGTAAACCTCCTCTGAACTGCCTCCAACACATTTGTGTCCTTCCTTAAATAAGGAGATGAAAAGTGTACACAATATTTGAGATGTGGTCTCACGAATGCCCTGTATAACTGAAGCATAACATCCTTACTTTTATGTTCAATATCAAAAATTTATCAAGAGTTTTTTTTAAACAGAATTTTTGAAGACCAAAGTTTCTCTCATTTATTTTGAACAAAGACACCCCTTTTAATGTGATTAAAACAATACAACATGGTTACTATACTAGTATGGTAATCATGAATGATTTAACCTCTTAATTTAAAGGGTTAGGATGCTTTCTTGGTTCTGAACCATTAGGTACATGTTTGCTAAATTTGGACTGAATTTTAAAATCTGGATGATCTGATACATCACTTCTAAATTTTGCTCAGCAAATAGGGAGTTAACAGTGCCCACAGCTCTATCTTGCCTTTGTAAAATCAGATGTATAAAAACTAAATAAATGCCTTCAATATATAATACAATAAAAACTGATGGTTCCTACCCATGAGATTACAAAAAAGTAAGATTGCAGTGTGTCACTTGTTCCATTTAACCTTGGTTTTGGATTGTTTGCTGGAGACTATCATTTCTTTCTCTTCCTTTTTCTCTGAGTTATCCCTGTCTCTTTACTACTGTTCAGATGCCCCTGCAGAACATTCTGAAGGTGCTGGTGGCAGACCGCAGTAAATCCAATGGGGTAAAACTGCCTTCATTGGACAGGCTGAAGGTGAGGTAGCTTTGGATGTGTAACCTAATTGTTTGGCTGCCTTGCTACCATTGCATGCAATTTTTTTGGTGAGAGTGGAAAATTGGAAGACAAAGGAGCAATTTGCTTGCTTTGTGATTTTTGATGGGTTGCTTCTGCCTGCTTGCTTTCATCCATGCTTTAAACAAAGTTTTACATCCTGTTGCTGTGACTTATAACTTATGTTCAGAAGCTGGTGCTACTTCTGTGTGCATTCTGTTTTGCTCTACTGGTGTATTGTTCAGTGTGTGAAGTTGCTGTTTATTCAAAGTGGAGTGAAACAGCGGTGTTGATGAATATAGAATCACACAGCACAGAAGGAGACCATCAGCCTGTTATCCCTGTGCTGGCTCCTTGAAAGAGCTGCCCAATTGTTTTGCATGCATTTGTTGAAGAAAGTTTTTTTTTTTGTTTGTGCATTTTGACACCTATACTTCTGCCTAGCCTGGCACCTGGAGCCTAAAGCATGGTAACTTGGACTCTTCCCAGGCCTCCCACTGTAACTGTGTGTCCAGTGTGACTGTTCCTCCTATTTTCCACCTCTTCCCCTGATTGGGAGATGCAACAGCTCTGCTCAGTACTTGTCTGCCCAACACTGTTCAGATTGAG
This sequence comes from Carcharodon carcharias, assembly GCF_017639515.1. Classification (NCBI taxonomy): domain Eukaryota; kingdom Metazoa; phylum Chordata; class Chondrichthyes; order Lamniformes; family Lamnidae; genus Carcharodon; species Carcharodon carcharias. Next base: position 155,923,534 of record NC_054474.1, on the reverse strand, counting down.
AAGTGAGCAGCCCAAGATTCAACATTGCTTCTGTTACAAATGTTAATTTTTAAAAGATTTTTAAAAATCCTTGAAAATGTGTCAACATTAACGACTTATTTGTAGTACCTTGCAATTCAAATGAACTAAAAGTGGAATAGCTCTGTGAGAAAAGACATCAGTATTTGAGGAATTTCATCTTTTTGTCTACAGATATATTTGTTAGGTGTTTGGCTTATATCTGTCTTTTGGAATAATTGAACCCAGTTTGGTATTACCAGCCCTGTTGACTGTGTACTTAAATAATTATTTTCTTTCACCCTTAATCTTCTCACCTGTTCAGCTGGATTTTAAAAGTTGGTGATTTTGATGTTAATTGGTGTGTTTAGCAGTTCTGAAAACATTACAATAAACAACTTACAGAAAAAGCCCAACCACAGAAGCATAACTAGGCAGAATTGACACCGAGCCAAAGGAGGAAGTAATGGCAAGTCACTAAAATGATACTAAGGATAAGTAGATTTAGCTATGAAGAGACTCTAAAGTAAAAAGGGACTATATTTTAATTAATGCAGAGAACATTAAGAGGAGATCAGATAGACCTATTCAAAATGCTTATATTTTGTCGAGGTAAGTAAATGTAAAAATTATTTTCACTGTTCAGTTGTTAATTAGAAGGCATAAATTTAAGGCCAACAAGAGAATTAAGATTAGGAAATCTCTTCCAGCAGAGAATTGTTAGACCATGGAATACCTTACCAGAAGCAATGATGGAACATGAAGTTTTTTCAAAAGGGAAGTGGCTAACTATTTGAAAAAGTAAAAAAAAAATTGAAAGAACAAGGAAATGAGGACTAAGTGGATAGTTCTGTCAGAGAGCCGCATGACCTTGCCCCATGGTGTTCTGGAATAATATACATTGTGAAGTGGGAGAATGGGATAAAGAAAGTAGAAAGTTGCATTTGTTGTTTACCAGCATGCAAAGGTGTGAGGCTTATTAGGGTAGTCAAAGCAACCCAGAATGGCTGTTCAGATTGTGTTTGTGGTGTAAAATGCAGGAAAATGACCTGTGGGTGCTGTACTTTGGTTTGTTAATTGATTTCTATGACCAGTGCAGCCATCACAGGATGCAGATTTATTGCTGCACCAACGCCAATGCATGAAAATCCTTTCTGCATTTAGGGACAGGAAAATTGAGGGGAACTTGGTTTGTTTGAATTTATTAGGATAGGAATGCTCTCTTTAAATGACACATTTAAATTGGTGTGCTTTTGCATTTGCCTATCACATTATAGATCCATGGTAAGTTATAACGGATTGGTGCAGTGTTAAGCATGAAAACAAAGGTTAAGGAGCATGGTGTATGGAGCAGATTGCTGATTGCTCTCCACTGTAATAGTGTTTACATTAACACCGTATGATGAGCTGAGCAGATCTCTTGCAGTGAGGCACATGTGGATTCCCAGACTTTTTATTTCATTTGAGGACATGATTAATGTGACCACACTCTTGTTTCATTACTGCCTTTGTAATTCTCCACAGAATTTTACAACCTAGCTATTGAATATCAAGATAATCAAACTGTTCCTGATGTGGCAGTTTTAGTGTCAGACTGGTTGGCGCTGTGATATGAACGGTATTGGAACATGCTGAAAACTGCCAACCACTGACTGACGCCTCTTCTTCCAGCAGTCTATTTTAAAGTTCAAGCACAGCATGCAGACTAAGGATGGAGCATGAATGCTGGCACGGATTGGTTGGGCTAAATGGCTATTACGTTAAAAATTAGCTATGACTATAATTTTAAGCAAAAGTGGGAGGGGGTTCATTTGACCAATTTTACTTCTTGTTCTTGGAAGTCGTCCTACTCACCTCTCTTCCCATCGTCCTGCAAATTTTTGCTTTTTTAAGTAGAGATTCAACTCTATTTTGAAAGTTGCTATTAAACCTACTTTCATCACCCTCTCAGGCAGTGCCTTCCAGATCGATGATAATTTCTTCATTGTCACTGGGTCAAAAGCCTGGAACTCCCTCCCAAACAGCACTATGGGTGTACCTACACCACATGGACTGCAGTGGTTCAAGAAAACCTTCTTGAGGACAATTAGCGATGGGCAATAACAATGCTGGCCTAGTCATCGATGGCCACATCCCATGAAAGAATCAAAAAAAAACCCCAGCAGTTCCTTTACTCTTGAGACTGAATCATTAAAACTTGATTAATAAACTGCTTGGATGAATTCCTGGTGTTGACAACCAGAAAGGACTGTTTAAATTGTGTATCTGGGTTAGAAAAAGAAGTGCGAATCACACTGAACAGGAAACCAATGTTGCGTAATATTTGGAATGTTGGCACTGCCAACATCTGAGCATGGGTATGAAATCTGATGGGTAATGCAACCCTATAGTCGGTTATCAGCAGTGCTGTTTATTTTTAGGTATAAGTGATGCAGAGAAACCTTGGGATACTTTTTTTTTATCTTAGTTCTTGGGATACTTTGTTTATCTAGCACTGAGAGACTTTCCAACCATGTGACTGGTTTTAGATGCAGCTCCATTTAATATATATATTTTTGTTCGTGATTTTAAACTGAAGGTATTCTTCCAAGACTCTTAGTATACTTCTCCTCAATTCTCATGGATTGACACCTAACAGTCCTTAGTTATGTTAATTGAAAAACAGTGCCTGTTGGATGGACACTGTTCTACTACAATCTTTTCACAGAAGTGAGGTATACTTTCAAGGGGTGTTTAGAAGTGGGGGCACAAGTAGTTTTAATGGGTGTTTGGAAGAAGAGTTAATGAAAATCGTTATTTGGCCATGAGATATCCTGGAACCAGTAATGGCCTACTTTTCTACCACTTATTTCAAAAAGAAGTGATTGAATTCTGCTTTTAGTGGATGTAATCTTTGATTTGTGACATCCCATAACTAGCTCAAGTTACAAATGTGAAATGTGAATGTCCTGGACTTCTTGTTAAACTGAAAGACCCCAATCAGGCTGCTTGGCTTGAGAATAAAGCCACATTTGCATACTGCACCTCAAAAGTATAATGTGGTGTGATGGGTATCTTTTGTTTTGTTACATTCTACCCAGAATGTTTTCTTTCTTGAATAACCTGAAAGTGGACTGATGGGGCCACAGTTGAAATGAAAGTCCATAAATTCATTCAGTAAGATACACCAATGCCTCAGTTTATGGTAACTTTATGAAATTGTCAGGAACATAGAAAAACCTGCCCTGGGTTACAAGAATATTCACTACACTGAAATTTAAAATAATTTTGCTGGGAGTAGTAAGACCTGGGGTTTCCAATTCAGCAAATTACCAACCTCCACTGTTTTCTGACAGGCTTCCCTGGAAAATGATGTTGACAGTCTTGTTAGAGGACAGAGGATCGACGATGCCACGCCTGCTCATTTGCACACCCCCAACAGCAACTTGCCAAATACAATGACCATTGATCACACGGTACAGATTGAATCCCTCTCCCAGGTCTGTGTTTTGGGTATTTTGTAAAGATATCAACATGATCGATCACTTTTCTAATTTGTAGCTTGCTTTTTATGTTGTGATGATTCTACTTTTTAGTGCATCACCACGTAAATATACACGTGTTCAGAAGAATTAATTAAAATGAGATCTTCATGTGTAAGAATGAATATGGTGTTTATTAACAGCTGGCTTTTGAGAAATCTGTTCATATAATAGTAGCAGTAAATTCTGTTCAGGATTTCCTTCCCTCCATTTAGATATGAAGTCATTTTAAATGCTATTTTGTCACAGGTCTGGGCAGCTCCTTTGTTGCTTTAGAGATGGTATTGAACCACTCGGTGCCAGAATCTTTGCATTATATACTGTGCACTTTTATTGTACACTTGAATAAAAGACAAGGTTTTGTTCGGAAGGTGCAGAAAAGAATTTAAACCTGGGCAGTGCTCATTGTGTTCGCTGCAGCTTTGGATAACTCTGAATTAAATTAAATTCTCAACAACCCTCTCTTCTCATCGCCCCCTCACTCAGGTCGCCTGTCTTGATCCAGCAGTCTAGTTGGTAAAATCGTCTGTTGGCTAATTGTTTTAAACAAACTAGTGACATGTGTGAGAGCTTTTCTTTGCACAACCTAAATTTTAATTTTTTTTACCTGGGCAGATGAACCTTGCAGCAGATGAAAACCAATCTGAAGAAAGCAGGTAGGAGCATACAAGAGGTATCACTAGTCAGTCTCTCCTACGGTTGTCACTAGGCAATCCAGTTGCACAATGTTCTCGGAACTGTACAACAACAATGCTTTTTTCTCTAGTCTTACAGTAATGCATAATGGATCCAGCAGTAAGGCAGTGGGTTTTGTCCTCTTCAAATGTGTCTTGTCTGGTGATAGGATTTGAAAGAGAAAAGCACTGGAGTGAAATGCAAATAGTTAAAAGCTTTGTCCCTGGTGGTGGGAGCAATTTAAGATGATTAATTTGAGTGCCACAAAGAAGTGTAACATGTAATATTAAAGCATAAGCACTTCTACCCTACATTGTATCAGAACCAATTTGCTAATTAAACCCAGTGACTGTCCTGGTTTCTGATTGTTTGAAGAGTTAAAATTATCCTTGATATATGTGTAGTTCAGATGAACCTTTTTTTTTGTCTCCCCTTCACTCACTGAATGGTATTAATTCCTTGCTGGGTTCTGGTTCATGGGTGTTGGCTACCCCCCTGGGTCCTTGACCAAATGACCATTGTTTAGTGATAAGCCGTGGCTGTAATTTGGCATAATTATTTGACAGCAGGTGTCAAACCTTTCGTGTTCACATGCACATTTCCAGTTGGTATTGGGAATTTTGTCTGACTTCTTTTTCTAGCCTCCTTTGTCGCTAAGGAGTGCTGAGACTGATCAACTTATACCAGCTAATGGACATCAAACCTGAGAGCACTGTAGCTCACTACTCAGAATAAAATCACTATTGGAAGAGCCTGGGGCTAGCTTTTTAAAACAGTTCTTTTTTGTTGCCTTCTATAGAGGAGTCTCCTCCACAGAAAGCCTTCGACAATTGTCTACTCAATTAAATGGCCTGGTGACACAGGTAAGGTTGTTTGCTAAAACGTAAGCATTAAATGCTTTACTTAAAAATAAACGCATGTGTTTCTGCCTTTTACTGTCCTTTGAAAATGTTGTTGAGCCCTATATTTATTGCAGAAAGGATGCACAGAGTTCTTCTGCATATGCTACCTGCCAATCAGTTGGTGTGATCACAGTGATTCTTCCTTTGTTCCCTTATCCATAGTGGTGTGGCTGAAATCAAGAACAATGGCAGAATGGAGATAATTAAACCTCCATAGATAAAAACAAAAAAACTGCGGATGCTGGAAATCCAAAACAAAAACAGAATTACCTGGAAAAACTCAGCAGGTCTGACAGCATCGGCGGAGAAGAAAAGACTTGACGTTTCGAGTCCTCTTGACCCTTCGATTGAACTGAGTTCGGTCGAAGGGTCATGAGGACTCGAAACGTCAACTAATTAAACCTCCAGTCTGGTTTTGCTGTGAATTCCTGAGCCAAGCACAAGAAAAGGGCTTGGCTAATGGGGCACCGCTCCCTACCTCCAGATTCTAACCTTCCTCTCCAATGTGATTTTTTTTGTGTTTCTGTTTTGTGCACTCTGCCTCTCCTCACCACCTAAACTACAATTATTGACTTCTGTGAATTTTTTAAGTTGCTAATGGACTGTCCTGCACACTGTTCCATTTCCTGCTTCCTCTGTTTTAAATATTGCATTATTACATATTGCATTTTTCTTATTGACTTCTAAAACTATGGAAATACTTACCACACTTCAGTCGTCTGTTGGTGAAAATTGGCTGCTTAGGACAAGGAAAAACATTGTAATTATTTATGTAACCTGAGCGGGGTGGGGGGGTCACAGAGCTAACCTATCCCTTCCCCCATCAGTGCTGTCAGTATTTGTATATTGTGTGGAAGTTGATTTAAGTCCTATATTGAATGATGATACATGAACATATACATTCCTGCGGTCAGTATAAATTTATTGTACTTTTTTTTTTCAAACCAAAGCGCTCTATCCATGTGAAGTAAAACAAAATATTGGATTTTCACAGCATGAAAAGAAAACTTAATGTTTTCATAATGGGCCATTGATCCAACAGGGTTTTCAGAATGTTCTGTTTTCACTTCAGATTTCCAGCATTTGTTGCCATTTATTGGGACTACACATTTTTTTTAAAGTCAGAATGAATGATACGACAATGATCGATTTGGAGGTTAAAGTTACAAACTACTTGACTTTCACGTTGACATGGCACTTCAAATTCAATTCTCTCTCTCTTCGCTCCATTCCCTTTCTCTCTTTCTCTTTCTCTCCCTCTCTTTCTCTCTCTCTCTCTTTGCTCCCTTCCCTTTTTCGCTCCCCCCTCACTCCTTTTTTTGCTCCCTCTCTTCGCTCCCTTTTTGTCTCTTTTTGCTCCCATCCCTTTTTGTCTCTTTTTCTTGACATTTTACTATGTTAATGATATGTAATAAATTGAAGTTGTTGTAGTAGTGTATGAGCTTAACATGTCAGAGTGAAATTTTGTTTTTTCTTTCCTCACTAGACTACTTACATGAATGGTGAAAGTGCAGCTTGTACTTTCAATCCAAATGAGCTGGAGGTATGGTGAAATGTGAAGATTCATATATTGACACAATTTTATCGTGGAAATATAATTTTTTTTACATTTATATTGAAAATGAACTTTACAATAACATTTATTGCATTTTATTCCTGTTTCATAGCACGTTTAACACAGCAATCTAAATTCTGAGGGCCTTTTACTATTTTCCCAGCTTCCTTGTATGATTTTAATGATTCTCTAAATCCAGGTACATTTCTAACCACCTGTTTCTGCATAGAATATGATTATTCAGGTGGAAAATAGCTTAGTTTTACTACAGATAATATTCAGGTGGAAAATAGCTTAGTTTTACTACAGATAAGACACTTGTGAAAGCTTCAGGCTAACCACATTCTGAGGGGCTGATCACTAACAGCACCATTCATAATAAGTTGAGGCTTCTTGACGGGAACAGAAATGCTGCAGTGTTTGTTGCACAGGGTGACATTGGCACCATAATTCAGTTGCTTAAAGGCTTTTGTTATGTGGCCTTCCCCTTCAGTATGTCACTTTGCTCCTGTCAACTGTTCTGTTTATACAACTGGTTTTATTTTTTTCCTTTAAATAACTCCCCACCCCCAGGCCCCTCAGCGTAAATGTTTACCAATCTTTCTGAAGGCAGGCACCCTCTCAGCTGGTGGTTCTATTTGCCCCAGTCGCTTGTCATTATTCATATGTGAGCTTTGAGTTTGTTCACAGGCATCCATGTATAGCACTCCAGGAACTGGTTAATGGTGGCAGTAAACCTGGCTACTTATACCCCTCATAACAATCAGTTCAGCATTGACTGAGTTTGAACCCACATACTTCTAGTCTGCGTGGCTTAAACTCCACATGAAACAGCTCATGTCCAAATGCAGCAAGACCTGGACAATATCCAGGCTTGGGCTGACAAGTGACAAGCAACATTGCCTGGCACTTATGTGGTGCAAATGATCATCTCCGACAAGCGAGAATCTAACCATCACCCCCTGATATTCAACAGTATTACCATCACTGAATCCCCCACTATCAGCATCCTGGGGGTTACAATTGAACAGAAACTGAACTGGACTAGCCATATAAATACTGTGGCTACAAGAGCAGGTCAAAAGCTAGGAATCCTGCGGTGAGTAATTCACCACCTGACTCCCAAAAACCTGTCCACCATCTACAAGGCACAAGTCAAGAGTGTGATGAATATTCTCCACTTGCCTGGATGAGTGCAGCTCCAACAACACTCCAAGCTTGATACCATCCAGGATAAAGCAGCCCATTTGATTGGTACCCCATCAACAAACATTCACTCTCTCCACCACTGACGAACAGTGGCAGCAGTGTCTTTCATCTACAAGATGCACTGCAGGAACACACCATGTCTCCTTAGACAGCACCTTCCAGACCCACAACCACTACCCTATAGAAGGACAAGGGCAGTAGACACATGGCAACACCACCTCCTGGAAGTTCTCCTCCAAGCCACTCACTATCCTGACTTGGAAATATATTGCTGTTCCTTCACTGTCACTGGGCCAAAATCCTGGAACTCCCTCCGTAACAGCACTGTGGGTATACCTAAACCAAATGGGCCGCAGTGGTTCAAGAAGGCAGCTCACAACCACCTTCTTGGGGATGGGCAATAAATGCTGTCCTAGCCAGCGATGCCCACATCTCATGAATGAATTAAAAAAAATATAATCTCACTGAGCTATTGGATAGCTAGTTTTATAAAAAGAAAATCAGAAAACACTGCAAAACCTTAGCAGGAGAGAGAAATAAAGTTAATGTTTCGAGTCCACTACGACTACCTTGGAATGACTGAATTTCCAGGAAGAGTCAACTTGAGTTCTAAAGAAGTCATAATGGACTCTATGTTAATTATGTTTCTCTCTCCACAGATGCTGACAGGCCTGCTAAGGTTTTCCAGTGTTTTCTGTTTTTATTTCAGATCTCCAGCATCCACAATATTTTGCTTTTATTATATATATAAAAATACAGATGTGCTGCAAGATTTCTGTGCCATGGCTGAAACTACGAACAAGGACACTTTTCAGCAGCTTTGTATATTTTGTCAGGGGGGGGCGGTGGGGAGTGCATCAGGTGCTGGTACTTGAGTTTTTTCTCCAGGTCTGAACTGCAGCATTCACAAGCTGTCACTATTTTTGTACACAACACAGAAATTGCTGCACCAATAATTGGCCAAACTTTGCATTGGAGAGAAAGCAAGTTCTGAGTTCATATACAACTGACGCAGAAGCATTAATTTTTAGTTAATGTGATTGCAAATGGATAATGTAATCTGTATATGATTATGGCTTGTAGCTAAATAAAAAGTAAATGAAACTGTATCCTGGCTGTCAGGATCATAGTATGCACTCCTCGTTCCTTGCATCATTAGCACTGTTTAGATGCCTGTGATTTTTTTTATATGTGTCATATAATTCATGTGTCACTGAACAGTTTGGTGTTCACAAATTTCTTATCGTAGGTTTGTGAACTGGAAGGTTTTTATTAAATTCATTACCTTGTGTTCAGATTACTCTAACAAACCCTTATATTCGCTTATATTCTGAGTTTATTAAAAGCTGTGCAATTCATACTGCAGTCTAGAAGTTTCCCCCTGTTTCCTGCCCCCCCACCCTTTCTCATTTCCTTTGCCTGTTTGGAGATAAGAAGAGTCTTACTCTGACACCAAATGGAATAGAAGAGTGCTGTATTTCTATTAGCGTTTCACTATTAATTCCATTCAAAATTGATCGTTGATAATTGTATTTACCTCAAGTTTATAAAGACCGTCACCATTCTTAATCACTCTTGATTAAATTTTGCTCTTCCAGTTATTTGTCAATAGTGTCCTAGGAAATTTCAGTGGATGATTCTGGTTTTTGAGCTCAAAGATTTGAGTTAAATGCTGCATTATAAGAACAATAAGCCTTTGTTTTTAAAAAGGCAATTCATTTCTTTTTGTCACTTACAATTATACAATACTGGTAAAGCTTGTACAAAAGCTGGACAAATCTACTGGATATTTGGACTGAACAAATAGAACTTGTTTCAAAAACCAGCCCGGGAAAGACCCATAACACAACAAGAAACAAAGGTAGACATTTTTTTTGTAGTGAGGAATGCCACTGGTTGCCAAAAAGTTTGCATAGTTCATAAAGTTTGCATTGCCTCTTTTTATACATCTAACATTTTAAAAGTGATTACCTATTGGTTCAGAGATACTTCATCCCTATTGGAAGGTTATTTTTGGCCTCTACAACTGTCTTATCAAGATGCAACACATGTAGGCAGCAGCTGCATTGAGCATTTGTTCTGGATTAAGCCCAGATATGTAGAAATTAGTATAGAGCTGACCCATCTTTATAACACCTTTAAAGGCAACTTGATGAAAATCAAGAGCTGCCCTGGTGATGAATACTGGAATATTTTTATTTCAGTGGTTGATTAATGCCGCCGCATTGATCTGTCCCGATGTTGATTTTAATGCATTTGCCACCACAAGATAAATGGCTGCAGCAAGCACCAAATTTATTCTGAATTTGGATGAAGAAGAGCTGGTTGACACTAACCTTTTTGAAAGTCTGCCCAGTGACTTCAGCGACCTTTATCCTGAAGGTTCTGAAAGCACTGTGCTGAAACAAAAACTAACGGTGCTTACAACAGCCTAAACACAAACTGAATATTCACTTACTGTTTTTCTGAATTACTCAGCTCTAATCTTCTTAAAACTATGCATTTTCTTTATTATCAATGATAAGCTAATGTGCTGCATTTGAAAACCATGCTAGTGTATAATATTGTCTTGCACCAGCCTAGTGTCTAATTTTAGCCTGTCTCCTAACTCCCTAATTAAGGTGGAGAAACCTGAGGATTGCAGACAAGTGTTAAGTCTTAATAGAAGGTTCTCAGTAATTTGGGTTGAGCAAGTTTGAATTCTGTTAAACAAATTAAAATAATTCGAAACCCATCTTTAAAATTTTGATTGAAATGGCTTAATTTGCATGAATGGCTAATTCAGATGATTCTTCAGGCCAAAAGAAACAGCTTTGAATTAAGGGGAGCAGAGACTGTACATTGAACAGAGGAAATTGTGAATGTGTAAGCCTTTAAATTAAAAAAAAATGAACATAGTGGAGCATTTTAAGATAGTTAATTAAAAGTAATCCAACAATTCTTTTGGTAAAGATTGGAGTGCACTGTAAAAACCAAAACGATTCCATGGAAAGTGATGCAGTTTCATTTAATTTTTAAGCATGCGTTGGTCAAAACCAACAATAACTTCCACTTTTTAAAATTAATTTAACTTTTCTTTCATTTTTGTTCCTCCACTTCACTCTCCCTGATTCTGCATGTTCACACAGACACGAAACCAAGAGCTGACTGTAGCCCTTGACTCCAGCAATTTGACAAATAGAGAACAAAGCACAAAGATAGAAGAATTGGTAAGGGAATGTGGAGTTTGATGTAGCAGCGTGTGATATTATCTTGGTGCCTCTGCTTTTCGTCTTAACCAAGTTAGGCAGCCTGATGAAAGATGTTGATCAGTCATCATCAGACTAAATATATCCAGGCTGGAGAGCAAAGCTTCTTTTGCATTATAAAGATTTCCTGCATTAATATTGGCTCCAGATTCCAAATGGTATTGAAAGAGGGACATAAGTGAGGTATTTGTGTCTGATATGCCTATAAATCCTCGCAAACAATTGTACTCTCAAAAGATTAAGTGCAGCACAAGTAGGTTTGTGAGTAGATGTTCATCAGTTACACTTGGGTTTACCACATGTACTGTTCTGAAAAGACCCCTTGTTTTGTTTGCTGTGTTCTCTTCTGTTTTTCTGCTTTTCCCCTACCCCTTGCCCTTCAGCATCTGTGGGTTTTTTTTCTGTGGGAGAGAGGAGTGTTGCAAACATAGGTCCTTGGATCCCTGTGAAGTATGTGAAACAATAAAACTCTGGAGACTAGCATGATAAGATCTTGCAAAAGGCCCCTGCGGCTTTGATTTACCGAGATCTTTTGCACACTTTAAAGCCCCATTTGAAACACACTAACCAAATGTTATAGTTACTGAACAGCCAGCCTTTTCTCCATGTATTTGGACAAACTGAGCTAGTTAGATATTTTTATACATTTGCAAAATTGCATTATTTCAACTGAACACTGAATTTGACTACAGCATTTATGCAGTTGTAAGCATAGTTAAAATAACAACTAGGGCTTTTCTTGGGTCCAGTAAAAGCTTGCCAAATTGCATGGTATTTTAATATCATTGTCAACTCCGCTACTTGGACCCCGCAAATGAAGGGGGATCGTTAAGCTGCTGAAAACCAAAACCCTTTACAGCTGGTCTGATGCTTGGCCTAAATAGCCAAGTGGTTATGGTACTGGGTTTGTAACCCCAAGATCAAGAGTTCAAATCTCACAATGGCAAAACTATCAAGAGTTCAAATCTCACAATGGCAAACTATGAAACAATGAAATATCTGCTATTGAACCCATGCTCAGCTGTGCAAAGCTAAGACTGTTAGCTGGAGCGCTTAGGTCAAAAATACACAACTAGAATCAAACGAATGTTACACACTAACTGCAGTTACAATCTGCCCACTCTGCATGCTGCACAGTCCTTGTGCCTGTGTTAATGCCTTTACCAAAATGGTATCCAGCAGGGCCTGCCACAGAAGTGATCGCATGACATGGATGCATTAGTGCCAAAAATCAAGAGTTCAGATCTCACAATGGCAAACTATGAAACAATGTAACTTCATCTGAAACAGATGGAAACAGGTTTGTACTCGAAAGAGTTACAGCTGGTCTGCTAGTTGGGTATGGGGGTGTGTTTGAGGAGGGGGGTTGGGTCTCAATGTAGGAAACACAGCAGCCACTTTACGCACATCAAGTTCCCACTGGGGATAACTCTCCTCATCTTTGAAATGGTGCCAGTGGGTTTTAACGTGTCCCCCCCACCAATAGGGCAGATGGGCCAGTTTAATGTCTCTTTTGAAAGACTGTATCTCGGACAGGACCGCATTAAAGTGTCAGCCTAGATTTTTGTGCTCCAGTCTCTAGAGTGGAGCTTGAACCTACAATCTTCTGTCTTGGAGGCAATTGTTCTACTAATTGAGCTGAGGCTGACTATGTTGTGGTAGTGAATAAAATGCTTTGGAATGCATAACTTGCAATGCAGGAATGTGTCTCCTAAATGTTTTAAATCACATTGAATCTCAGCCCTACATTTGCATTGTTAAACTGCATTGCCAGTATGGCACTTTGTGTGAGTGGCTCTGCTGAAGCTTTATTTCATGTAGTCTAAGGTTGGTCTGGAATCAAAACTACCATTTGGAAAATGGAGCCCAACATTTGGTTTTTCATGTTAACTGATCAACTTCTCAGTGTCTTGGAATTTTCAGATCGCAGCTGCATGGAAAGGTTTTGCATTTTCATTGTGTCATTGCATGATTGTCATATATTGCATGATTGCTCCAACTGTAAACTAATTCCCTGTCATGGACAGAAACTCATCTGTAAAATGGCTACACTTAATAGTCTTTCACCTAGAACATGTACAATATGTTCATATTCAAGTACAATAAACTGCAAATGGATTCCTTGAGCAAATGCCTTCAAATGAACGATCGGGGGTGGGGGGTGTGGAATGTGGCGTATGGGTGTGAATGGTGAAGAAACTTTAGGAAAGATGGGGATTTGGGATGGGGCTGGGAGTATGGGAAATGGAGGCAGCTTCGTAGATGGTCTTTATCTCGATGCCAAAGAGATCCATGAGCTCTTTATAATTGGTGTTTGGGTTTAGTGTGGAGGGGATGAGAAAGAAATATTAGAGGGGGTGGTTGGTCACCGCAAAAGAGAAGCCGGGATTATTTTTGCCCTCCAAGATGAACTGAGTAATACTTGATGTGCTCAAGCTAAGCCAGGTGGTGAGTAGCTGGGCCAGTTTTACGTTAGGTACAATCAAGTTTGTGCTCCATGGACTTGAGGGAGAGAAAATTGTACTGGGGAATGATGGTGCTTACCTTGCTGGGAACAAGGGTTATAACACCATTACTGTGTTTTTATTTTTTTTAAAAAGGCGCCTCTTCCATCTCATGGTGAGCAGTAGCATGGGAGATCTGCTAGTTTGTTAAAGTGTATGGCCGTGTTCTTTCCTGCACCCCAAACTTTGACAGCTGTAATGCTGCCTGCTATATCTACACAGGCTCATGAATAACTTAATCGGAAACTCTCAGAGAATTGACCCAGGTTGATAATGGCAATTAGATTGCTGAGAATGCCTGTGTATTTAATGGCATAGAAATTTGCTTCACATTGAAAAGTGGATATCTATTTTGAGTATTTCTCCAGCTCAATACTTCAAGAAATATTGAAAGCATTTATACATTAATGACTTTGTGCTGGTTCTGTTTGCAACATTAGAAATAGATTTTTATATGGTATGTGTTGGTGATTGCTGTGTTTTTTCATTTTCTTATTGGAGCACAGGGGTAAAGAGGCAACTGATTTGTGTTTTGATATTTCACAGTAACTTTCATCTTTCTTTCTTTCTTTCTTCCTAACAGGGAAAACACATTCAGGAGCTTAAAAATCAGCTAGAGAAGGTAAAATAACACCATTTTGTTTTCTGTTCATGCTGCCCTCGGATTTTGCCCTATTCTGTTGATAATCGACTCTATCTCTGGTCGATAGGGTCGAAATGGGACCTGTTTGCAGGCATTTTCCAATACCCTTTTTTTGTTTTTGCTGCTGGGGTATTTGAGTAAATTTGTCTCTTCTCAGCTTCTTGTGAAGTGCCTCCCTTGGCATTTTGCTGAGATCTATACTTTATCCCAGCCTCAGCTTTAGTTGTAAACTTGGTAGTTGGTGGTGATGCCCCACAGAGGCAATTATTGTGAAGTGTATGTCCTTTCAAAAGCCCATGGATCAAGTTCACGATTTGAAATGCCCTAGAAAGCATAGTGATTAATTTTAAAATTTGGAGCAGATAACAAATGAATAAATTGTTTGGGGAATTGTGAAAGCCAGGCCACTCTGCTGGCATTTGAAATGGGTGGAGGTGGGGGAAGTGTGAAGAGAAGTGGCAAGAGGTTAATATTACCCTGAGCTTGCTGCGCAAACTGGGGCACTTTGCTTTTACCTTGACTCACCTTGGCCCAGAGATGTCAATGTTTCAACTCCTGTCTACCATCCAGTGGCCTCTTCTAGAAAGTACATGTGTGGGCTTAAGCTGAAGTCTGCACTGCCTCTCTTTCTGGATAAAATAGCTTGTAAATGCATACTTTAAAAAAAAAAAGCTTAAGCTATTTCTATTTTTGATTCAACCCGAGTGATTTGTGGCTTATATTTGTTGGATGGAATGCTAAGTTAAATTTGATTGCACTGAGCCATTGTAAGAGTATCATGCTGCCTTCAATAAAAGGGTCTTGTAATCGCAGTGCTTTTTTTGAGTTTTATTTCTGTCGGTCTTTTTGCCCATCAGATGTTCCAGATGTTAAATTGGTTACACTTAACAGTACATTTCAACTTGAGCTGGGAGGCTTAAGAATAGTTTATTTTGCACCATATGACATGATTATACTCATTGTACATCTCTACTTTTGCACAGGAAAAGCAAGCTTTTGACCTGAAGTCCAACCAAAAGTGTGAATCAATGAAAGAACAGCTAAAAGTAAGTAGAACTTGTTGAGAAGTTGGTTTTCCTCCATTTCTCCCTTTTCCCTGCCTCTTCTTCCAAAGCCCTTAATTTTCTGGTATTCTGTGGGTGCCCTTTAGTATCTCAAGTGCCAGTTTTGTCTCAGTGGTAACACTGTCTTGCTTTGGAGTCAGAAGGTTGTGAATTTGAATCCTGCTCTGGAGAGTTGAGCATAATGTTTTAGCTGACATTTCATTGCTGCCTTTCAGTTAAGACATTAAACTGAGACCACCTCTACCCTTTCAGGTGCTCATAAAAGATCCCATGGCACTATTCGAATAATAGTAGCGGAGTTCTCCTGGTGTTCTTGCCAATGACTTTTTTCTGGACCAACATAACTAAAATTAGATTTCCGGTCCTTACTTCATCGCTGTGAGTGGGACCTTGCTTTGTGCAAATTAGCTACCACATGTAATTTCTTGGTTGTAATGTGCTTTGGGACATCACGAGTTAACTCATTCATACTTTTCATTTATTTTCCATTCCAATCAGGAGCTCTGACCCAGATGATTCTTCCTGATCTTTCTCTTTGACCCCGCCCCTCACATCCTGTTTATATAATCTAGAGAAGTGGCATGTCAATTGTAGTGCCTTATTGCTATCCCAGTAGTGATAATTAATTCAGCCACAGACTGGCAATAAAACCGGAGAGATTTCCGATATGTAGGATTCAGCTGGCCATTGCTTTAATCATCTAAGAAAATGAGGAGCTTCCAACAGGATCTTAAGAATAAAAAAAACTTATTAAATGGTAATTGTACATGAGAAAGATTCACTTTTATTTTCTGAGCACTATGCTTGTGTTGGATAGTCTAACCAGTTGGAGGAAAGCAGAAATTTGCTGCATCCTTGCCAATACTTTCAGCTCACATATGCAATTTGCAGTTTGGAAAGTTTGACAATTGAAAATACCATACAGGTTACTTGGCTTAATCTTGTTCGTTACCTAAAATGATTACTATTAGCTAGATGTACAGTGCACCTGCAGGTATACCTGCATTTGGTGGAAGTAACTTGTACTTTGGCCATAACTTTCAGTCTAAAATGTTATAGTTACTCTTGGCAAGTTTTTAAACCAACAATTGTTGTGTTGATTCTTCAATTGAATCTTGAGAAGTCTGAATAATTTAATATGATTTGCAGCTTCACGTAGACACCATTGAGATTTTGGTATCTGAGAAATCTGAACTCCAGTCAGCGCTGGCTCATGCAAAGCAAATAGTACGGAGTAAAGCAGGTAAAGCCTTTTGAATTAATTACCGAATGGTCCATTTGCCACTGATAGCCAACATTGCACAACTGCTCCTTGTACTTAAGTGCTTTAAACAGTTTTCAACAAAAATAGTCAGTATTGCAATGCTTTGCCTCATTTTATTTTGTCTCCTTCCCCACCCACAAGATCCCTGCCTCCACATACCTGGGTAACTTGTGGAGTGTTCAACATGTTTATGTCAAATTGGAAGGCCCAAACTTTGAAGTGCTGTAATTTTTTGCTTTACTTGCAGAGTTTGTGGGGTTTTTTTGAAGAGGACAATGAGTTTACAAACCTAACGTCTGTGTAAGGCAGAGCCAGAACAAACCGTTCTGGCAAAACAAATTTTCTAGGTCCTGATATGCATGACAACTGAAACCAGGGTGTGTCCTGTTGTAATACATAAATAAATATCAGTTGGTTGGAAACATGTAGCCATCTGTTTTATAGATGGATGTAGAAGATTGTTTCCAATATACAGGATTCAATGAAATTGCACCTGCAGCTACAAAATTGATGGTCTGTGGATTTTAAGCTGGGGCTCATGGCTGCATAGAAACATCTTGTGGCTAAGTGGGTAGTGAGCCAAAAGCTATGAGTTTAAGTCCCAGTCCAGGACTTGATGGCAACAGAAGGCGCGTTCATGATGTGTTTCTATAGGTTGATAATCAGCTTGTTACCCCCTCCAGTACTTCCCCACTATTTCCCAAAGGGAAAGAAAGTGTGCACAAAAAATACAAAGGCTGGAAACCTGTACCTTCCATAATGGATGGACCTGTGTATACAAGAAAGTGAGCATAATATCTACAAACTAATGTGGGCTGCTCAACTGGTTGGCTTGAAGGCAGGATATATGGCTGCCTACCTCCTGCAAGTCCAATCTTTTTTTTCATAAATTTGCATTGGTTTTGTAGCACAGAGGCAGGCTAACTAGTCTGTGCTCGTGTTTAAGCCCCTCACAGCCTCCAATCACTCTTCTAGCCATATTAGCATATCCTGTTCCTTTCAACCTCATGCTTATCTAGCTTTCTCTTAAATGCATTTGTGCTGTTTATAAAATGGAGACTGGAATTGTGCATTGTACTCCCAAGTGTGGTGTAACCAATGTTCTATGCAAATTTTCACAATTGCCTACTATTCAATTGAAGAGCAAATTTTCACAATTGCCTACTATTCAATTGAAGAGGGGAGCTGGTATTGTCTAGTAATCCAGAGACCCAGAGTAATGCTGTGAGGACCCGGTTTTGAATCCCACCACTGCAGATGGTGGAATTCGAATTCAATAAAAATCTGGAATTAAAAGTCTAATGATGACCATGAAACCATTGTCGATTGTTGTAAAAACCCATCTGGTTCACTATTGCCCTTTAGGAAGGGAAATTTGTCGTCCTTTCCTGGTCTGGCCTACATGTGACTCCAGACCCACAGCAATGTGGCTGACTCTTAAATGCCCTCTGAAATGACCTAGCAAGCCACTCAGTTGTAACAAACTGCTACAAAGACACAGTAAAGGAATGAAACCGGATGGACCACCCAGCATTGACCTAGGCACTGGAAACGACAACGGCAATCGCAGCCCTGTCAACACTGCAAAGTCCTCCTTACTAACATCTGGGGGTTAGTCAAGCATAGTCATCCTCACGGAATCACACCTTACAGATAATGTCCCAGACATCACCATCCTTGGGTATGTCCTGTCCCACTGGCAGGACAGACCTATCAGAGTTGGCGGCACAGTGGTATACAGTCGGGAGGGGTTTGCCCTGGGAGTCCTCAACATCAACTCCAGGCCCCATTAATCCTCATGGCATCAGGTCAAACATGGGCAAGGAAACCACCTGATTACCATGTACCGCCTTCCCTCAGCTGATGAATCGGTACTCCTCCATGTTGGACATCACTAGGAGGAAGCACCAAGGCGGAGGGTGGTGGCAAGGGTGCAGAATGTTCTTTGGGTGGGGGACTTCAATGTCCATCATCAAGAGTGGCTCGGTAGCACCACTACTGACCGAGCTGGCCGAGTCCTAAATGACATAGTTGCTAGACTGGGTCTGCGGCACGTAGTAAGGGACCCAACAAGAGGGAAAAACATACTTGACCTCATCTTCTCCAACCTCCCTGCCACAGATGCTTCTGTCCATGAAAGCATCGATGAGAGTGACCACCGCACAGTTATTGTGGAGATGAAATCCCGCCTTCACATTGAGGATACCCTCCATCATGTTGTGTGGTACTACCATGCTAAATGGGATAGATTTTGAACAGATCTAGCAACTCAAGACTATGCATCCATGAGGTACTGTGGGCCATCAGCAGCAGCAGAATTGTACTCGGACACAATCTGTAACCTCATGGTCCGGCATATCCCCCACTCTATCATTACCATCAAGCCAGGGGATCAACCCTGGTCCAATGAAGAGTGCAGGAGGGCATGCCAGGAGCAGCACCAGGCATACCTAAGAAAGAGGTGTCAACCTGGTGAAACTATAACACAGGACTACTTGCGTGCCAAACAGCATAAGCAGCAAGTGATAAACAGAGCTAAGCGATCCCACAACTAACGGATCAGATCTAAGCTCTGCAGTCCTGCCACATCCAGTCATGAATGGTGGTGGACAATTATAAACAACTCACTGGACGAGATGGATCCACAAATATCCCCATCCTCAATGATGGAGGAGCCCAGCACAGCATTGCAAAAGATAAGGCTGAAGTATTTGCAACGGATCTTCAGCCAGAAGTGCGGAGTAGATGATCCACTTCGGCCTGCTCCGGAGGTACCAACCGTCACAGATGCCAGTCTTCAGCCAATTCAATTCACTCCACGTGATATCAAGAAACTGCTAAAGGCACTGGATACTGCAAAGGCTATGAGCCCTAACAACATTACGGCAATAGTACTGAAGACTTGTGCTCCAGAACTTGCTGCGCCCCTAGCCAAGATTTTCCAGTACATCTACAACACTGGCACCTACCCAGCTATGTGAAATTGCCCAGGAATGTCCTGTACACAAAAAGCAGGACAAATCCAACCTGGCCAATTACTACCGCATCAGTCTACTCTCCATCAGTAAAATAATGGAAGGGGTCATCAACACTGCTATCAAGCGGCACTTGCTTAGCAATAACCTGCTCACTGATGCCCAGTTTGGGTTCCGCCAGGACCACTCAGCTCCTGACCTCGTTACAGGCTTGGTTCAAAAGTGGACAAAAGAGCTGAACTTGTGAGGTGAGAGTGACTGCCCTTGACATCAAGGCAGCATTTGCCCAAGTGTGGCATCAAGAAGCCCTGGCAAAACTGGAGTCAATGGGTATCAGGGGGAAAACTCTCCCCTGGTTGCTGTCATACCTAGCCCAGAGGAAGATGGTTATGGTTGTTGGAGTTCAGTCATCTCAGCTCCAGGACATCACTGCAGGATTTCCTCAAAGTAGTGTCCTAGGCCCAACCATCTTCAGCTGCTTCATCAATGACCTTCCTTCTATCAGAAGGTCAGAAGTGGGGATGTTTGCTGATGATTGCACAATGTTCAGCACCATTCATGACTCCTCAGATACTGAAGCAGCCCATGTCCAAATGCAGCAAGACCTGGACAATAACCAGGCTTGGGCTGACAAGTGGCAAGTAACATTTGTGCCACACAAGTGCCAGGCAATGACCACCTCCAACAAGAGAGAATCTAACCATTGCCCCTTGACATTCAGTGGCATTGTCATCATTGAGTCCCCCAGCATCAACATCCTGGGGGTTACCATTGACCAGAAACTGAACTAGACTAGCCGTATAAATACTGTGGCTAAAAGAGCAGATCTGAGACTAGGAATCCTGCAGCAAGTAACACACCACTTGACTCCCCAAAACCTGTCCACCATCTACAAAGCACAAGTCAGGAGTGTGATGGAATAGTCCCCACTTGCCTGGATGGGTGCAGCTCCAACAACACTCAAGAAGCTTGACAACATACAGGACAAAGCAGCCTGCTTGATTGTCACCCAATCCAAAAGCATTCACTCCCTCCACCACCGATGCACAGTGGCAGCAGTGTGTACCATCTACAGGATCTCACCAAGGCTACACAGTCAGCATCTTCCAAACCCATGACCTATACCATCTAGAAGGACAAGGGTAGCAGAGAGATGGGAACACGACCACCTGGAAGTTCTTCTCCAAACCACTCACCATCCTCAATTGGAAATATAATGCTGTTCCTTCACTGTCGTTGCATCAAATTCCTTGAACTCCCTAATTGCACTGTGGGTACCTACATCATATGGACTGCAACAGTTCAAGCAGGCAGCTCACCAAATTAACTAGGGCAATTGGGGATGTGCAATAAATGCTTGCCCAGCCAGCGATACTCATGTCTCATGAATGAATAAAAAAAGTCACTGTTTTAGTGACTTTCGTATCCCTGCATCTCTTCTCTATTTGGGCTATAAATGTCCAACCATGAAGTGGCATCTTTATTCTTCCCACCAAAATGCACCATATCTATTGTTCAGCAAATTTATTTATGTATTTTTTCACACTGCTAACAATTTGACACTTCTCTAGTGCTTTTATAATGACAATATCCACCTCCATGAAATCTGTTGAAAATGTTATTACAGGGCCTTGCGGTATCAGCAGAGATTTCTGTGCTGCCTTTTGTTACCACCTTGTAGCTGATGTTTGAGGGACAAGGGGCTCCTAGAGAGCAGTGGTGTCAAGTAAATGCCCTATGGAAAGTAATATTTATCTGTCAGTCAATCTCCCTAAAACAGATGATCTGGCCATTTGTCACATTGCTGTTTGTGGAACCTTGCTGTGCACAAATTGGCTGTCACATTTCCTACGTTGCAACTGTGACTACACTTCAAAAAGTACTTCATTGACTGTAAAGGTTTGGGATATCCTGGGATTGTAAAATGTGCTTTATTTAAAAGCTAGTCTTTAATCTGTTAAAATTCATAATTATATGTATTTCCTATACACTTTGGATCTGCAGTCAATGCTTTAGCTTAAGTTGTCTTGTTACCTAGTCAGACTGGAATAGATAGTGTGACAGCCTTTGACCTGGGAGCAGCGCAGCAAGAAATTACAAATTTTCCTTAATTATGCTGTGGAACCTGTAAATTTAAGAGTGTTTGAAAAGCACATTTAAGGTATTAGTCCATGTGACCTGGTAACCCTTAACCTGGAAGCAGTACCAACTGGAAGGAAGTTGAGACCAAAAGCCATGAAGCCAGACACAAAGGAGAGCTGCAGTAGAGGGGAGAACAGAGAAGACTGATTGATTTACAAGTAGTTGTGTGTATAACGCAGTTTAAAAAGGACAGAAAGCAGAAGTTGGGGTTAGAGAAGAGATTGTGACTTAGACAATTCAATGCTTTGCTTCAGTTTTGCCAGAGCTGACCAGACCATTTCCTGACGTTTATTAAAGGGGTAGGATAAAGGAGTCCCTGGGAAATCTGTGCCATCAAGATTGTCATGAGCCTAACTAAGGAGGTTCTGCAGGAGTGTGCTGTTCAGGTGACAGCTTTCTCCAGGGACCTCTGGAATACAGTTGTTGGTGAACATGACTTGAGAGTTGAATTGATTGAGTTGGAAAATGAGAGATCCTATATACCGGAGGCTGAGTTAAAGAACTTTGGAACTGCATTTGGTGCTACATGTCTGCAGGGACTGATGCGGGTGCTTGTGTTTGTTTAAGGTGTACCTTTGTTGTATCAACTGTATAAAGTGAAGTTTACCTTTTCTATTTGACATTTGCCTATTAATTCATGTTTATTTATCCAGCTCGCGTTAAAGTAAAAGCTACAAAAAAGTAGTATTTTGTTGGTAATTTCGTCATTTGCTTTGGGGGTGGGGTCATTCAGTAAATTTGGTTATCTTGGTTTATGGTTCCCTTATTGTTAAAATAGACATGACAAAGTAGAACAATGTTGTCATAGGAATAAGCTTGTACTGCACAGTGCATTGTGAACTTGCTCCATGGCATTTGTTGTACTTCATTGCAGTACTGAGGGAATGCTGCATTGTTGGAAGTGTTGTTTTTCAGCAGGTGGAGGGTGGTGTGGTGGTGCTTCCAGTGTCCAATATTCTTCCTCAGCCAACACTTCCAACTGGTGGTTCAACTTATTGATATTTGAGTAACTGTGCACAAATTGTGGTCTCTGCATTCACCTGCACAGCATTGTTGCATTGGCGATGAAGCACCTTGGGGCAGCCAAGGGCATGAAAGGCACTGTATATGCAATCTTGTTTTTCATTTGTACTTTCTTCCAATAATGTTCTGAAGATCTCTTCTCCTAAGATGTGTTTGAGTAAAGGTATGACATCGTAGTCTAACACTTGCTTTTGCCTCTTTTACTTTTCCCAGATGAAGCAGGAGACCTCAATAGTAAGCTGAGTGCTTCTAGTCAAAGAGTGGCAGAGCTGGAGCAAACTCTATCTAGCATCTCATCCCAACAGAAACAGTCTGACAAAGTAAATGGCTAATTCCTTTTTAATACAAAGGCCAATTTTACTCAGGATATAAATGTGTTGTGTATCATATTTTTCAAACATCTTCTCTTCACAGATCTATAAAGAACTTGAAAAAGAAAGGGCGAATCTTAAACAAGAATTGGACAAACTAAAGTGAGTTAGAAAAAAGTGTTAATCATGCCATTTTTAGGTACTTTTGAAAAAGCTGAACTAAAGTGCAAACTAAATGTTTCTAAATTTGCAGTAAAATGAGTGACGAGCTTAAGCAACAGAACTCTGAGCTCTCAGAACAGTTGAGCTCAAAGGTATTTGAAAATGACTTGGTGAAGCAGAACATTCAAGACCTGCAAAAGAGACTGGAAATGGCAGAGTTGACAATTCAGCAGGTAGGACAGCTTTTATTTCAATATTGTTTCCCTAGTGCTGGTCAAAGTGATTCACTTGGCAGACCCATACTTTGAGCAGCAAAGACAATGTTGAAGGGGGTAAAGAGCCTCTTTGAGAAGAGGGAAAAGAGGGATCCTTCTCGAGGTGGAAGGGGGTGGGAAAGAGGGAGACTTCCTGCTTAAGAGCTGGATAAGTGACATAGGCCCTTTTGAAGGGAATGAGAGAGAGTATTCTAAGAGGTTGTAGAGAATGGGATGTAGAAAGTCTTTTGAGGAATGAAAGGTGGACCTGTTTTTGGGATAGTGGGTGCGGGAAGAGAGACTTTCACCCTTTTTGAAAGGGCAAAGAGACCCATTTGGGTGAAGAATATAAGAGAATCGGCTAGAGGGAGATGCGTTCGGAGAAGTGAGAGAAAGGACAGAGAATTTGTATATTTATGTTAAAGATTTTGTCTCATCATTGCCTTTTTTAAAAAAGTTTGCTTCAGTTTTTTTTAAAAAAAAGGGTAGAGATCTATATTCAGAATGAGGTTTCTCTCCAATACTGACTGCATTGGCCCATTGTTGATTGAGGGTTAAGATGTCCAGTTTTTTTGGAGCTGGATACATGTGGCAGAACCAGTGAGTGGGCTGATTATTCCTATCAAAACCCTGACATACACGCAATGTAATAACCCCATACACAGGAAGAGAAACCTATATGCACAAACAGTAGCCAAGGTCTTCCCTTCCTTCATAAACCAAAGAGGCCCCCACTTCCCCGTCTTCCTTTTTCCCCTTCAGTCTCTTCCTTCCGCAAAGCTGGAAAACTTTAACCCTGCAAACGATTTGAACTTCCTGCGCCTGAAGGACTCAAAAGCCTATTTGGTCAACATCCAACCAATCCAGGAGCAGCCTTGTCTAGTCCTTCAGGCCTCAGGAATCTCAGAACTGGAATGTAAAACTTGGCAATGTTACGTTTGTGTACAAGCACAAAGCCAACAAGAACTGGTGGGAGCTTTGCAAGCTGATTAAGGAAGCCCATAGACTGGCACTCTGTTGATTTACCCAACGTTACATAATTGTTTTTTTAACTGGGCCATGGGGGAAAGGTTTCTTTCCTACATTTTGATCAGCCTTTATTGGTTGTGCAAATTTATGGTTGTGTCTGCCTCCCTGCATCTCAAAATGTTGACCTTGCCCTCTAATTAACAGTCCAGCTCAGTTGTTACTCTGTGTTTGGTGACTTCAGGTAACTGGTTTAAGAGAAAACAGAAAATGCTGGAAAAACTCAGCAGGCCTAGCAGCATCTGTGGAGAGAGAAACAGAGTTAACATTTTGAGTCCAGTATGACTTCTGCAGAAGAAGAGTCATACAGACTTGGAGGGTTAACTCTACTTCTCTCTCCACAGATGCTGCCAGACCTGCTAAGTTTTTCCAACATTTTCTGTTTTTATTTCAGATTTCCAGTATCTGCAGTATTTTGCTTTCATTTTACTGGTTTAAGAGATTTGGTCTCTGGCAGATCTTCCCAATAAGCTATTTTTCCCAGAAGTATTCACCAAAAAAAAAAATCCTTTTTTTTTCCCCGACTCCAATGCAGCATTTAAAGGATGTGAGTGAACTTGTTTCCCATGTCTCAAAATTTCTTGTTTATTTATTGTATAGAATTGAGAGTCTCAGTTAAGGATTTATGTTGAATGTTGCACAATATGTATATTATGTGTGGGTCAGAGTTTTAATGTTTTATCGCATACTTTGTTTTATATCTTTTCCTCAAGTTCTCGAATCAGTCGGAGCTTCCAGATGCTGATCAGCAGCTACACCTGGCTCTTGAAGAAAAAGCTCAGTTAGAGGCACAGATGAATCAAGTAAGGATTATTTGATTGAAAATTGCAGAGCTGGGCTTCATTCTTTGCACAGGACATCAAGATCTTTATTGACCACATGCACAAAAGTATTCAGCCAGTTTCCTGTGGGCCATGGTGGACGACAGCAGAGGACCACAGAACCTCTTGCAGATTGCACACTCCCAAATTTTGGGTGAAAGCAAAATACTGCAGATACTGGAAATCTGAAATAAAAACAAAAAATGCTGGAAAAACTCAGCAGGCCTGGCAGCATCTGTGGAGAGAAGAACAGAGTTAACGTTTAGAGTCCGTATGACTCTTCTTCAGAGCTAAAGAGAAATAGAAATATGATTGATTTTTTTTTACTGTTTGAGTGGATGGAGCAGGTGGAGCAAGATAGAAGGTCAGGGATAGGTGGGAGTAAAGGAGAGATTGACAACGATGTCATCGGCACAATTCAAAGGGAAAAGACTAAAGAAGGTGCTGATAGAGGCATAAAGGTAAGAGCAGAATGTCCACATTTCAGGTGTGGTTATGCCATTGGAAAAAGAGTCTGGAGATGTGTGGGACCATGTTCCTCCTACAGAAGTGGGGAAAGGAAACACTTGATGTTTCTACCAAAAAATGCAGTGGAAACTACTTTAGGCAGGGGAAAACCAGCTTGGGGATGGAATTTGTTGGGAGAAGTTATGGTCTGAATGGACTTTGGAACTATCATTTTAGTCCTTTGCTACTTTGTGTGCAGTTGGTCAAGCTCAGATAATTTGGGCGCTCAAACATCTACATGTCTATGTAGATAAAATGTCTATGTTTATGTAATAAAATTATTGTTGAAAAGACAATAATCTGAAGCTGCTTAGCCTGCTCGAAGGCTGGCTGAATTTTCAGAATAAATGTCAAAAGTTATTTTGCTCACTTCATGATTGCAATGCATTTTAAATTCACTTTTTCATGGATATATGGTAAGAGAATGAAGCCTGGGTGAAACTAGGGGTTTAAATCAAATTCTGTCCTGTCTGCCCCAATAAGGTAAAATAAATGGATTTTATAGAAAGGAAAATACTTGACCAACATGCACTGAATCTCAACTCAAGTACCATTCTGTTTTGTAGCTATCAAAATCACAGCAGCTACTTCTTGTTGAGAGAGATCAGTATGCCCATAAACTGGTGGAGGAGCGCTATGTTTGGCAGCAGAAAGTTCAGCAGCTGGCAGAACAAGTAAGTGGCAGCATTAAGAATTTGGCCTGTCATTGGGAAATGCTGTTCCAATCCTTGCTCGATTTTCCTGTCTCTAGTTTTTAAAAAAGCGACATGCTCTGGCATAGGTCATGTGTTCAGTTGTAAAGTATAGAGACCTATGCAAGACTTCATAAAATCCTGCAGCACGGTAGAAGGCCATTTGGCCCATTGTGCCTTGGCTGGCTCTTTGAAAGAACCGCCCAGTTCGTTCCATCCTTGCTCCTTCCCTGAAACCCTTCAGATATTCCCTTTTTAAATATACTTGCACTGCCTATTTGAAAGTGAATTATTGAATCATCTTCCACCCTTTCAGATAATCATAACTTGCTATGCAAAAAAAAGAAATTACTTTCTCCTCATCTTCTGCTCCACTGGCTTTTTTGATGGTTATTTTAAATCTTGTTGAAAATTGCATTGATGACTTCATGATTCTGGTTTGGACCTCCTTTGATGTTTGTGGAAGGGCCATGCAGGTCAGCATTGCCAAAAGGCTGATTACTGGCCCGCATCTGGAGACTGAAAGGTCATTTTTCATGGCCAAATGGCAGCGCAGTCATTTGCAAGATTGTGCCTGTGATGGCACCTTGCAGCAAAAGCTGTAGTGACACTACTTTTAGAATTAATCAATGTACAGAAGCAGTATTGTTCTGGAAACTGGAGGACCCTCCCGCCCCCATCTTAAACAAAAAACAAGGCACCAAGTTTGTACATAGCACAAAATACTTGTAAAAATTCCACTTTGCGAAGCTTTGTAATGCATATCTGATTTGCAGTTGTTGGCTTGCATGCAGTGCAGAATTATTTTCTTCACAAAAGGATGTAAGCACATTAAATTTGTTGGGTAGATAATGATGGGAAGCACTTTTGCAATTCCCATTTTGCACTTGCAGCTGATGTAGCTCCTCTCTGGGGACACACATTGGGGAAATAGACTCTACCCTCTCCATGTAGCCATTGGTCATTTTGTCTTGGCAGGTAAATGCACTTTCAGAGGAGAAAGAATGGAATCGCAACCGTATGCAGGAACTAGAGGCTTCATTGATTGAACTTCAGAACAGATCAGGTAATTATATAGTTTTCACAGCAGTGGCCTAAAAACTCTTTGCTTGCAATAAGAATTGAAATGTGTTCATTGATTCATATTGGAGTATCCATCACTAAGGAAGGGATCCTTGCTGCATTGCCTTATGTCACTGATATAAACACATTGGAAATGATTTGCACAAAGTGACATTATATGTAAATGTAGAATCTGTTACAGAAACAATTGTATACTGCATAAAACATTAATCCAGATTCTGCATCACTTCATGCACTTGATAACTTTAAGTTTCTTTTTTGTTCTTGTTCTCTGTCAACAGATGAGCAAGACCTTAACGAATTGTACAGCAATCTGGCCACTCCCATTCCCCTGCATGGGAATATTGTGGGGGGGGGGGGGGGTGCGCGAATTCACCCCCAACCTCATAAGTAGCCCGCAAAAAAAATCAAAAGACAGCGATGAAAAACTCAAAATATGTCCCCGTACATTTTTTACCTTACTTTATGGCACCTCTAGTCCAAATGGGGTTGAATAATTACAGATGCAGGCATCTCATTGAGAGCGTGAAAATAATGCAAAGCTTGACTGGAGGAGCATGGGAGAGGCAGAATCTGTGAATAGCTGCTCCTCCAATCACATTTTTTTTTTTAATCTCTCCTATGCTTGCTGCTCCAGCTCCTCCAATCACAGGTTCCTTCCCTCCTGCACTAGCTGCTGCTCCTGTACCAAGAATGCCTTCCAGGGCAGCAGCCAGCAGAGAGAATGCCTGAAGCAAAGACAGAAAATGCTGAGAAAACTCAGCAGGTCTGACAGCATCTGTGGAGAGACAAACAGAGTTAACATTTCGAGTCCATATGACTCTTCTTCAGAGAATGCCTGTCCCATTTTAAATTCCTGGTGGTGGTGATAGCAGAGTTCCTCTGAGAGTTTGAATGAATTGATTAAACTCCATTTTGAAAGTAGTTTTCATTCCTCAAATTTAATTTAGTAGATCACTAATGCCTTTTTATTCCATTTTGCAGGTTTTGTTTCTACAAAATAGTCTTCCTGCAATGGAACTCTTTTTATTTTGTTTCCCTTGACATAGTGAGTTTATTTTAACCAATGGCATCCTAGATCCTCCAATGGACCTGATGATCCATAGGGAGGCGGTGGCATAGTGGTATTGTCACTGGACTGGACTCGTATTCCAGCGATCCAGGTTAATGCCCTGGGGATCTGGGTTTGAATCCCACCACAGCAGATGGTGAAATTTGAGTTCAAAAGAAATCTGGAATTAAAAGTCTGATGATGACCATGAGACCATTGCTGATTATAACAAAAACCCATCTGGTTCACTAATATGGAAATCTGCTGTCCTTAGCTGGTCTGGCCTACATGTGACTCCAGACCCACAGCAATGTGGTTGACTCTTGCATGCCCTCTGAATGAGGGCATTTAGGGATGGGCAATAAATGCTGGCCTAGCCTGAGGCGCCCACATCCCATGAACGAATAAAAAAAAACTAAATGAACTAATCAAAAAAGCAGAATACTGCAGATGCTTTAAATACTCAGCAGGTCAGGCAGCATCTGTGGAGAGAGAAACAGTTAATATTCCAGGTTGATGACCTTTCATCAGAACTGGAAAAAGTTACAGATGTAGGATTTGAGCAATGGGTGCGTGGGACAAGGACAAAGGAAGTTTGGAAGATGGGAGTGATTGAATGACAGAAAAGTTACTCCTCCAGGGCCAATGGGGATGTCAGCATGAGAGCAAGAATTAAAGCAAATTAAATAAAGCAAAAAAGGGATGCAGAATTAAAATGACACCTTTGCTCAAACCCTGTTACATCTCTAACTTTTCCCAGTTTTGATGAAAGGTAATCGACCTGAAATGTTAACTCTGTTTCTCTCTCCACAGATGCTGCCAGACCTGAGGGGTGGGTGGGGGCGAATTATTTTGGCCCCTGCCTGAAAGCTTATTTCCCTGAAGTGTCCATCCATCCATTTGCATTTTGAAATCATCAATCATCCCCTCATCCACCACCCTCGTCAGTCAGTCAGTAGGTTTTAACAATAGCAATTTGAGAAGAAAACCATTGTTTTTCTTGGAAGATGACCAAAATATGAGGCAAATTGGTCTCATTTGTTCTCTATATTCTCCCTTCCCCATCCAATGCGTTTCCTGCCCTTAAATGGCTTCTTATAACCACATGTACCTCTGGGTAGGAGGACTAGTTTTTGGGGTGTAAGGAGGTAATTTCCTGGTAAATCTTGGAAAATGCTGCACTGCAGAGAGTGAAGTCAACAATGAAAATCAAATCAGAGAATCAAAAGAATTCCCTTTCAGTTGAAGGGGATTATTCAGATCAAACTCTTGCTCTCTGTCAAGTAAGAAAAAATGTGTTGTGTTTATGTAAAGGGTTGTAAGATTAAACAGTTGTCACCTACTGGTTAAAAGCATATTTATAAGTTAAGTGTTAATGACCCGCATATCTGAAGCCACAGGTTACCATTGCTGTGTTCTTGGCATTTAGCTCCCTCATATGGTTGGATTGGGTAATTCCTCAAGTCCATTGCAATGAACCCATAAATCACAAGACAGAAACAACTTTGAAGAAGAGGTTTTGGGGTAGCACAACTGATTTCCTTTTTCCCTTCAAGACTTAGGACATATCCAGGCTTCCCTGCTTACTCCTTGCGATCTGAGTCAACTCTGTAAAGCTTTAAAAGTGCCCCTAATTTGGCACTAATTGCAATGAAGAGAAGAGAAGGACTTGCATTGAGGTTCACAAACTCAGTGTCCCAAAGCACTTTACAGCCAGAAGTATTTTTTTCCTTTGGAAGTGAAGTCAGTTATAAATGGGTAGCAAGCTCCCACAAGCAGTAACATGATGACGGCCAGATAAGTCTGCTTTTTGATAATGGCTGAGGGATAAATATTTAAACTAGGACAGGGGAGAGCTCTGCTCCTCTTCAAAATAGTGTCATGGGTCCTCTTACATTTGCACTCACCTGTAAGGCCTCTTTACATCTCATCTGAAAGACCCTACCTCTGACAGTGCAGCACCCTCTTGGGATTGCACTGGGGTGTCAGCCTAGATTTTGCATTCAAGTTACTGGGATGTGACCAAACATGTGCTCTTTTGACCCTGTGAGGCACTTGGCCATCTCGTGCAGAGAAACCACAAGCTGGCTAGTTTGGAAAATTAACATAAAAGTTACCTTGGCTGGTGTTCCTCAGCAGTTGGGTCTGAGGTACAGTGGAGAGAGAGCTTTACTTCTATGCTGTAGCTGACTTTGGAGTACTTAATGCTGCCATGTATTGCCTGAAATGAAATGATAGTAAGTTCCATTCCCCACTATTAACCTCTACCTCACCTTGAGCACAAAAAATGTAAGAAATGTTATAACTCCCTGATTATTAGACAGGAAAACCTGATGATGCAAGTATTTCAAACAGTGACTTAGAAAATTCCAATAGCCAGCCACAGAAGAAATCACATTATTTCTAGTGCATGCTACCTTTAATGGCAATGTGCAGTGAGGGTGTACTGTATAATCTAGATTTGGACAATGGCAAGTAACTTTTTTCCCAAACGTCAGAAGGACACGTTATTATAGAGCTTTTCGTGACCTCGGGACGTCCAAAAGCCCTTTACAGCCAACAAAACACTTTTTGTTGAACTGTAGTAATATGGGAAACCCAAAGGCCAATTGTGCACAGGATCCCACAAACAAGATAATGACCAGATAATCTGTGGGCTTGAAGTTCTGTTATCAATTTTCAAAGGTAAATTGGTACCAAGTTTTATAGATTGTCACAGGCCATCATAGGTCAAGATATGTAATGAGATGAGAATTTTTTGTATGCACTTAGAGCTCTAAGAGCTGGATGTGTTACTGAGCAGGATTTGAAGCTTTCTGAATCTGCCAGCAGCCTAGTTGTGCTTAGATTTTGTTTTTGTACAATGCCAATTTCCTTCCTGGTCAGAACTGTTGGTTTGCAGCTTCTATGGAAAAGTGGGCAAAATTTTAGAATACGTTCCCAACTATTGAGGTCTTAAATTTAAGACCATCAGTAGACCAGGGAGAAACTTGTTTTTCAACTGTAGAGGGTTATTAAGGTATGTAATGCCCTTCCCTAAAACAGCAACGAAGGCAGAATCCAAAGCACTGAAGTGGATAACTGTTGAAAAAGGGAAAAGGAGTATGGGGCAATGGATAGTGGATAGCTGTAAGAGCTGACTGTGGTGTGCTGGAGCATTGGATTCTGGAGCTGTAAAATTGTATTATCCTTTAAGGAGAACTTGACTTATGTCGCCAATGAAATTCACTTGGCCATTTTCATGGTGAACAGATGGTGGCTATATATGTTGAAGATTTGAGTTTGTAATGCTGAGTGCTCTGTGTTGTATAGCACAACAGTGTGAGGTCAGTGAAAGCCAGACCATGCCTCAGCCTGAAGGCCCCACAGAGCAGGAGAAGCTGCTGGAGGATAGCGTTCAAACCCTGCAGCGGGAGAAGGAAGAGCTGTACACTCAGTACCAGGCACAGGTAAGAGGGGCTTCCTTTTCATTTAGGGTGTGGCGGGGGGAATGGCTTTCTCAGCTGACATGACTATTAAAGAATACATCCATGAGGTGTTTTGACTGCAGTGAACTGCACAGAATATTGAGAAAACAATTACAATTTATTTTCCCAGTCTCTTGAATCTTGAGGCAAAAATGCTCTTTAAAACAAAGAAAGAAAAACAATTGACACAACCGACCCAAGAAATTGAATCAAAATTTTTTGCTACTGCATGTTGTTTCACTTCCCCTAAAGGCTTAGTGGGGACATGGAACTGTTGAGACTTGGAAGCCCAAAGTTAGATTTCCCCAGATTTGTGCTGAGCTGGGATATGACAGCTTCCATGTCCCACTTTAAGAATGGGAACATTTAACCAGGATCCCACTCCTAATATAAATTCAGTGACATGCACTCAAGTGCATAGGTTTGGACCTCGGGCAAGGATGCGATGAAGCTCAGCTTGTGATGTGCTCCACAGTTAAGTAGCATGTCGACAATGGATCTTTAGGCTTGCGCATGAAGAAAGATCTAGAGGGCGGCTGGAGCCCATGCGACCATAATCCCTGTGAAGAGTCAGCAGCCAGAGGAGGAAAAGGTAAAAAAGAGAGATAATTGAATTGCTGTTTATAAAGTTATACATAATGTAAAAGTGCATGGTCCTATCAAATTACAAGATATGGACTTAACCCATGAGTGCCCAGGATGTAATATTCCCTATCTCAGCTGTGCCATAAGTCTGTGCCGACACTTAAAAATAAAATTGGAGTCCTACCCCAGGACATGAAGGCTTGTGCCAGTTATTTCAGCAGACCAAGAAACGGGTTCAACTAGTAGAAAGCACGATTAGGACTGATTTCAGGAAGTTCCATGCACAAATCTAGATCACTGTATGGAACAGACTTCTAGAAAGGGCAGTGAAGGCAAAAGTGCTTGGCATTGTTTAAGAAACAGAATGTGGTAGTGAGGAAGCAGTTCTTCCTGGATCATGGCATTCCTCAACACCGGTGATTACCGCCGAGAAGGCTGAATTGGTACATATCTGGGGATAAGTTAACTGTTTGCTTTGCAGTCTGAGTGTCTTGCATTGCATGGGCAGACGAACCACTGAAAAAGAGTGAACTCATCTGCATGAGACCCCCTCTTGCCTTAATTTTGTAATAGTTGCACTGTGTATTTGGGGCAGTTTGCAGTTATGTATTGAGTAGAAGACTTCTCCATTCACCCAGCTAGTGCCTTCATGTCCCCAAGCCACCCCAATGTTTAGGCAGATATGATGGTCAGTTTGAACCCAGCAAGGTCCCACAAACAGCAAATAAGATGGATGCTTAGTCACTCTGCTTTGTTGATTGAGGGATGTTGACCAAGTTACTGGGAGCGCTCCCCTTTCTTTCCATGGTGCAGTGGAACTTTTACATCCATCCCTGCATTTACCCGGGGCCCCAGATTACCATCTTATCTGAAAAATAAGACGCTTCCAACAATGCAGCCCTTACATTATACTAAAGTAATATCCAGTATCTGCTTTGCCAGTGAATTGTCAGTTAGATTGTGCTATGCTCCTGAAATGGGGCTTGGAAGAAGTCCCAGTCTAATTGTAACCATTCAGTGATGGGGTGGGCAGTATTTCCAGCATTTTCTGTTTTTATTTGATTTCCAGCATTTTCTGTTTTTATGTGATTTCCAGCATCCACAGTACTTTGCTTTGTGTTGGACAAATCTTTTCCACAGCAACTTTTGACCTTGTTCTCCAGATATAGTCCACAGAGTTGACTGACTGACTCGTGTAGACTTTTATAGTGTCCGCGCAAATGTGATACCTGTGTAGCAACATCAGACTTTTTTTTAGGAATTTACACATTTAATAATTCATGATCACTGGCTTCTTTAGGTTCATGACAATGAGCAGCTGAGTCATTTAAACCTGGAGCTGGAAGAGAGACTGCAGGAACTGGAACGGACAGTGCAGCGCTACAATGACAATTCCGTAGACCGGAAGCAACTGCTGGAAAACATGCAGAGCGACAAGGCTACGATAAGCAGGGCACTGACACAGAACCGTGAGCTCAAGGAACAGCTAGCAGAGCTTCAAAATGCATTTGTCAAACTTGTGCGTACTTTACCATCACCTCTATGTAAAACCCTACTCCTTACACCCAAATGTGTTTAATATTTTTCACTAATGCTGATGCAACTGAAATACAAAGATTTTTTAGTGGATCAAAATGCAGAAACTCCACATTGTATTTTGACTGCACTTTTAATCTGTGAAGTGAATTCAGCCCTAATGTAATTGGAATAACTTGAATAATTGGAGACCGGTTAATTCAACACTGATTGTTGCATGAGTCAGTTAAGATTAATAGATTTTTGGAATGGAAACGAGGGAACTGGGATAGGGAGGGAAACTAGTTGAGATAGATGATCAAACATAAATGTCTTTAGGAACCATATAGCCTATACCTGCTCCTATTTCTTATTTTCTATGTAAACTTTTAGAAACTTTAAAGATAAAATTACTCAATATCTAAGTGAGAAAATAACTGGAAGCACTGATGCTGATTGTATAAAGGAAAATTGTGTCCGACAGAAGCCAATAGATTCTTTCAAAAATAACAGATAATGGTGGCTACAGTGTACAGAGATTTTGGAACACCTTTGAAAAGGCACTGCAGAGGAGACCATCGGAGAAAGTTAAAGCGTATGGAATTAGGGGAAGGGTGTCAAATGGGATTTAACTGGTTAGAAGCGAGGAAACAGGAGGAGCTAAGGGCAGTTTCTCAGAGGGGATGGAAATGAGTAGCAGTGTCCAACAGGGTTCTATTCTATCTCTGCTTATTTTTATTGTGCATAATAACAAATTGGACAGTGAGCAACAGAGAATGATGTTTGAATTGGCAGATGATAAAATAGAAGGCATAGTAAATATTTGAGAACCAAAGGTAAAAAGCCACAAGGCAATATTAATCAGATGGTGGAATGGGCAAAAAGTGGCAGAATTCTATGTCAGCAAGTTTGAGATGATGCAATCTTTTTAAAAAAACTAAAATTGAAACTGCTTTATGGCGAGAGATACAGAATATACAAGTCAAGTTATAATGGTGAACCTGTATAAACCCTCTGGAGTATTGTATGTTGTTTGAGCTCCACTGTATAGAAAAGAGGTTTAAATGATAGAGAGGGCCACATCTCTTCTATATAGAATTTTTTCCTGTTCCCCAGATATGGTCCAAAGCATTACTGAAGAAAGAATGAAGGCTCTTTTTGTTTGATTGGAGGAGATTAGGGGAATGTTTCAATTGAAGTGTTTAATTGCAGAATCTAGGGTGATCAGAGATAGAAATAAGACTTAGGACAAAGCAGAAGAATTTTTTAAATGAGAGCTTTAAGGCTGAAAAATGCATTGCCCGAGTTAAAGATGTCAACATTTTAAATAGGTTTGATAGATGGGTTGAGAGAAAGGAAAATAAATGGATATGGAAACATGACAGACACGTGAGATTAAAATGGCTACTTGTGGAGGATAAACAATGTCCTATTTGTGCCATTTCTTCACCAATATTACAATACTCCTCCCTTCTTATTTATTCTGTCCTTTAAAAATATTGTAACCCAAGATGTTTGTTTCTCACACCTGCCCAGATTTCAGCTAAGTTTCTGGTAATGTAATGAAATCTAAGTTGTCCTGTGACATAATTAATCCTAATTCTCCCAGTTTATTTTGTACATTTTATTTGTACTTTGCAATGTAAATGCACAGCTTATTCACAAAGTTTGCATGTGAACTCTTCCCCTGGATATTAATTTCAGTGCAGTGTTCACAGAAATCTTGAGAACAATCTGTTCATTGTCATGCTTAGAATTGTCATTTGACCATTGTCAAGATCGCCATTGTCATTCACTCCTTTAAAAAATGCGCACTTAACCCTCACTCTCTCGCGCTCGCTCTCTCTTTGATATGTTTCTTGATTCTGTCAACTATGCTGTCCCCACCCCCACTATTCCTTGCTGCGAGAGGCACCAGGACCCCATTGATCAAATTCTATATTGTTAACTATTTCATCCCCCTCTAATTTTTTTCCCCAGCAGCTTGCTCCATGCCAGTCCTGTCACCTGGTTCTATATCTGATGTGACATGGACACCGCAACGCTTTCAGTAGCTTATCCTCCTCTGCTTGCATGGTCACCTCTGGTATACCTCAGGAATCCCTGCTTGGTTCCCTCTTTACCATCTACATGCAATCCCTTTATGCCAGTTTAAAACCTGGGATCTGAGTCCATGTACTCATAACGGTGTGGTACCTTGTTAAGACTCCTCCATTGATCCAAAGGTTGTTGCGACACACTCTAATCATCTATCTGACATCAGGACCTGGATGAGTCAAAACTTTCTCCAGAGCTTTGTTGGCAAAACTAAAAGCTGGCCTGTTTGGCTCCTGCTGGGACTTGTGTGCTTCTGCCTTTGACTCATCAGTCTCTCTGCTCGCCCGAAAGGGTGCTAGAAACTGTAGAACTAGTTAAACCAGAGCTCTGTTCCACATTTATTCTGTTATCAAGACCACATTCTTCCATCTCCACAACATTATAGGGCTCTGCTCCTACCTCTCCTCCGATCTTCTTGTTGCCTGATCCTCCATACCTTCACCTTGAGACTGGATTTTGCTGATATTCTCCAAGCTGACTTCCAGCCTCAATAGTTGCAAATTTTAAGCAATTCAAAGTGTTTCCTCCTCAGCCCCCACCAGCACTAAACCCTAAGATAAAAGCAAAATGCTGCAAATGCTGGAAATCTGAAACACAAACAGAAGATGCTGGAAAGACTCAGCAGGTCTAACAGCATCCGTGGAGAAAAAAGACAAGAATTGAGTCTGAAGAAGAGCCATAAAGACTCAAAACGTTAACTTTTTTTTTCTCTCCACAGTTTTTCCAGCATTTTCTGTTTTTGTTGCACTAAACCCTACTTTTTCATTACTCTCGCCTCCAAGCTTCACTCCATATGTTTAAATCAAAATCCTAATTCTTACACCCTTTTTGGAAACAATTATTTGGCCATGTTAAATCATGCAATTGAGTTGAACAAGATGCCCTATTACATGGGGGATATTAAGAATTATTTTGAGGAATAATAAGAGTTTTGCTGTTTTTTAAATATATGTATGATCTCTATTAACTGTTTCACAGACCAATGAGAACATGGAGCTCAGCAGTGCATTGCAATCAGAACAGTATGTAAAGAAAGAGTTGGCTAAGAAGGTGGGAAATATGCACGAGAATGTGGCAGATTTGAAAGAAAAGGTATTGATTCCTCCCACAGTGCAAAAATGTCAAGTGCTTTATACTTTCCTTACATTGTGTAGATCCTAACCCAGTTGCAGTTTCGCTCGAAGTATCATCATACTAGACTCCTGCCATATGCAGGGAGCTTACATTAATATACTTTGCTCATATGCAAGTTTTATTCATGAGTATTATATATCTTTTCAGATGTTCTCAGTTTTATTTTGCATCTTGGAATGTATAGTTTGCCTTGGATTACACAGAACCGGAGCATGTTCTTTGTGACAAGCTGAACATTCCTGCAGTAGTGGGCCAATGTGCTGTGCACTAGGCAGCAGAACAAATAATTTCTCTTCAGCTGGAGCAGTGAGTTTTCGATTTCGACAGCTTGCAAGATCTGTACGGAACGATGGGAAAGATATTTGAGGAGATTTTCATTGTAGGCACACAGTAGGACATCAAATCAGGATGATCATGTCTATCTTGAACTGTCGATGCAAATTGATATAAAAAATGTCAATTTTTTTAACATTTTGTGAAAAAAGAAATAAATGTTCTAGCAGGTTGTGTCATTACGTGGTAGGGTACGGGGAAGCTATCTTGTCTTCACCTGATGGAAATGCACACAATGGCGTACAGAATGTATAATAAAAAGTAGCAGGCGTCAGGAAGTGGAAGAAATGTTTAAAACATAAACTGTATTGCAATTGTCCTGAAGAATGGTATTTCTTTCCCTGCTGTTATACTCCTCTCCTGATGGCCAGTCAGTTAAGGAAGAAACCAGAGCTAATCTTTACATGGTATAGATTTATTCAGAGTGAATCATTACAGGTACATAGCTCCTAGTTTGACTCACCCGCTGTGTCAGCAAGTGTCTCTTTATATGTGCTCAAGTAATGCCCTTCACTCTTTAAAAAGTGGTAGGAATTTCCCAGTGACTGGCTCAAAGGATGACACAGGATTTCACGTTTTAAGACTTTTACTGTAACAAGTAGACTAAAATCAGCATAAACTAGGAACACAGGAGTAGGCCATTCAGCCCGTTGAGCCTGCTGTGCCATTCAATACGATAATGGCTGATCACCCACTTCAATGCCTTTTTCCCCATGCTATCCCCATATCCCGTTATCCTTGATATTTAGAAACCTGTCAAGCTTCAACATCTTCTAGGGTAGAGAATTCCAAAGATTCACAACCATCTGAGTGAAATAATTGGTCCTCTTGGTCCTAAGTGACTTCCCCCTTATTTTAAAATCGTGTCCCCTGATTGACTCCCCAACCGGGGGAAACATCTTGCCTGCACCTACCCTGTCTATCTCATTAAGTATTTTGTAGGTTTCCAGGGAACAAGTCTGGTGAACCTTCGTTGCACTCCCCCGGCAATAATATCATTCCTAAGGTAAGGGGACCAAAACTGAACAATAAGCAACTAATGTGCCAAACCATAGAAAAGGTATTCCCTAGTAACTTCTTAGCGTAACCAAAAACCCACGTCTCATTTATACATTACACGCACTCTCTGTAGACATGAAATCTTGGGTTTAAAGTCCAAAGTTTGGGGCAGTTCTAACACGATCTTTCTGTCCCACCGGGCTGGCGGGGTGGTGGGTGTGAATCTTCCAGAGTCCTTTCAAACAAAGCCCCCTTCAATCAACCCTTTGAACTTAATCAGATAGACTTCTCGTTGCAAGGTCCCCTGGTCACTTTGTGGTCTTTAATTCTTCACAATCCTTGTTTCTTTGAATAGGGATTTGGTCCTCACCAGCCCTCCGCTTTACTTTGGAGTTCTGTCTCCATAATATGCCAGTCACATGGGGTTTGTCTCCAGGAGGGTTCAGTATAAAGTCGCATGGGCTTGTCTCTGAGATCCTGTTGGAGGTCACTCACTCCCAACTACTCCATTTTACCTTGAATTAAAGAAGACCGTTTAAAACATAACCATCTTGTAACATCCAGCAGTCATAATACTATGTATACTTGACTTCAGTTGGTAACTTTGACCACCTGCCACTCCCCTTTTTATGCTTCTCCATCCGGGATGACGTAAGCTGCTGTCTTCTATATTGCCATGTCTCCTCAGTGAATAGTTAGAAATGCTCATACTCCAAATGAGGCAAGCCAATAATCCTTGTTGCCCACTGTCTGATTAAACATGAAGGGTATACTTTTGCTACATATGGTGTACAGGGTGAATCTCTTCCTGTCCCTGCCCTGTGATATTTGGCCTAACAGTCTCATCTAAAAACTGATCCAAGTCGCCTAAAAGAGTTTGAAGTACATAGACTGGTTGTCCCCTCGACAATCATGAAGCCAGCAAAGACAATGCTAAAGTAAGCCACCTTCCCTGCTTTTGCGGTTGTAGTTATTTCAGCTGATATTCCAATGCCTCTTGTGTTTTCTTTTGTAGCTTGAAGTGAAGTCACAGGAAGCTCAGACCATGCAAGGAGAGAGGAATGAGTTATGTGCTCACCTACAACAGTACATAGCAGCTTACCAGCAACTGGTGGCTGAGCGAGAGGAGTTTCAGAAACACATACAGCAGGCACATTTTGTGGACAGGCTGCAGCACGAGGAGGTACAAGAGAGAGTCCAAAGTGAGTTGCAACCGAATGATCATATGGTGACAAAGGTGAGATTAAAAATTCAATGGTAGATGGAGAACTGGTTATCTTGTAATTTTAAGCAAATGTTAATGTAGATGTGTAATTTCCTGAATGTTTGCTGCCAGCAGGAGCCTCATTTGCTGAGAGTACATACTGGGACGTCATGAGCACGATCCCCGTGATTTTCCATCTATGGCTCCTGTAATGCCAATTCTGCTGCATTCAACACTTAGTGGCATTTTATCACAAAATTGAGAATGAATTGTGACAAAATGGGTGACCATTTAAGGTATACAAAGTTTAAAAGTAAGAAAGAGTGAACTAGAATTAACAATATGCCAAAGCAGCAACGAGTGGCCAATCAGCCACTCCCTGCCTTTCAAGCTCCATTTTAGGATTTGATGCCACCAATTTAAACTAGACATTGCTGAATTTAATAAATAACATGTAATGTTTGAAGAATTGAATAGATTGCACATCTCTGCCAGTTTAGACTTCTGAAGTTGTAATAGATAGTAAGGGGCAGGAGGTCATGACTCTGTGTGTGCATGTGAGTGTGTCCACAGTTACTTTTAATAATAAAATGTGTCCATCCACAGGAGCAACTGGAACGGTTGAATGATGAAAATAAAGGACTGAAGTCAATGATCAGCAATCTGTCAGCAGACTTGAGCAAGATCAGTTCACAGCTTGGGGAAGGTGTGAGAACCTGAGCTTTCATTTCTAGCCACTTTTAAATGTTGCCTCATACACTTTGAATCCAGATTATTTTGAAATTCTCAGTTGTATATTCACCAAGGCTCAGGGACTCCAACCAAGTCGTAACCCAAGCCAAGTTTGATTCCACTGAGTAGTGAGACTTATAGTGTGAACTTGTTTTTGTGTCAAAATCTCAAACTCTCAAGATTGTCACTGATTAAATGCTCCAGGTTAACACATCAAGATAAGGGAAAAGAAATTCCGGCATTAACGGCTATTCCATTATATCTTTTAAAATTTAAATTATTTTGAACAAGGTGTGAGAGTTATCACTCTTAAGACTCTTAAGAATAATATTTTCATTAAAAGGGATGATTATCATATATGGGTTTGTTATTCAGCTAATTTGTTATTCCTAGGTTCAGCAGGTTCCTGTTAAAGTTGATTAATATTTAACTTTGTGCCACCAGATGATGGGTTGCAAGGTCATCTCATTGCCAAGCATGGAAATCAGAAGACCAATCATGTTACAATACCAGCAGAACTGGAAACTAAAGAGGAAATGGTAAGAATGCCTTTAGGGCAATTCAGGAACATCTTCAGGATGCTGAACCTGAGTATCAGCAGGCAGAACCTTGGATTTGATGTAGGTTCCATCTCCCTTGCTGTTGTCATTAGACCAGCCACACTACTTGGGAAAAACATTTGAGCAATGGACAAGGACTTCCTGACCAGGAAGGGAGAACAGGTGGAGTGAGCTCCCTAGGAGGCAGATTTTGCTTAAGTCTCCTGGTGTCCAGCTCAAAACATGCATGATCAAACTAAGATTAGAAGGGCTGAATATTATCACAGAGGGTACAAAAGGTTCCACTGAATAAGTTGGGGAGCAATCCAACCTAATCCCTCAGTCTTTAACATATGAGCATACGAATTAAGAGCAGGAGTAAGCCACTTGGTCCATCGAGCCTGCTTCGCTATTCGGTAAGATCATGACTAATCTGATTGTGGCCTTTAATTTCCTGCCTACTCCTTATACCCTTTGACTTCCTTGTCAGTTAAGAATCTATCTAACTCAACCTTAAAAATATTCAATGACCCTGCCTCCACTACTCTCTAGGAAAGAAAATTCTACAGATTAATGACCTTTGGAGAAAAATTTTCTCTTCATCTCCATGTTAAATGTGAGACCCCTCCTTAGTTTTAAACCATGTTGCCCAGTTCTAGCATCTCCCATAAGGGGAAACATCCTCTTAGCATCCTGTCAAGTCCCCCAGAGTCTTTTATATTTCAATTGGTTCACTTCTCATTATTCTAAACTACAACAGATACAGGCCTAACCCGTCCTACCTTTCTGCATAAGCCCTTTATCCCAGAAATCAGCTGCGTGAACCTTCCCTGAACTGCTAATGCTATGTCCTTTTCTTAAATAAGGAGACCAAAACTGACACAGTACTCTAGATTTGCTCCCACCAATACCCTGTACAACTGTAGCAAAACTTCCCTACTTTAATATGCCATTCCGTTTGCAATAAATGACAACATTCCATTTGTCTTCATAATTATTTGCTGTACCTGCTTACTAACTTCTTATTCATATACTAGGGCACCCGAATCCCTCTTTACCACAGAGTTCTGCAGTCTCTGTCAATTTAAATGGCATACTGCTTTTCTTTTCTTCATACAAAAGTGGACAAGTTCATATTTTCCCACATTATACTCTGCCAATTTTCGCACACTCCTTACGTCTTTTTACAGATCTTTGTGTTATCTGCAAATTTAGCAACCATACATTCGGTCTCTTCATCCAAGTCATTGATATAGATTGTAAGTGGTTGAGGCCCCATTACGGATCCCTGTGGCACTCCACTCATTACAGCTTGCCAACCTGAAAATGACCCATTTATATTTACTCTGTTACCTGTTGCCTGACCAATCCTCTATCCATGCTAATGTGCTTCTGGCTACACCATGAGTTCTTATTTTGTGTAGTAACCTTTGATGTGGCACCTTGCCAAATGCCTTCTGGAAACCTAAGAATAGCACATCCACAGGTTCCCCTTTATCCATGTCGCTTGTGACTTCCTCCAAGAACTCTAATAAATTAGTCAAATGTGATTAGTATTTCACAAAACCTTGTTGATTTGTTGTCTGATTGCATTGAGGTTTTCTAAGTGCCCTGCTGTAACCTCCTTAATAATATATCCTAGCATTTTCCCTATGACTTTCCCCTAGGCTAACTGGCCTGTAGTTTCCAGTTTTCTTTCTCCAGAGTTACTGTCTCGAGTTACATTCACTTTTCCAATCTGCTTTGACCTTTGCAGAATCTAATGAATTTTTGAAAGTTGAAGCCAATGCATCTACTATCTTAGCATCCACTTCTTTTAAGACCTTTGGATGAAGTCCATCATGGGGACAAGTCAGCCTTTAGCTCAAATAATTTTCTCAGTAACCCTTTCCCTTCTGAATGGAATTGTTTTAAGTTGCTCTCTCCCTTTCACCTCTTGATTTACAAATATTTCTGGGATGTTATTTGAGTCTTCTAAAGTGAAGACAGATGCAAAATATTTGTTCAATTCAGACACCATTTCATTATTTTCCATTATTAATTCCCCAGACACACTCTAGAAGACTTTGCTTACTCTTTTCCTTTTTAAATACCTGTCTTACTATCTGTTTTAATATTTCTAGATAGCTTTCTCTCATACTCTTAATTTCCCCCTCATTTTTTTTCAGTCATTCATTGCTTTTATTTTTATGTTCTGCCCAATCTTCTGACCTGCCACTCGTCTTTACTGACGGAATTTACCAGACAAACGGAATACATGGAAGAGCACAACAGGTGGATCAGCACCTGAAAAGGTTTAGTGTGTAACTCTTCATCAGAATGGGTAAAACATTCCAAACCATTTTTTCAGTACCATGTGAGTTCTTAAACTCTAAGCTATGAGGGTTAATGCCTCACTAAATTACCTGATGAAAACTTGTTATCCATCTTTAAACTATTTTTTACTGATATGCTTAAACTAATTTGGATGAGTATTGTTTTTAGATTTTGTCCAAAATACCAAAGAAGATGGCTATAATTATAAATAGATTTAAGATTTAATGTGTTTCTAGTTTTTAAAAAAAAGGGGTTGAGGGATAT
The DNA here is from genome assembly GCF_017639515.1 of Carcharodon carcharias. Taxonomy (NCBI): domain Eukaryota; kingdom Metazoa; phylum Chordata; class Chondrichthyes; order Lamniformes; family Lamnidae; genus Carcharodon; species Carcharodon carcharias. The sequence goes on along the minus strand of NC_054474.1, from coordinate 155,879,720 downwards.
AGTGAGAAGAAGGTTGGTAAATGAGGTTAAACTATGAGAAAGGGAACACACTTTTTAGATGTAGTAGCCCGTTCCTGTTACATTCCAGCTACTCAAAAGAGGAGTTTTGGGGTGAGGAAGGATAACTTGAGATTGGGGAGTGGCTGCAATCTCTGCTGACAAGATACCTCCTGCTGATGTTGTAACCTGTGAAGGTGAAGTGAAGCACCACCCTGATCAGTGAATATATTCTCCTTTATCCCTCCCTAGTCAAGTTTGGGCTGCAGTGCTCCCAGGTTGTAAACACCTGGATTAAGGTGATGTGTTCAACAGTGATTGCAAAACACAGTCTGCACCCTTTTATTATTTTGGCACGTAATTAATCTTTTTATCAGGTGAGTTCCATATCCTTTCAGTTTTGTATAGAACTGAAACAAAATTGTCTGATCCATAGCGACCAGGTGGCTATCACTGGTGATGTAGTACCTTTTCTTTGTCTGAAATTCTCTTCCATCCATTGTTCAGGCTGATTTGCAGAATTCAACACTAAACCAAGATCTGCTAACTCCGCAAAACTTGGAGCAGGAACAGAAACAGCAGGTGCTACTACCACAAATGTCAGCTCTAACAGACGAGCAAGAACAGTTGAGAGGTATTCTCTTGAGTATTTTCACCTAAGTTGTTTTATTTTCATTCTCAGTAATCTGAAACTGCATTGGACTGACATTTTTGGAGATGTCAGTACTCCAGAGTTACCTTTTTATACAGCAAATTCCAACAAAGGAGATGATCTGATAATTACACAAAGGAGAAATGGGTGCAGAATGGAAAAGAAAATCAATTGAAGTTATTCTCTGGAATGTCTCAAATAAGTGAAATTTGAGTAATGTACTGAAATTATATATTAATATACTCAAAAGGTAAACTCAGATGGTGGCAACACTGTATAACATAATATATTGGGTTTATAATCGGGCCATCCACACCCAGTGCAACAGCAGCATTGTGTAGAGAAGGTGAGACTTCCATGGATTCTGCATTAAAAATATGATCGGTGCGGCTGTTGTAGACTACTCAGTTCAAACCTGCATAATCTCTCAAGTTCCTTTTTGAATGCTGGTTTACTTGCTCCTCCCTTGAATATAATTACTGAGATACGACTGGAATCATCGTGATTTATGTTTTGCAACTATCGCATTAGTAATGGCATAACTCAACCTGCAGTGGTTTGAAAAGAATTTGCAGTTACCATCACCCATGTGATTGTGACAGATTTTGTGCTAGGTTTCCCTTATATCTTGTAGAATATTTCTGTACCTGGACTCTTGTGCACGGCCAATTTTTTAAGTTCGTGGCCCCTTAAATTTCTTTGCCAGGTTGCTGCTCAATCCTGCACACCTGTGGCTTAGTGGAAACATTGCACACAAGCATTAGTGCTATTGCTAAATGTGTTCAGTTATTCTGCTACTGCAAAAGCAACTTACTTTTATATTGCACCTTTTAATGTAAGTGAAAGGTCCCAATACACTTCACAGGAACATTATGAAACAAAATATGATACTGACCCACTTGAGATATTCAGATGAAATTCAGTGCAGAAGTGCGAAGTGACTCATTTTGGTAGGAAGAATACAGAGAGCCAATATAGAATGTAGGTACAATTCTAAAAGGGGTGCAAGAGCAGAGGGACCTGGGTGTATATGTGCATAAGTTGTTGAAGGTGGCAGAATAAGTTGAGAGAGCATTTAATAAAAGTGAGCCGTATCCAGGCTTTATTAATAGGGCCACAGCATACAAGAGCAAGGAGGTTATTTTAAACTTGTATAAAACATTGGTTCGGCCTCAACTGGTATATTACATCCAGTTCTGGGCACCACACATTAGTAAAGATGTGAAGACATCAAAGAGAGTATGAAAGACTCACGAGAGTGGTTCCAGTGATGAGGAACTTCAATCTATCTACTTAACTGGAGAAGCTGGATTGTTTTCCTCAGAGGAGAGAAGGTTGAGTGGAGATTTGATAGAGGGATTCAAAATCATGAGGGGTCTGGACAGAATAGACAGGGGGAAACTGTTCCCATGGTTGGAAGGATCAAGAATGAGGGGGCACAAATTTTAAGGCAATTAGAAAAAGAAGCAATGGAGACATGAGAAATGCAGCAAGTGGTTAAGGTCTGGAATGCGCTGCCTGTGTGTGTAGTGGGGGCAGGATCAATTGAGGCATTCTAGCAGGAATTGGATTATATAATCTGAAAAGAATGAATGTGCAGGGTTACGGAGAGAAGGTGGGGTAATGACACTAGGTGAACTGCCCGTTCAGAGCTGACGCAGATGTGACTGGCTGAATGGCCTCTTGTGCTGTAACAATTCTGTAAATCTGTTTATGTTAGGTGACCAAAAACTTGGTCAAAGAGGTAGGTTTTAAGAAACTTCTAAAAGGAGGAAAGCCAGGTGGGACAGATGTAGGGCCTAGACGACTGAAGACACGGCCACCAACAGTGGAGCAATTATAATCTAGAGTCCAGAATTAGAGGAGTAACTCTTCATAAGTTCCACAGGGGAGAATGGAGGGTGGGGAAGCATGATTCTATGAGGGGCTCCAGTGACAATGCAGTTTAAAACCATTCAATCCCACCAGTCCCCCTAATGCTGGTTTACCTGTCCCTGACTTGAATTCAGCAACTTCCAAGTAACTCCTGAGATGTGCTGTGTAAAGGTTTGTAGTTTGTGTTTTAAACCTTTTTCATCAACAATAGAAGCAGCACAACTACCACAACAGCCTGAGCAGAGCACATGAGTCATTTTGACGGCTGCTTAAAGCACACTTTGTATCAGTGGTGCTGCTGGTTACCAGAGGGTGCAGTTTTAAAAGACTTTAGCTACAGAAATTCAGAATTTGGCCTTTAGGGTTGATCAGGTTGAGCTCAACAGAGTATTGTTTAAAAAAAGAGTCTCTCCCACTTAAGCTCATGTTACAGTTTAAAAAAAAAACGCATTATCCTTACAAATGTAGCTGGAGGTTCACCCTCTTGATATCCCGAATAAAGTTAGTAACTCGGCAGTATCTATTCAACTACGGTTAGCACTCATTTTTGTTTGAAATAGCTTTTACATAGATTTTACAGAAATGAAATAGAACTTGATTTTGTGCTGGGATTATCAACTACACAATCTGACACGAAGGCCTGGAATAGTTTATACTTTTTTGTTTAAACCTATGATACATGACTGTACATGACATATATGTTTTATTTATTCTTTCATGGGATGTGGGCGTTGCTGGCAAGGCCAGTATTTATTGTCCATCCCTAATTGCCTTTAAATGGATTGGCTTCTTAGGCTATTTCAGAGGGCAGGTAAGACTCGGTCACAGTGCTGAGAGCCTGGAGTCACATGTTGGCGAGACCAGGTAAGGATGGCAGGTTTCCCTCCCTAAAGGACATTAGTGAACCAGATGGGTTTTTACAACAATCAATGCTAGTTTCATGGTTACCATTGCTGAGACTAGCTTTCAATTCCAGATTTATTAACTGAATTAAAATTCCACCTGCTGCCCTGGTTATATGCATTTATGTAGCCCCTCTTATAATCTTGGGATGTCCCAAAGGGTTTACACCCAATGAAGTACCTTTAAGTACAACATAGGAAGCACAGCAGCCAATTTGTGCACAGCAGGCTGTCACCATCAAGAATTTGTTAATCGTTTTTTGTCATTTTGGGATAAATATTAGCCAGGACACATGAGCTAACTTTCATGCTGGTCTTCAAAATAATGGCCATGGGTTCTTTAATTTGCACTCGAGATTGCAGGTGAGGCCTCAGGTTAATGTCACATCAGAAAGACGTTGCCTCTGACAGTGCAGTACTCCCTCAGTACTGGCTTGGAGCGTCAGTCTTGATTTTTGCGCTCAAGTCCTGGAGTGGTTCTTGAACCCATGTGACCTAGTGAGCCCTCCCCCGCCATGCAAATGTTTTTGGATCAGCACTGTCTTTCTCAGATCTGACTGCTAAAAGGAAGTGTAGTGTACAACATGGGTCCAATTCTTACCTCCACAAGGTAACCTTATTTTTTTTTTAAATCACACTGATGACATGCAACATCAAAGGAAGGCAAGTTAACTCTTGCTGTAAAGGGGATGATGGCATGCAAGAATGTATAGTGCAATAAATTACACATCCGTCAATAACTATTAAATATATTACAAATATAAATGACAAAATTGTAAAATCTGATGGAAAATGAGAATTTTCATCATCAGTTATCATCATCTGGAATGCCCTATCAAGAAGGGTGGTAGAAATGGATTAAATAGTGATTTTTCAAAAAGGAATTGGATAAGTACTTGTGAAAGAAAATTTGCAGGCTGGTGAGGAAGGAGTATTGGAGGGGGACTGATTGGAGAGCTCTTTCAAAGAGCCAGCACAGATACAATGGGCGGAATGACCTCTGTGTGCCGCAAGATTCTACAGAACGTTCAATTCCCTGTTCTTCGACTTCACCATCAGCATTTAAAGTACCCAACTGTCCTGCTCTGCATTCTTTCCCCTCTTGAACACATTTATTGGCCAATTGAATTGTGGGTTTGTTTTTTTTTGTAGTTACCTACCATTGGAGCCTCATCTCTGCGAAATGTTTCCTGCAGCAAATCTCTGTAAATAAATGTTTTTATTGAAGAAATATTTATTTTCAAATAACTGGCCAGTTGTATTAGCTTTTGGCGTAAGCATGTGAGTGATATTTCTTTTGTAAGATTTTTCTTGACGTTTTTGTCCTCTCAGGAGCTACGGAAGTAGTAAATGATGCAGAAACAGTACCAACAAATCTGTATGATGCCTTGAAAACGACTATGAACACGCTGCAGGTTAGTGAATGTAGATTTTATTTCCCCTTTGGTCCAAACCAACAAAGTATTTACTCTGAAGTATTTAGTGATTTGTATTTGTGCTCCTTTTTTAAAAAAATTCTTTCATGGGATGTGGGTGTTGCTGACCAGGCCAGCATTTGTTGCCCATCCCTAATTGCCCCTGAACTGAGCAGCTTGCTTGGCCATTTCAGAGGGCAGTTGCCACATTGCTGAAAGTCTGGAGTCACAAGTGGGCCAGATGTGGTAAGGACAGCAGATTTCCGTTCCTAAAACACATTACAGAGTTTCTAAATGAAGGTAGTTCATACTGATGGAAGATCACCTCCTTGTCCGTCCCACCTTAGGTTGTTTGTCCATGTTTAGCTTTGGGAATTGTCTAAAACATACCTTCTATGATCCTATTATAATTGTAGCATGAGGATTGAATTTACACATGCTTGAAAGGAATCCAAGGTGGGAAATCAGCACTATAGTATTGTAATCAATGTCTTTCATAAATGCATCCTTTGAATGTAGCTCCCACCTATGTGCAGGACTAATGAATGTATCCTTCAGTTATAACGTACTTGAAGAATAGATAAGATCTCCCTGGCATCCTGGCCGTTATTTATCTCTCAGCATCACAAAAACAGATAATGTGGCCATGATTGCATTGTTGTTGTGGGACCTGGCTGTACACAAATTAGCTGCTGCATTTCCTACATTACAACAATGAATACAGCTAATCAAATACTTCAGATGTGTAATAAGCACTGGGACATCCTGAGGTGGTCAAAGGCACTATATGAATGCAAGTTAAGAAAGCTAGTGTGAAATAGACCTTTAAGCATATGGGGGTACTCTGCTGACTCTCCATTCGTGTTCTGTATCCCTAGAATTAGGCAATTGCATTCCACCCAGATGGTGGTATGCCTCATGAACCAGACACAATTTATTATTGAGGGTGGCAAATGCTTGTTGGGAACTGGCAAGCCTTTGATCTCAACAGTGAAACATGATCAGCAACAGATGAGCTCAGACACTGACACTGAGTTGCACTTCATGGGCCTATATCGATTGGAGTTCGGAAGAGCGAGAGATGATCTTATTAAAGCATATAAAATCCTAAGGGGACTCAACAGAGTGGATGCTGAGAGGATGTTTTCCTTTATGGGGGAGTCTCGAATTAGGGGACATAGTTTAAAAATAAGTGGTTGCCCATTTAAGGCTGAGTTGAAGAGAATTTTTTTTTTCCTGAGATGTTAGTCTGTTTAATCCTCTGCCCCAGAGAGCAGTGGAAGCGGAGTCGTCAAATATTTTTAAGGCTGAGTTAGATTCTTGAATGAGAAGCGAGTAAAAGGTTAAATATAGAGGGTAGACGAGAAAGTAGAATTGAGGCCGTAATCAGATCAGCCATGATCTTATCAAATGGTGGAGTAGGCTCAAGGGACTGAATAGCTCCTAACTGATATGTTCGTACAAGTAGGTGTGTATTTGGGTAATGGTGTCTTTTTACCTCTGGGTATACTATTTGTTAGAGACAAAGAATCCAGATTGAATTTCAGGTGGTTCCTGAATTGTGAGCAGCTTTTTGTCCTGTGTGTTTTTATGCTTGCTTCCTAATGTGAATATGATTCCAAGGTGTTGTTTTAGTGCTGCACAACCAGAGTGGCCAGCTGTGACATTATTTGCTAGGGTACCCGAGGATGCCTTTGGTGTCAAATACCAGTATCGAATTGATACAAACAACTTCAGAGCCTTTAACATAATGAAACATCTCAAGGTGCTTCACATGAGCATTATAAAACAAAGTATGACACCGAGCCACATAAGGGGATATTAGGTCAGATGATCAAAAGCTTGGTCAAATAGAGAAGTTTTAAGATGTGTCTTGAAGGAGGAAAGTGAGGCGGAGAGGTGTAGGGAGGGAATTCCAGAGCTTGGGGCTCAGGCAACTGAAGTCACTACCTCCAGTGGTGGAACAATTATGGTTGGGAATGCACAAGAGGCCAGAATTAGGAGTGCAGATATGAGGGTTGTGAGGTTTGAGGAGATTGCAAAGAAAGAGAGGGGCAAGGCCCTGGAGGGATATGAAAACAGGGATGAGAATTTTAATATCAAGATGTTAACTGGGAACCCGTGCAGGTCATTGAGCACAGGGGCGACTGGGGATGGGAGTTGCTGCAAGATAAAACGTGGGCAGCAGAATTTTGCAGGACCTCAAGGTTTGTTGATGGTAGAAGGTGGGAGACCAGCAAGCGTGCATTGGAATAGTCAAATCTAGAAGTAAAGGTGGTATGGGTAAGGGTTTCAGCAGCCAATGAGCTGAGACAGGGCAAAGTTGAGTGATGTTACAGAGATGGAAAATAGATATAAGGTTTGAAGCTCTTCTCAGAATTGAATGTGACACCAAGATTGCAAACAGACTGGCTTAGTTTCAAACTGTTGCCAGGGAGAGGGATGAAGCGAACATAGTGCAAATATTGGCACTCTAAAACAGTAGTAGCAGCAACTTGTATTTAAATAGTGCTTTTACTGTAGCAAAATGTCCCAAGGTGCTTCACAGGTGCGTTATCTGACAAAGTTTACACACAGCCATGTAGAGGTATTAGAATAACTTGGTCAAAATGTAGATTTAAAAGAGCAACTTGCATAGAGTCTACAGCACAGAAATGGGCCATTCTGCCAACTGGTCTAGCCTGGCATTCATAGTCCACATGAGACCTAAAGCAGGAAGGGAGAGCTAGATAGTCAAAGATGTTTACAGAGGGAATTTCAAAACTTAGATCAGAGCTGAAGGCCCAGCTGCCAGCGGTCAAGCAAAGGAAATCGGCCATGTGCAAGCGGCCGGAATTGGAAGAGCACAGGGACCTCGAGGTTAAAAGTCTGGGTTTACAGAGATGGGATGGGACAAGGCCATGGAGGGATTTGAATACAAGGATGAGGATTTTAATATTGAGGTATGGCTGGTCTGTCAGCATCGGTAGAAATAAATAACAGGTAATGTTTTGATGTAACCCTATATCTAAACACTTTGTACCTGTATCAAACAGTCTTTCAGTCACTTGTTAGATTGCAATATTCATGCTACTTCATTTTATTAATAGACTCAATTAGCAAACCTGTTGGAGGAAAAGGTTGATCTGAAAAAGAAATTGGGGCAACTGGAGCACTACTGTACACAGTTATCTGGGGAAACGGATACAATAGGTATGTGATCTTATTAGAGAGAAATCTCGGCCTTGTTCTACAACACCACGTTACATATTCTGGCAGCCATCCCATACTGTTGAGGGATACTGCTGTTAAAATTATAGTTGTTTTGTCATACTCACACGGCCACCGCCACCCCCCACCCCCCCCGCCCCCAATTTCTCTTTCTCTGTCCACTTCATCTCCTCCTTTCTGGAAGAACTTTAGCAGTAATTGATTACATTTTTCATGACTAATGACATAGCCAAGCCTGATCCTTTAAAAAGAATTACTCTGTGGTAATTAGAAATGGAAATTCTAGACTGACTTTTCTTTCCCCCTCCACCTCTCTCATTCACACTACTAAACCTGGCAAGATTGACTAACTCAGCTATTGAGGGAAGCTCTGATGAGTTTCTAAATTGCATTATGGTGAAGTCCACAACACGTTTATCTCTCAGTTTTGCATGTAAATGCTTTATTTTTTTTTAAATGGAACATTTGAGGATCACTAAGCGCCTTTTGCATTTGCCATGATACAATAAACTAGCTTATTTCTTGCAAAAGAGCAGCTTGCTGGTTTTCATTGCCCTTGTGATTGTTCAGCCCCTTACTGATTGAAGCCCCCGACACCATGAGCTTTTATTTTCTGCAGTAACCTTTGATGTGGCACTTTATCAAAATGCCTTCTGGAAATCTAAGTGCAGTCCATCCACCGGTTCCCCTTTATCCACAGCATATGTGAGCCCTTCAAAGAACTCAAATTGGTTAAACATGATTTCCCTTTTACAAAACCATGTTGACTCTGCCTGATTGCCTTGAATTTTTCCAAGTGCCCTGCTATAACATCTTAAATAATAGCTTCTAACATTTTCCCTATGACAGGCTCACTGGCCCATAGTTTCCTGCTTTCTGTCTACTTCCCTTTTTGAATAAAGAAGTTACATTTGCTATTGTTCAATCTAATGGAACCTTTCCGGAATCCAGGGAATTTTGGAAAATTAAAACCAGTGTATCAGCTATTTCACTGGCCACTTCTTTCAACACCTTAGGGTGAAATCCATTCGGACCTGGGGACTTGTCAGCCCACAGATCCAATACCACTCAATACCACTTCCCTGGTGATTGTAATTTTCCCGAGTTCCCCCCCTCCCTTCCATTTCCTGATTTACAGCCATTTAGTCCTTCATTCCTGTGCCAGCTCTTTGAAAGAACAATCCATTCACTTGCTCTTTTCCCACAGTCTTGCAAATGAACAGCTTTTCCTTTCCCTTTTGCTGTTCTGTTCTGAAAATGACTGCAATTGTGGATAGAGTTGAGCTTTTCCTTCCTATGAAATAAGTGAGTCTGATGTTTATCTTTTGCCTTTAGGTGAATACATTGCACTTTACCAAAAACAGAGAGCTATACTCAAACAGAGGCACACGGTGAAAGAGGAGTACATCTGCAAGCTGGCTCAGGATAAGGAGAAGTTGAGGGTAAATGTGGTCCCTATAATCCTGAATGCCTGCTTTTTTTAAGATGTTTATTTCTGTCACACTTTTTCTGAGAATAATCCAAGCTTCTTAAAAATCTGTTATGCTATGGTGTGGGGGACGTGATTGCAAGGTGTTGCTGAGCCTAGTATTGTGAAGGTGCTGAATTAATATCAGTGGAGATGTGGTTGTTGCCCAAATTGCATCAGCAATTGTGGCATATTAATTTGGCTCACTGCCGGCTGTGTTCAGTAACTGAGATGGTGTCTATAAAATCCATACTTGACTCATGAGAAAGCTAATAGAATTCCTAATTGGTGTAGTGGACTTGTTAAAGGTCTCCTGATGGTCAGTAAAGAAAAGCCTACCTATGTTGACTGAGATGCCATCTGTTTGCCAGCTTGTTCAGTTAACTGCATGTTTAATATTCTTTAGCCCGTTCTAAGATTCAGTGGGTAAGGTGTGTGCAGAATTGTTCTGAGCTTATCTTTCCCTTCACTCGCTGCTGCTTGTTGCTGAGACTTGGGTGCTTGATGTTTGGAGAGCTACTGGTTTAAGATTGCACCAGTTATTTGTGCACCCCACAACCTGAGCCCTGGAGCATTTAATGGATTGTTGATTGTGTTTCAGGAACACCAAATGACTTTAAAACCAACTGGGCTGAGAGCAATCGTATAAGGAGAGGATTGATCTTGTAGCTCTCTTAAATAATGAGGCCCAAGCACAAATGACCAGGAGTGCATTGCAATTGGATTATGGTTCACCGTCCATTTGTATTTTACAATCCTGAGCTCCATTATGTAATATTTCAGTTAATTTTTCTGATGCATTCTGCCCACATTGTTCATTCAGAACAGTGGTTCATAGGAGGCCTAAGAAATTGACTGTTGAAACTTGGGTGTAGTACAGATAAATTAGAGTAAAGATTGAAGCTTGGATGCAATGGTCTGTTTTCTGTGTGTGACTTTTCAATTAGTTCATAGGTGCTAGTTAACATAACCGAATAACAGAAATTGGTTAAAGGGAGCTATAAAATAGAGCACTGAGTTTTAACTCCACAGAAAATCTAGAATGAGTTGGTGTTGTGACTGTTCAACTGAGAGTAATTACAGTCATAAGGGAACTAAGCACTTCAGGCCATGGCGAAACTATTAGAGCCGTTTTCGTTGGGACGTTGCGGCACTTATTCTCTATCTGAATCCACAGCAACTCTGCTTTCAAATGAAAACAGAAAAGAAATTCTAGTCATCTATAATGCTTTAAAATTGAGCTGTTAACTATCTTTTCAGAAAAAATTAGGAGAACTGCAGGAGCTTTCGTTGGAGTTGGCGGGTGAGAGAAAGAAGTGGTACGATAGATACGTTCATTTCCTCAAACAGTCTAAGATACCATTAACGCCTGAAATGCGACAGGATGTACTGGAAGAAGATCTGGTGCCCAACAACGAAGGTTTGTAATGTTTAACGGAGGTTCTCTGCAGTTGCATGCCTTTTTGTCCTTCCTTTTTGTTTTTCCTCCATTGCCCTCCATCTGTCTTGACCAAAGAGCGTGCCTCAGGCAGTACTGAATGAGGATTTGCTTCTGTTGTACCTTTGTCAGCTTGGCTTTTTTTTTTAGTAATAACATTGTGTCTGGGGTCTGAGAGTTCAAGCTACACACCAGCACTGAAGTGCATGATCTAGGCTGATACTCCAGTGCAGTACTGAGGAAGTGCTGTTTAGTTTGAGCTGACCCGTTGCCTGTTCCAGGTTGCAGAGTCTTCTCCTGGTCTACTGTTGGCCTCGACTAGTACCACCTTCTGACCACAGTGCCTGAACACTACTGACTCAGGCAAGCTGATGCACCTACCTGCACTCAAAGCTGCTGAAAGGGGTGGGGAGAAAGCATCAAAATGTTCATGTTGCATAATGCCTCTAAGATAAGAAAATGTCCTAAGTGCTTCAGAGCAGCATTAACAAACAAAATTTAACACCAAACCACCTAAAGTATTAGGACAGATGACAAAAGACTTGCTCAAAGAGGTAGGTTTTAAGGTGCCTCTTTAAGGGGCAGAGAGAGATGGAGAGGTTTAGATATGAATTCCAGAGCTGAAGGCACTACCACCAATGGTAAATCAATTAAAATAGGGGCTGTTCAGGAGGCCAGAATTGGAGGAATGCAGAGATTTTAAAGAGCTGTAGCGCTGGAGGATATTACAGAGATATGGAGGGGCAACGCATTTGAGAACATGGAGGGATTGGAACTGTACCAAAGATGTAGCAAGTTGTGTTGCAATATATCTTAAGGAAAAGGGAAAAGAACACACTCAACTTGTGATGGTTGGAACATTACTGAAGCCGTAAACATACATGGTTGTTTTAGCAAAAGCTGGAGGGTTCATTTTAAAATCTCAGAAAAGGAAATATTTTATGGTGAGTGTTCCCCACCATGTTTGGCACCACTGCTTTTATTTCCTGAACCAACCTGTGCAGTCATTAGTTTTGTTTGGGCGAGTGAGCATTTATGTTTCTAGCATAGTTCTGTGGGGGAGTGGTGGCACTGGACTAGCATGCCAGAAATGGTAATTCTCTGAGGACCTGGGTTCAAATCCCACCACAGCAAATGGTGAAATTTGAATTCAATAAAAATGTGGAATTAAAAGTCTGATGACCACAAGACCATTGCCAATTGCTGTAAAAACCCCTCTGCTTCACTAATGTCCTATAGGGAAGGAGACCTGCTGCCCTTACCTGGTCTGGCCTACATGTGACTCCAGACCCACTGCAATGTGGTTGACTCTTAAATGCTCTCTGAACAAGGGATGGGCAATAAATGCTGGTCTAGCATTTCCAGTAATAATTCTGTATTTTGAAGATGGGAGTTTCTCCTCATCCTTACACATTCCTGGCCTCTCACAAAATCCAGATTTCCAATCCTTGCCCTCTAAGCTGGAGCTAGATTGGAGGCAGAGGGAAGGTATATGGGAAATTTGGTCCTCAGTCATTTCCAACTCTACTCTTCCAGCCATTAGAGGTTATGTAAGAGCAGCCTGATGACTGAGCACATAGCATTGGAAACAAAACAGATGACCTAATAGCACAAATAGAAATAAGTAAGTACGATCTGATAGCTACAGGACGATGTAGATTGGGACCTGACTATTGAAAGGTATGTGACATTTAGGAAGGACATGAAGTTAGGAAAAGGTGGAGAGGTGGCTCTGTTAATTAGTGATGGCATTACCACATTAGAGATGACCCAAGTTCAGGAAACTAGGGTGTAGAAGCGGTTTGGGTTGAGATGAAGAATGATAAAGGCAAGAAGTCACTTGTGGGAGTGGTGTATAGACCCCCTAATTGTAACTACATAGGACAGAGTATAAAAGAAGAGATAATGGGAACATGACATAAAGGTACAGCAATAATCAGGGGGGATTTTAATCTACATTTAGACTGGAATAATCAGATGGGCAAAGGTAGCGTAGATGAGGAATTCATAGAATGTTTTTGGGATAGTTTCTTACAACAACACGTTCTGGAGCCAACCAGAGAGCAGACTATACTAGATCTGGTATTGAGCAACGAGATAGGATTAATTAGTAACCTCCTAGTGAAGGCACCCCTAGGTAACAGCGATCATAATATGAATTTTACATTAATTTTGAGGGAGAAATGAGTGTCCAAGACTAGTATTTTAAATGTAAATAAGGGCAATCATGAGGGCATGAAAGCAGAGCCAGCTAAAGTGAACTGGCAAATGAGGTTAAGGGATAGGTCAATAGAAGTTCAGTGGCAAACCTTTAAAGGGATATTTCAGAATACACAGAATATATATATTCCAATGAGAAAGAAAAATTCCAAGGGGAGGGCCCACCATCCATGGTTAACTAAGAAAGTTAAAGACACTATCAAACTTAAAAGAAACACATATAATTACGCAAAAACGAGTGACAGGTCCAAAGATTGGAAAGAATATAAAGAACAGCAAAGAATGACAAAAAAATAAAAAGGAGGGAAATATTAGAGTACGAGAGAAAGCTAGCTAGTAATATAAAGACAGATAGTAAGTGTTTCTATAGATATTTAAATAAGAAAAGAGTTAAAGTGGGCGTAGGTCTGGGGAATTGATAATGGAAAGTAGGGAGATGGGAGATGATTTAACAAGTAATTTGCTTCAGTCTTCACTATAGAGGACACAAGTAACATCCTGGAAATAGCTGTAAATCAGGAAATGGAAGGGAGGGGAGGAACTTGGGAAAATTACAATCACCAGGGAAGTGGTATTGAGCAAATTGTTGGAACTGCGGGCTGACAAATCCTGTCCAGATAGACTTTACCCTAAGGTCGTGAAAGAAGTGGCCAGTGAGATAGTTGATACACTGATTTTAACTTTCCAAATTTCTCTAGATTCCCGGAAGGTTCCATTTGATTGGAAAATAACAAATGTAATTCCTTTATTCAAAAAGGGAGGGAGACAGAAAGCAGGAAACTATAGGCCAGTTAGCCTACCATCTGTAATAGGAGAAGTATTAGAAGCTATTATTTAAGATGTTATAGCAGGGCACTTAGAAAAATTCAAGGCAATCAGGCAGAGTCAACATGGTTTTGTAAAAGGGAAATCAGGTTTAACCAATTTACTGGAGTTCTTTGAAGGAGTCACATGTGCTGTGAATAAAGGGGAACTGGTGGATTGTACTTAGATTTCCAGAAGGCATTTTAATAAAGTGCCACATCAAAGGTTACTGCAGAAAATAAAAGCTCGTGGTATAGGCGGTAACATATTGGCATGGATAGCTAACAGGCAGCAGAGAGGCATAAGTGGGTCTTTTTCTAGTTGGCAGATGTGACGAGTGGCGTGCCAGAGAGATCAGTACTGGAGCGTCAACTTTTTACAACTTATATAAATGACTTGGATGAAGGGACCGAAGGAATGGTTGCTAAGTTTGCTAACAATACAAAGATAGGTAGGAAAGTAAATTGTGAAGAGGACGTAAGGAGGCTACAAAGTGAGTGGGCAAAAGACCTGGCAAATGGAGTATAATGTGGGCAAATGTGAAATCGTTCATTTTGGCAGGAAGAATGAAAAAGAAGCTTACTATCTAAATGGTGAGAGATTGCAGAGCTCAGATTCAGAGGGATCTGGGTGTCCTAGTGCATGATGCAAGGATAGCAGGTAGTTAGGGAAGCTAGTGGAATGTTATCATTTATTGTGAGGGGAATTGATTACAAGAGTAGGGAGGTTCTGTTTCAATTGCACAGGGCACTGGCGAGACCTTATCTGGAGTATTGTGTACAGTACTAGTTGTCTTGTTTAAAGAAAGATGTAAATGCATTAGAAGCAGTTCAGAGAAGGTTTACTAGACTAGTACCAGGAATGGATGGGTTGAGGAAAGGTTGGACAGGTTAGGCTTGTATCCACTGGAGCTTAGAAGAGTAAGGGGCAACTTAATTGATACCTTTAAGATCCTGAGGTGCCTTGACAGGTTGGATGTGGAGAGAATGTTTCTTCTTGTGGAAGAATCTAGAACCAGGGGTCACAGTTTAAAAATAAGGGGTCACTCATTTAAGACGGATGAGGAGAAACTTTTTCTCTGAGGGTTGTGAGTCTTTGGAACTCTGTTCCTCAAAAGGCGATGGAAGCAGAGTCTTTGAATATTTTTAAGGCAGAGCTAGCTAGATTCTTGATTAACAAGGGGATGAAAGGTTATTACGGGTAGGCAGGAATTTGTGGTTGAGGTTACATTCAGATCAGCCATGATCTTATTGAATGGCGGAGTAGGCTTGAGAAGCTGAGTAGCTGCTCTTAATTTGCATGTTCAAATATGCAGCCCTATTTGTAAAGTACTGATGCCACTTAACAGGAAAAAAGTTCCATCTGCTCCCTGACAGGATTCTTGCAGCTAGAAACTGATCTTCATTCTGCAGTTGCAATTCTGAGGGACCCTCCTCATGAGAAAAGGGAAATCCTTGCAACCCAAGAGAGTTGATTTCCATATGAGAAACTTGAAAATCATTCTTGACCTTCCCTTAACTTACTGTGGGTGGAAAAGCTTTGTGTGGTATGGTTGTTTAGCGGCTTTTCAGGGGCAAATCTGCTTAATTTGTGACTTGCCTGGTGCATGTAAGATTTTGTAGAAGTATTAGCTTCTGTTCATCCCTCACTCTGCCTCTGGTGTTGCCATACTGATCCATAGATCACTTTCCTGAGGTGAGTGCCCCGATCGTTTTAAGATTTACTATGGTCAAAATTATGGCAAGGAGTTTGACACAGCATGGCACTGAGAAATACCACACATTTCTACACTTCCCATGTGGAACAGTAATTAGAATGACAGTTCAGCTGCCCTACTAGTAATAAGCTTATTCGGCTTAAAATGTCTCAACAAAGCATGGACAGGTGTTGGGTAGATGACATTTGTGTAGTGTACTTGAGCATCAGAGTTCTGCGTCGCTTAGTAGTAGAATGACATTTTATACCCAGACTGCTTCTGCATTGAGTTCCTATCTCAACCATGTCCCCCTGAAGCACTGAAATTTTGTTGCATTGCAAGGTGCTGAGTATATTCTCCTGATCTGAATGACTTTGAAAGCGCATGGGAAAAGGTAATTTGTGCATTTAGCTAGGAATGATTTATAGTGTAGTGCCTGGGGAAAATGCAAAAAGGACATCCTTAAGGAAAGGAGTGTTACCTCAGTTGTCAGGGGAAATACACTGGCTCCATGCAGTCTTACTGACTCTGTGATATGCATGGTTTGGCCTGTGTTAATGGTTCGAGGGTTAAGGGGGTGATTTTTTTTTTGTCTGCAGATTGTAACGCTTTGATTTCAGCTGAGTTGCAAAATGATGGATTTTGCTAAATTGAGAAATAGGTTTTTGCAAACTGCTTATTTTCCTCGTTGAGTTTGTTGAAGTTCAGACTGAGCCAGATCACTTCAATAACCTGAGAAATTCTCAGCCACAGTAATGTTTTTTAATTTTCTTTCCCTCAGATCTGGAAGATATCAGCTTAGGGGATGATATCGAGTTTGAAAGCATTTCACCCAGCTCCCGCTATTCCAGCAGAGGCCCTGCAGCAAAAGCAGCTGTACCCTCTGAGGACTACACTACAAAAAAGATCATAGAACTAACCGAAGAAATCCAAAACCCACAGACTCAACCGAGCTCAACCCTGACATTTATCAACTGTGTTCCCCTTTTCTACAAGCTTGCTGAAAATGGGGTAATGAAGATTGAAGTCGTCTAGAGATCTGATTTATTCAAGCACAGGGAACATAATATTTTTTGGGGGTGGGAGAGCCTTGTAAAAAGTTATATAGTTAAGGATTTAAAAGGCTAAGTACATCGATAAGCAACATTGGTATAACACAAGGAATTTTTGAGACCAGAGAAGCCATGGTTCTATCTAGCACCAGTGTTAACCTAGCATGATTTCTATTAATGCTTCATCAAAGAGATTACAATAATTCCTAAAAGTTCCTTTAACTGCTGCTTTGAAACCCTTTACAAACATAAACATTTATATGATGGATTTTTAAAATCCTATGCTGGTAATTTCCACTCCTACCTTCCCTTTCCAAAGAGTTGAGTTATTGTAATTCTCAAACGATAATGGTAGGATTGTCCCAGTCAGTAGCCATTTGACCTGATTGTTTTCGTAGACTATCATGCCATCCTTCAGGCTCTATGGCAACTTAGTACATTTCTGTTACAACCAGAGAGTGATGGGGAATTGCGAAAATACATTAAGTTTGAAATAGATCTTCCCACCATTTTATATATTAAGTGTAAAAAAAAAACTTTATTTAAGCTGCTGAAAAAATTGTACTTTTTAATTTAGAAATGCATTTGTAGAGCTGCCCCCAAAATGGTCTAACAGGTAAAAGCATTGCCATACATGTAATGTTCAATCATACAAATCAGAGGAACAGGCTTGATCAAGAGATCAAATTGACTTTTGATCCTCGTTGTCCTAGGCCATTATATGAAGAATAAGACACTTGAGTGAGGTACCCAAGGGCTGCCAGCACCTGTTGAACCTTAACCTTAGCAGAAGTTGGAGCCTTTAGGGAACATATTATCCTGTGATTTTCTGTTGCTCTGGTTTTAATGAGGTTCACACTAATGAATGCACCATAAGCAAGGGGAAAATGCAGTGAGCTGCGTACTGAGCCTCGGAAACTGTATGACGTGTCCTGCAATCCAAAGCTATAGAATTACACAATAATAGAAGTTTTACAGCGCAGAAGGAGGCCATTCTACAAGACCAGTTTAGCTAGTCCCACCTTCCAGTTCATGGTCCTCGAATAGATATCCCAAGTGTTTTTTAAATGCAGTGAGGCTTTCTGCCTCTACCACCCTTAGCAAGCAGTGATTTCCAGATCCCCACAACCCTCTGGCTGGAAGAATTTCTCAGTTACCCACTAATCCTTCCACCAATTTCTTTAAAACTATGAGATAAAAACAAAAAAACTGCGGATGCTGGAAATCCAAAACAAAAACAGAATTACCTGGAAAAACTCAGCAGGTCTGGCAGCATCGGCGGAGAAGAAAAGAGTTGACGTTTCGAGTCCTCATGACCCTTCGATAGAACTTGTTCTGTCGAAGGGTCATGAGAACTCGAAACGTCAACTCTTTTCTTCTCCGCCAATGCTGCCAGACCTGCTGAGTTTTTCCAGGTAATTCTGTTTTTGTTTTTTTTTCTTTAAAACTATGCTCCCTACATATTGATCTCTCTACTAATAGTGAATAAGATGGACTTATTGCTATCTAGGCCCCTCAGATTTTTATACTCAATTAAATGTCCTCTTGGCCTCCACTGTTAGAAAGCAAACTCAGGCTTTCTTCAAACTAGAATTCACCATTCTTGACAATATCCTTGTGAATCTCTTCTGTACCCTCATGATTTTGAATTTCCCTATCAAATCTCTCAACTTTCTCTTTAAGACAAAAACCCTAGCTTCTCATGTCTATCCATTCTCAAATCTTTTCTGCATCCTCTCTCAAGGCTTTAGGAAAAATGTGAAGTACAGTGCCCAGAATTGGATGTAATTCTCCAGTTGAGGTTGAATCAGAATTTTAATGAAGGCACATCATAACTTTATGCTGGCTCTCCTTAATTCAGAACTCTCCAAGTACCTGTTATTTTTTTCCCCTGATTATTGTTTCTAAAACCTTACCCACCAATGAAACTGATGGCCTTTGGTTACTAGGAATGTCCTCACACCCTCTTGTGAAGAAGGGTGTCACATTTCCAATCCTCTGGCACTTCTCTTGTATCTGTGGAAGTTTGGAAGATCATGGCAGGCCCTTCTGCTATTTCTACCCCCATTCATGAAAGTGTGCCATGTTTAGCTGCACATGGTCAGATTGTGAAGGTGTAATATTTACCTGTAAATAGAATGTGAAGATGTGCCCTGGTTACCTGTACATGGTCAGGTTATGAAAGTGTGTCATGATTACCTATATATTGACAGATTGTGAAGGTGTCAAGTTTGCCTGTATATGGTCAGAATGTGAAGTTGTGCCATGGTTATCTGTACCTGGACACATTTAAGATGTTAAGTTTATCAGTACATGGTCAGATTGTGAAGATATCATGTTTACCTGTATATGGACAGATTGCGAAGGTGTCAAGTTTACCTGTACGTGGACAGATTGCGAAGGTGTCAAGTTTACCTGTACGTGGACAGATTGCGAAGGTGTCATGTTTACCTGTACATGGTTTGAAAGTGAAGATGTCATGTTTACCTGTACACGGTCAGAAAGTGAAGATGTCATGTTTACCTGTACACGGTCAGAAAGTGAAGATGTCATGTTTACCTGTACATGGTTTGAAGGTGAAGATGTCATGTTTACCTGTACATGGTTTGAAAGTGAAGATGTCATGTTTACCTGTACATGGTTTGAAAGTGAAGATGTCATGTTTACCTGTACATGGTTTGAAAGTGAAGATGTCATGTTTACCTGTACATGGTTTGAAAGTGAAGATGTCATGTTTACCTGTACATGGTTTGAAAGTGAAGATGTCATGTTTACCTGTATGTGGACAGATTGCGAAGGTGTCAAGTTTACTTGTACACGGTCAGAAAGTGAAGATATCATGATTACCTGTATGTGGACAGATTGTGAAGGTGTCACGTTTACCTGTACCTGGTGAGAAAGTGAAGATGTCATGTTTATCTGTACATGGACAAATTGCAAAGATGTCAAGTTCGCATGTACATGGTCGATGTGGAAGTGTGCCATGTTTACCTGTCCACATACAGGTAATCATGCCACAGCTTC
Source organism: Carcharodon carcharias (assembly GCF_017639515.1). Taxonomy (NCBI): domain Eukaryota; kingdom Metazoa; phylum Chordata; class Chondrichthyes; order Lamniformes; family Lamnidae; genus Carcharodon; species Carcharodon carcharias. The sequence continues at coordinate 155,859,967 of NC_054474.1, read as the reverse complement.
ATAATCTTGCCATGTGCAAGAAAACATGGCACACTTGTTAATTGTACATGAATTGTGTATCATTGTATATAAGTGGTGCCATTAACAGGGGATTCATGTGCCCCTATAGATGCGGACTCAGACTGGTGGTTGGGTTAGGTGGTGTATGTGTGTAATATATAACTTTGTAAATAAATTATTTTAAAAGTAAAGATCATAAGGATTGGCTTCATCCTTCAGTTCTTCTATTCTTCAGCTGGCTTTCTGTTCGTGAGAGAATTCTCAAGACGTACCATGTTTTCCTGTATGGTTGAATTGTAAAGGTGTGCCGTGTTTATCTGTACGTAGATTCTGAAGGTCCGCCATGTTTTCCACACCTGCAGCCAGAGAGGATCATCTCAACTATTTCTTCCCTTGTCCCCCTTAGTGCTCTGGGATTGGTGATTTATCCACTTTTGAGGATGCTAAATATTTTAATATTTTCTCCCTTATGTTTATCCCATCAAATACTTCAGCTGCCTCCTTATCCACACTCGAAACGTCAACTTTTTTCTTCTCCGCCGATGCTGCCAGACCTGCTGAGTTTTTCCAGGTAATTCTGTTTTTGTTTCCTTATCCACAATGTCTGCTTCGTCTCTTTGGGTAACCAGAAACAAATTATTTTTTAAGAACTATGCCCATGTCTTGTGCCTTTACATGCAAGTTACTTCCTTGGTCTCTGATTGGCACTACTGTCCTTTAGTTATCCTCTTGATCTTTTATGTATTTATGAAACTTTTTGGGCTTACTTGATTTTATTTGCCAATATATTTAATGCCCTCTCTTCGTTGTCCTAATTTTCTTTTTAGTGCTCAGTTTGTGAACATGTTTCATGGCTTCTTGTATGCTGGCAAATAGTGAAAGGACTTGCCATAATCTTCACAACCTTCCCCCACACTTCACCTAACAACCTGGGAGCCAAGCTATCCAGACTGTGACTTATCCAGTCAATGTATAGCCAACATTTCCAGTAAAGCCTGCCTATCAATTTTCACTCCACCAAATACCTATATCATCTCCACTTCTATTGATATTTTGTTAGTATCCTCTTCCTGAATAATGAGTACTTTGTCTTGAAGTTGAAGCATTTTACCCTTGCTAGATCCCCTCATCCCTTCCCCTTTACTCTAACGTTATCCCAGTCAACATTTCAACTAATTCTAAATCCTCCAACATCACCATTCTATAGTTCTTGCAAAACTCCGCAATTTTCCTGCAGATTTGATCTCCAATCTCTCGCTATTCAGAGGTCTGTACAATACCAACAATAGCATGATCACAGTACTCTGTCCTTACCCCCTCAAGGACATCCTCTTTCCAACACTATCTGAAGTATTTCATTAGACATTGAGGTAGGGGAGTCTTTTGGACTCCATCTGTGAATTATTTGGCTCATTGCCTTTATTTTAAAAACCATGAAAGACTTCTAGTGTGACTTTTTGCTAATCCCCAAGCTATGTGCATTTCCCAGTTTATAAAATGTGAACCTGAGACAGTTTTCAGATGACCCCCATGTATTCAACCCAGACTTATGTATAACGTTGTTTGTCCGTGCCAGAGATCTGAATATCTTAGGAATTCAGAGCATTTAATGAACCTCCTCAATTGAGTAAGTTTTTCCTCGGGTTATGATTCCAAATTTTACACTTTGCACTTTTCAGTCTGATTTGTTTGTATATCTCAATTTTATATATTTAAAAAAAAAGAGGGGGATCAATTTTGTAGAAAAGAATTCCAATGGAACACAAATTATAACAAGTGATATGGTATTGTTTTATTGGTTCACATGGGAGAAAGTCTTCCACCCACCACTCTTCACCTTACTGTTGCAAGATGATGTAAGTGGAGGAAACAAAGGCCAGAAGGTCAAGAGACTTTCATGATACTGTATACTGGAATGTAGTTATGTTCTGAGTTGCCATACTCTGTGTGTGTGTGTGTCTATATATATATATATATATATAATATATATATATATTAAAAAAAAAGGTAAAAACAACAATTGATGTACAGCCTTGCACTGCCAGGTGCAAACAATTCTGTATATGGCGTACTTGTGTAAGAGATTGTAAATTCATTACGGAGGAGAGATTGGCAGCATTTTGAGCTGTTGCTCATGGTGTATATCATAACTTGAATCTAATTAAAAGGAAATTGGGGCTATGATTTTAGTAAATTGCGATATTTATTTGGGAGTGAAGAATCCATTTTATTAAACAATGAAGAGAACCACATATAGAAAAAGAAAGTATTATAATACTGACCTGATCATGTTGGACTTTCTTGTTAAATAAACCGATTTAATAAATTGCACTTATCTCTGCCTTGTCCTAATTTCGTATTTTGGTTTAAATCTGGCAGGTTTTTGGAGCACAACACAATATTTAGTTACGTGCTGGGGAAACGTCCTTGCTTTGGGCGCCCTCCAGTGGTTTCCATTGTACTTGGCGGCAAGTCCCAGGTTTGCTCCTCAGCCTATGTTAAGTTAACTCATCTCGGCTAGGGGCAGCATTTGACTGTCCCTATAATTTTCTGCCACTTTTCTGGGTCAGGGTTGTCTTCTAATTCAGTGCTGGAGCTCGCACACAAAAATATTAGCCCCTTGGCATATGTGGAGGTTAAAATTGAAAAGGAGGAACTTTTTTTTTGATAAATTTTAACAAGCATTAATTCCAAAGCTATGATTGACTCAACCTAATGGGTCAGAAATAGCTGTGGAAGAAAATAGTCAAAGGGTCAATAGCTGCTGCTCTGTTCGTGAAGACTTCCCTCCCACTGATGGAAAGAGACCTAAGCTGGTATAGATTTGATTATCTGCATAGTACAAAATGATAACAATAGTTGGAAAAAAATAGCAAATATTTTATAGCAGAAGAGTGCTAGGTCAGCTGCACTTGATGCTTTCTGTGTGAATCTTGCAATTCTAAAAAGAACAAAAGAAGCAAAATCCATTATTAGACAATTATAGTTTCCGCCTGGTTTCTGAAGAAGTTGGAGGGAGGTTTAATGGTCTTTGATTAATCAGCAGAGCTTTGAAAAGGTGTTCCTGCCTATCATCACCTCCAAATTTCTCTCCAGTCCACACATCACAAAAACTTGGACAAATGTCATTGTTCTGCATTACTGGATCAGAATCCTGGAATTCCTTTTGGGATACCTTCACTGCCCAGGCTGCAAATATTCAAGAAAGCTCACAACCACTTTCTCTGACAACTATGAATGGGCAATGTCCTTGGCTTTGCCAATGACGCCCATATCTCAAAGGAATTTTTTCAAATAAAGGAGGCTTTGTCCACCGCTTTACAGCAGTGTCTTCCATTGGATATGCAGTAAACGTGAAGTGATAGCAGTGTTCTTGCTTCATTTGGATATTGCACTCTATTGAGTAGTCGCAATACACAATAGAGGTAGAAAGATGATCATAGTGAAAAGCTAATGTGAATGTTCTCACCAGATTGCTTTGGTTCAACGGTCAAGCAATAAGTGAATTGGCGTTTATCAAAAATAAACTTCTTACTTCTCTGTGATGGTACTTAAGAACTTTATTTTTACAACCTCAATAAATGTTAAATGTGTGGATGAACAAGTATAGATTTCAAATTTATATATTTATGTCTATACATTTTTAGATCTGCGTGTAATGTTCTCGCACTGTTCATGTGAATACTTGCTAGAATCTAACTTGGAGAAATCGCTGAGTTTAAAAAAAAATGAATTTAAGATTATTAGAAGTAGTTATAGGCAGGGATGAGTTGTGATCAGCTGGAGTAGGTTTGATTTCAGGGCCACTTAACTTTGGTATTAACCAAGTTTGGGAGGCAACATTTGCAACTTTTTAAAAAAATGCTTATACTTTTCAGATTAATCCCTGTTGACTAACTAAACATTGGGAGTGATACCCTGACAGGAATACTCGAGGCCCAGATAAATCCTTAATCCCTGCAGCATATCTCTGTCAAGAAACTGTTTGGGGTTTACCACCTAGCCTATACTTATGTGAGATTGATGCCTAAACATGTCCTGCTGAACTGTTTTATGTTAACCAGTTTGATTATATTAGTTTTTATGCTATCAGCCTCCAACTAGATTCACAAAAGCCACTGAGTGAATCATTTAATTTGTTGCCAGTTATCAAAAATCAGACAACAGCACCACAAACAGAGAGGGATTTAACAATCTGGGAGTAATAATTAGTACTTAAATAGATATGCAAACAATTAAGAGACTAGGTTAATTGATGAACCAGGAGGTTTCAAAGGCAGTTCAGTTATGTCACAATTCTTACTACCTTGAGATTGATATTAATTGGTGAGATTAATTTAGGATTAGATTCCTTAGCTGATAAATGAGCAACATTGAATTGCCAGTCTATTGAAGAGACCGAAGTCAATGTGCTGGTGCATGGCAATGTTTTCGGAAATTGTGTAATCTCATCCTTATGAGCTGCTGTCAATGAAGTGGTTCTGTTGCCTTTCTCTTGGGCAATGGTGTAGACTTTTGAGACATCAGAATGATGAACCTCCAGCTGTAGAATTGTCCATTCCTCTGGAATCCTTCTGGGTTAAGCACACTTTCACACCTGTATCTGATCTAACTGCCTTAAATCTCTCCTCTCTCGGTCTAGGAGAGACTTGTACTCTTGGTGGCACGTATTTGGTTGGTTGTAACTTCACTCTCTCAGAAGTGCACTTTTAAATTTTATACAGCCTTTTGCCAATGGTACACAAAGACCTCTACGCCTTATTCTACAAAGACTGCTAAACGAATTGACAGACTGAGGACTCGTCTCAAGAAGATGTTTCTTCAATTCTATTGACTAATCTGAATAACAAGGGTTAGAAGAATGCAGCTCTTCTGATATCCTTTATAAACCCCCATATGAATGAAGCACTGACACCTAGATATATGAATATGCCAAAAAAACTTTGTTTACTCCTGAGTTTCTTAGATTTTTGGCAATAAAGGGTTTGTGCACAGATTCAAATAAAGCATCTTTATGGCCTCTCACTTAGCTGTCTCCAGGCCTGTGATTTTGATGGCTTACTTTCTGTTGCTGTTGGAAGAATGTTTTGTTTGTATAAGCTTTTATGGTTTCTTTAGTACTAGTTTCTTCCTAGCATTCAGTCTGGCTGTTGACTCCATTTTGAGGATGCCTTTGAGGCATTTCTTTGGGCATTGCTGCTCTGCTATTCTTCTGGATGGAAAGTATCAAAAGGTTCAGATTGACTCCACGGTGACTGGCCTGATCATATAAGATTGGAACCAAATTGACCTTTTGTTAGGTAGATCTGCGCTATCAGAAAACACTAATTGACCAACCAGACCAATGGTTCATTAATGGAAATTAAAGCAGTAGGTTGGTCACGGGTTGGGATTTTTCTTTGGCTCTGGGTGTGAGTTAATGGAGTAACTGTCTACAAGCTGTTAAATATCAAGCGTAATACAATCTTACATGTAACACGTTCAACCTAAGTATGCTGTGGCCTGTCAAAATAAGACAGCTTTTAAGGCCTCTGCTTCCAGGAATCCGTCCTTTGGCAGTGGTTTTGTTTTATCATGGAGTTAAATACTAGTGTGCGGCTTGAACCTGCAGACCCTAGATATGAGGGTGCTCCCAAGTGAACCAACCTGATATCCTTAGGCCAAAGAAGAAAAAGGGAAATGGAGAACAAACAAATTGAGGGATAAAAAATGCACCCAACTGCAGAGAACTTATGAACTTACACACAAACATACGAAATAGGAGCAGAAAGTAACAACTCCATTCACTTCAGTTCAAATGTTATTGTCCATACGGAAATTCATTATGGGTACAATTGCTTGTTCATTACAAATCACATACAAATGAATTAACAATGACTAAGAAAATTGCATCACAAAATTCCAACTCGCATTAAATTTATGTTAACTATTTCAGTGCCTTTAAAATAACCAATAAAGCAATAACTCAAAAATCGCACAAGGCGATCCGATGTTCCCTAAAATTTCTGAAGATTCGGAGAAGTGAGGCCCGCTTTCCATAAATCATTATACCACCTACCCTCATGCCCCTTACCAGAATTCATAAAGAATGTCACTCCCAAGAAATGCAATGAACGCCTTCCATAAAAATAGCTGCTCTGGGAGAAGAAAGATTAAAAAAGAGTGCTAGTGAGATAAGAGAGAGAGATTGATAGAAAAGGAAGACCATGGCATGAAGCTGACATATTTCCAATATCACAACCACACACCGCCTTACATAAACTTTGTTTGGCAATCTTATTACTCCATAAAAGAATTCCTTAATTAAACTGTTGAAAGCACACCGTCCATTCAAAAACAACAGCTTTGACAATGTAATGTAATAAATCTGTCCACGTACTTCTAGTCCCACAAGTGGCAATGAATGAGAGAGGGGAAAGGATGAGAGGAATAGATGGGAGGGAAAAGTGAAGAAATGAACTGAAAGACATGGAGATGTGAGACAGATGGAGAGAGAGAAAGAAAGTGGAAGATGCTGAAAAGGGGAAATTAATCCCATCATATTGCACATAAAAATGTAAAGTATCAGAATACACTACTATCCATCCAAAACAATTAGCATGCATGTTATTTCACTATTGCACTTATTGTGTTGAAAACAGTACTCCATTTCAGTTCCAGCCTTCAAATATTGTACATATCAGTCTTCATTTCATAAATTGAGAAAGGAAGTATACATTTGGCAAGTTCGGCAAAAACCATTTTCAAGAATAGTTGAAAAACAAGATGACAAAATAAAATGGAGTAGCCACTTCAAACCCCCACGTGAGTAACAGTTCTGTAATGAATTGTTAGCGGAGTAATGTACTCATGCATCTAGTTAAGAAATCCTGTTGAGGGTTCTCATGGAGTAAGGCACAAACATGTTCAAGGTGTGATTTGTCCTGCATCTAAAGAACTTTTCCCTGAATGCATCCAACAGTAATATTGCAATAAAGGGTGATTACCACAATTCATGATACTCCTTATTCTATTATTCTTCGAGAATAAGTTTCATTTGGGAGGATTTGCTCATCAAGTAACCTTAGTGTCTTGTTCAACAATCTCTGTGCCCTTAAAGAGTCTGCTTTCCTAAGACTACAGTACCAGGAGAGACATCCAGAAAGGATAGCACTGCTGTGTAGCTGAGTTTCATGATTGTGGGATCTACTCAAAAGGATTTTAAGCCACCACATCTCTACACTGTTACCTCCAGCTCAGCTTATCATCCACTGTGCTACTTAGATACATGTAACTGGTAACTATTTCAATGTCCACACCATGAATCTTCATGGGAACAATATCATTAACTGGCTTTTTCCTAAAGTCTACAACTAATTATTTCATCTTGTTTTCATTCAGTTTGAGCGAATTGTCATCACACCATTTTATTAACCTCTCCACCACTTGTCTGATACCAGTTTATCTTGACTGGATTCAGATTTCTGCAGCCAAGGTCAATCCAGCAAGAGGTTGTCAAAAATGTCAACCACTATCCACTGAGAATAGGCCATCACAAAGTTTCTGTACCTGTGGCATTTAACTCCATATCTTCTCCCAGTAAATTCTGTCGTTTAGTTTTCACCTGCTAATGGGTGCTGGACAGTTTGATGGAAGAGAAAAGGAAAAACCATTTCACAGTGAGTGGTTAGGGTCTGGAATGCTCTGCCTGAGAATGTGGTGGAGGCAGGTTCAACTGAAGCATTCAAAAGGGAATACAGCAGCTATTTGGAAAGAAAGAATGTGCAGGGTTATGGGAAGAAGGTGGGAGAATGGAACTAGCTGAGCTTCTCATTCAGAGAGCCAGTGAAGACACGATGGGCTAAATGGCCTCCTTCTGCACCATAAAAATTCTGTAATTCTGTGATAGCACTGGTGTACTTATTGAACCATTCATTCCCCTCTCCAACCAACCTCAACTCCAGCTGCTGAAGAAAACACTCGATTTGGAAAAAATATGGATCACTAGAGCTTATTTTTTACTTTCATATGAAAACTCAAGCTTGCTATCAAATCAGACCGATAATAAATACAGGAATGCTGCACAGTAAGCAGCTCAAATATTTCCTCCAGGGCCTGAAGTGTTTATTTCCCTTACCTCTGTAATTACTCCCAGGCACACTCCTATCTCATTCTAGATTGGATGCGGAGTTAAAACTCAGTTCTGTAATGTTAAAATTTCTGAGCTGATTTGGTTAGATTGGTTCTGTTAGCTGCCACTTATGAACTAATTGAAAAGTCACACACAGAAACCACACCATTTTATCCTAACTTTCAAACATTACTTCAGTTTTATTTGCACAGGTTCCAACTCAAACATTTCGCCTCCATCCTCCGTCATGACATATTGTTCTTTCTTAAATGATGTTGGATTCCTCCACTATCCCCTAGTGTCCATTCCAGGTATTTTCTCTATATTTCATCCCTTCCTATCCGTCCTGAGGTAGTAGCATAGTGGTATTGTTATTGGCACTGGTCCAGAGTGCCAGGGTTAATACTGTGGGGACCTGGGTTTGAATCCCATCACAGCAGATGGTGGAATTTGAATCTAATGACCATGAAATCATTGTTGATTCAATAAGGAAATCTGCTGTCCTTAAGGCAATGTAGTTGAATCTAAAAAAACCTCTACAAAGGAGGGTGGTTGTACTGATGCTCTAGGACTGGCTAGGCATACCTTTCCCCTGAAGGGTATGCTTGTAACCTCCATCTCATTGATCCAGAACCGATACCTGATATTGAATGATGACATGCTAGTCCCACTGTGCTTTGGGTGTTAAGGTGGACAGCCTAGCTCACTGAAGGAAATACACTGGCAGCCACCAGTCAATCTCTTCTCTTTCTCAGTGAAATTAAACTGCATCTTAAAATATCTTGATGTGAATAGATTTCATTATGTTCAAGCATTTGGAAGGATATAACAAGAGCTTTTAATAAGTCTGAATTTAATGGTGATACAGATTCCAGTGTATTACAAGCCGTAAAGACCAAATTAGTCCTGAGTTCATCATCCATTCCGTGACAAGTAGCTTGATCTCAACTGGGACAGCAATGCTAGGGTTTCTGTTGTGATCTTTATCAAGTGTTTGAGTATTGACAATCGCAAGAAACTGAGAACTTCAGTTTATATATTCATGACCTTGGGAATCCCAAAGTACTTTACAGCCAATTACTTACCTTAAAGTGTCATCACTTTGATTTATAGCCAATCAGCAGAACCAATTATTGCACAGCAAGATCTCCCAGGCATGAGAAGAATGGACAGTTAATTTACTCTAGTGGTGAAAGGGAAAAAGACTTGCATTTATATATCACTGTTCACAACCTCAGGACATCCCCAAGCGCTTTGCAACCAATGAAGTATTTTTGAAGTGTGGTCTTGATTAAGAGATGAATGTTAGTCAGGACACCGGGAGAACCATCACATGTGACATTTTACATTCACCTGCAAGGGCAGGATGGGTTTTGTTTTAATGTCCCACCTGAAGGATGGCACCTCTGACAGTGCAGTACCCTCTCAGTACACTCCAGATCACTCACTCCTCAATACCTGTGTAATCTCCTCCAAGTCAGGCCTATTGAGAACCCCAATTTTGATTGCTCCACCATTGGTGGCTGTGCCTTTGACTGCCTCGGGCCTAAGTTTGGAATGCCCTTCCTAACCCTCTCTGCCTGTCTACCTTACATTCCTCCTTTAAGACTCTCCTTAAAACCTATCTCTGTTCAAGCTTTTGGTTATCTGCCCTAATATCTCCTTACATGGCTCAGTGTCATATTTTGTTTTACAATGCCTCTATGAAGCACCTTGGGACACTTTATTGTGTTAAAGGCGCAATAGGAATGTAAGTTGTTGTTGAATCAATCTCCAACAGAGTTACCGGCACTGAGGATATGTTGCAGTGTGTAAGATGTAGGCGAGATGCCCTCCCTTAGGTAGGAAGCATCACTGCCCCCAGAAGCAAGATGAAAATGACTCCAAGCTCAGGCAGTCAGATTGTGAATGAGAAACCCGGAAGAGGGGTCCTTGGTTAACAGGGTAACTAGGCTGTAAATACCTCTCAGGTCTCGTTCTGAATGCCAATGCTTAATGCATCTCAGATCTGATGTAAATTGGCCATTAAGAGCAGAAATGCCATTATCTCCAACTTGTGATAAATTGGTCGATTCATGTGATCAGGTTTCCTGGGAGCTTCAGGGGGTTGAAGATTTGCAAAGGGAATTACGGAAATGTGAACGAGGCATTGATCTCTGGGACTGGGTATTCTGCTGAAACTGGATGTTATTGTTATTGATTTCCTTTTGTCAGGTAGGAAGCTAATGGAATTCCGACTTATAAGTTTTAGAAAAAAAAGTCTTTGCTTTGTGAATATCAATAAGGTTCCCCTATATTTCAACTGTGCTTTCACTATCGCTGGTTATTTATATATTTCAAACAATTTGAAGCATTCTCTTCAAACTATATTCAGGGGTTGCCTGGGTGATTGCAACCCATAATATCAGCCGTAAAATGAAACAGGAAAAAAACTGGCAAAACGCCGGAACTCTGAGATAAAAACAGAAAACGCTCACCATACACAAATCAGTCAGCTGTGAGGCGAAATGGAGGGTGATCGTGTACAAAAGTAAAATACTGCAGATGTTGTAAACCTGAAGTAAAACCAGGAAATGCTGGATATACTCAGCAGCTCAGGCAGCATCACTGGCGAGGGGAACAGAGTTAACGTTTCAGGTCAATAACCTTTCTTCGGAACTGGGAAATGTTAGAAACATAAAAGGTGAAATGGGGAGATTAGATAAAGGACAAAAATGAAGGTCTGCAACAGGGCGAAAGATGGGATGGATTAGAGAAGCTGGGACTGTTTTCCTTGAAGAAAAGAGGTTGAGAGGAGACTTGATAGATGTGTTCAAAATCATGAGGCGTCTGGACGGAGTAGATAGGGAGAAACTGTTCCCGTTGGTGAAAGGATCGAGAACCAGAGGACGCTGATTTAAGATGATTGGCAAAAAAAGCAGCAGCAGCATGAGGAAAAATCTTTTCACACAGCGAGTGGTCTGGATCTGGAATGCAGTGCCTGAGAGTGTGGAGGAGGCAGATTCAATTGAGGCATTCAAAAGGGAATTGGCTCATTATCTGAAAAAAATAAAAAATGCAGGGCCTTGGGAAAAAGACAAGGGATGTTAATTCAATAAATTAAGGCAAAGGACATACATTCAATAATGATTGGAGCACATACAAAGAGATACTTATTGACACTGGTGGGGGGGGTGTTGTAGAGTTAAGAGCTATTCATCTGTAATGGTTCTTTGTGAATAAATCTAAAACCGACTAAAGACTGACTTCTGGTCTCCTCCTTCACCTACTGGCTGTTAGAGGTGTAACAAGGGAGCAGCACTAAGTGAATTTCTCTTTCAGAGACCCAGCACAGATACAACAGACCAAATGATCTCCTTCTGTGCTGTAACCGTTCTATGATTCTGTGAAATGATAGAAGAGTTGATGGTGCACAGTCAAAGGGAGCAGTAATGGGACAAGTAAAGAAACAATAGATATGACTAGAGGAGGTGTGAATGACAAGTTGATGAATGATAAGGGACATGGTGGCATAGTACTAATGTCACTGGCCTAGTAATCCAGCAGCACAAATTAATGCTCTGGGGACATGGGTTCAAATCCCATCATAGCAGCTGGTGGAGTTTAGATTCAATTAATAAAACCTGGAATATAAAGCTAGTCTCAGTAATGGTGGCCATGACAACTATAATCAATTGTTGTAAAACCTCATCTAGTTTTATGCCCTTCAGAGAAGGAAATCTCTCATCCTCACCCTCCCATCTGGCCTAGATGTGACTCCAGATCCTCAGTAATGTGGCCGACTCTTAACTGCTTTAGCAAGCTGCTTAGTTCAAGGGCAATTAGGAATGGGCAACAAATGCTGGCCTTGCCAGCAATGCACACATCCCATGAACTAATAAATAAAAAAAGCAGCTGCCCTCCAAAAGCAAAAACAAGAACTGAAACATGCAAAGAAAAAGAAACAAAATGGTTACAGGTCTGAAATTGTTGGACTCAATGTTCAGACTTTTGATGGAGGATTACAGTGTGTCAGGTACGTACCCATCATTAGTTCCAATAAAGTGTACATACCTAGAATGTTAGAATTGTCTTATCTTCTAGATGCTGACTAAGCTAGTGTATTTTCAATATTTTCTGTTATTTCCTAATATTAACATCGCATACATAGTGTGATAATGAACAATATTTGGAGAGACTGGAGAAGCTGAGATAGTTCTCTTTAAAGCAAAGATGTTTCTGGGGGGATTTAATAGAAATGTTCAAAATTATGAGAGTTTCCGACTGATTAGAAAAGGGGAAGCTGCTTCCACTGATAGGAAGACCAGTAGGCAGAGGACACAAATCGAAGATAATTGGAAAAAGGGGGAAATGAGGATGTTTTTTAACACAGCGGGTTATTATGACCTGCAATCCTTTGCTTGAAAGAGTGGTGGAAGTAAATGCAGTAGTAACTTCCAAATGGGAATTGGAAAAATACTTGAAAAGGATAAATTGCAGGACTGGGGAAAGAACATGGGAATGGGAATAGTTGGGTAGCTCTTTCAAAGATCGGACACAAGAACAATGGGCTGAATGGCCTCCTCTGTGGCAAGATATAGCTCTTAACAGCAACTTTCTCCCAGCATATGTTCACCTCACTGCAAAATGTTTGCCCCCCTCTGGTTGTCAGGATAAATGGTATCACTTGGTATGGTAGCACCATTCTGATTCAATTCTCTTTCTGCTGGGTTAGCTGCTTTTAGCCAGAGTTACAATTGACCTCAGTGCCTTTGGCTTAGGGGAGAGGTAAGGGGGCAGGGGCAGAGTAACTGGCAAACGGCTGCTGCCAGAAGGCATGCGTGACTGGATAATGAGCGACGATGGGATTGGGCCTCATCGAACACCGGGCCCAGCTGTCCACCCGAAGGTCTGCTCCAGCAGGGAGCAGCATTTCTGAGCAGAGGAGGGAAGGCGATTGGTTAAAAGAAAAACATATTTTTCATAGTTAGTGATGTAACAATAAGGTACAACCAGATACGCCACTAACAATGAGACAGGTGGCTCCTATAACCATTGCTTCTGGTTCTTGGGATCAAAGAAAGATGTGGGAATTGGTGTCTGATTGCCGCTGAGAAGGTCCAGGGTTCCTCAGTCTGACACACACTCTGGCAATCTTGGATTGGAAACCAGTGGCTAACAAGGCATCAAGTTCCAGGGGACACCATCGTCTGGCACAATGCTGCTTAGGCAGTAAGAGCTTACCTTCCACAATAGCTTGAATTGACAAGAGAGAGGCAGTCGTAGCAGCTGCTGTACTCTTGGCTTAAAGCCTTAGCAATCCATGTCATCACAACACTTTCCTGCTGATACAATCTGAAGGAAAGACGCAATTATACTGCACTTTATCATATCCCTAATTGTATCTCAAATATCTCCAAATGCTTCCCATATAATGAATTACTTGGAATGGGCGGGTTGTCTTATGAGGAAAGGCTGGACAGGCTAGGCTTGTATCCACTGGAGTTTAGAAGAGTAAGAGGCGACTTGATTGAAACATAAGATCCTGAGGGGTCTTGACAGGGTGGATGTGGAGAGGATGTTTCCTCTTGTGGGAGAATCTAGAACTAGGGGTCACTGTTTAAAAATAAGGGGTTGCCCATTTTTCTCTCAAGGGGTCAGGAGTCTTTGGAACTCTCTTCCTCAAAAGGTGGTGGAAGCAGAGTCTTTGAATATTCTTAAGGCAGATCTAGATAGATTCTTGATAAGCAAAGGACTGAAAGGTTATCGGGGATAGGTGGGAATGTGGAGATCAGGTCATGATCTTATTTGATGGCGGAGCAGGCTCGAGAGGCCGAGCGGCCTACTCCTGCTCCTAAGTCATATGTTCATATGCTCATATGTACTTAGAAGGGGAATAAGTGTTGCCGGCAATCATCGTGGACATAGAAAAATCCCACAAACCACACCAAGATGAATTGCGAGTTGATGGGGTTGGCTGAAGGAGGAATGTTAACCAGGTCACCAGGTGAACTTTAACATCCATATGAACCATGGGAATAGGCAGATGGGGATTCTGCTTAATGTCACACCCAAAGGACAATGCACGGGATTAGCTGCTCAAGTGCTGCATGTACACTTCCATCTCATGTGGCAAGTAGTTTTGTAGTGACTCCATGACATTCTTGGGCATGATTTCCAACAATGTTGTGTGTTTATGAAGAAAGAAAAGAAAGATTTGTATTTATATAGCACCTTTCACAACCACTGGATGCCTCAAAGTGCTTTACAGCCGATTAAATATCTTTGAAGTGTAGTTGCTTGTACAAGGCAGGAAACATGACGGCCAATTTGCGCACAACAAACAACAAGGTAATAATAACCAGATAATCCGTTCTTTGTAATGTTGATTGAGGGATAAATATTGACCAGGATACCGGGGAGAACTCCCCTGCACTTCTTCTAAATACTATCATGGGATCTGTTACATCTGCCCAAGCAGAGAGATGGACCTCAGTTTAATGTCTCATCCCAGAGATGGCACCTCCCACAGAGCAGTACTCCCACAGTACTGCACTGGTGTCTCAGAGGAGTCAGAAACAAGAATAGACTGGCACGCATTTGTTAATGAAAGCTGCCTTTATTTAAATATTAATTCAGATCCTGACACAGATGCTGACCAAAGGCCCAGTGACTTTCCATGAAAGCCAAGCCTGTTTGCTGAAACTCTATCATGTCTTGTTGTACTTGATGTAAGGTGATACAACCAGACATATTGTTCATGTCTCTACAATTCACCTAATGTGAGACATATCCTCCATTAACTCTCCAGCTTACATCTTCAATTTAAAAAAAAATTCCTATTTCTCTCTTTCTCCCCCTGTCTTTCTTTTACTGTGAATGACCTTGTCCATACTTGTTTTAAAATGTCCACATTTTTAACCAGGTTAATTCTATGAGCTGACAAAATAAATGGTCAACAATTTGGGAAGCTCAACTTGACAGTACCTTCCAGCCCTGATGACCTGTCCCACCAAGAAGGCCACAAGCAGCATGATGGAAACATCTCTATGTTTCCTTTCAATTCGCACACCTTCCTGGCTTGGACAATCATCACTGTTCCTTCATCATTTCTGGGTCAAAATCCCTCTATCCTGAATACCCTCACTGCAAGGAACTGTAGCAAGTCAAATAGGAAGCCCAAAACCAGCCTCCTGAAGCAAACAGTGATGGTCAATAAATACCACCTTGCCAGCATTACCCGTCTCCTCTGAACAAGCACAAAATAATCTAGAGCAGATCAGCCGCCAGGCATGGAAACTAATAAAATATTTTTAAAATCAACATTTTAACAAATATTGAACCCCCAAGCTCATTTATGGAAGATGTTGAATTTAGCCTGTTTCAGGTACAATCCAACCATGAGTTATGTAAGTGTTAAATCTGAATCCGAATGGTATGTTATTCCCGAAAAGTTGACCCATCCTCTTGTTCTTGAGGGAATACCGAGAGTGTTCTCCAGGGGGCACCAGTTTAGTGCTCAGCATTTGTGTCAAGTGAAAACTCAAGGATTGGTTTCCCAATTCCCACATATACAAAACTTAATTTTACAGTTTGCAACGACTTTATGAGTGGATTATAATGCTGGCAGATTCTCCTCAGGCTCAATGTGATCTCTCTGACATTAAGGAGGCTTTACAAATGGTCAGAATTATTAAACAGCAACATTTATGTGAGGCATTTAAACCCAAATCCTTTCAGGGTAAAGAAACGACAGGGCAATTCCCAACTGTTTGTACAAAGAGTCGCAATGGCTTCTGAGGATTGGAGCTACATTTCCAGTTTCATTATTGGAACCTGTCACTGGGTCAGGTCTGCACTTTCAAGACAGATTCATACCATCTCACAACCAAGACAAGGTTCAGTTAAATGTAATGAAAATCCTTTTGATCAGTCAACGATTGACTACATTAGATTTATTTCTTTCGAATAAAGCTTTTTAGTTAAATATCTGAGATCTCACTAACTTGTGTTGGCTAGAGTAGAGCTGTGGCCCTATAAATAACGTTTAGACATTTTTTTTTATGTAAGCAATCATTTTTTGTTCCAGGGACACATTTGCCAAGAACAAGCACCCCCAAGTCAAGTATAACCTACCTGATGTGAAGTGAAGCTCTCTCATGATGTTCCTTGCACTGTATCAGGTATAGCTGTGGTGGTAGCACTCTTGACCCTTTGCCAGAAGGATGTGGGTTCAAGTCTCACTTGAGTACAAATATCTAGGGCAAAGGAGTGCTGTATTTTGAATGAGACATTGAACATAGGCTGTGTTTGCTCTGTCAGGTGGATGTAAAAGATCCCACCACACTAATTTGAAGAAGAGCAGGTGAGTTCTTTCCCAGTGTCCTGGCCCATGTTTATCACTCAATGAGCATCGCTAAAAAGGGATTATCTGGCGGATTATCTGGTCATTATCTCATTGCTGTTGTGAACTGGCTGCTGCATTTCTCATGTTGTTGGAGGCTCCACACCACAGGAAGGATGTAAAAGCCTTGGAAAGGATGCAGAGGAGGAGGTTTACCAGGATGTTAGGAGGGATCTCAGTTATGAAGAGAGGTTGTAAAAGTTAACACCACTCTCCTTGGAACAGAAAAGATTACACAGTGACCTAAGAGAGGGTTTCAAGGTGGTGGGAAGATTTGAGAGAGTCAGTAGAAAAAAACTATTCCCTCTGATGAGTGAGTTTAAAAAGAGGTTGAGGGGAGATGAGAAGAAATTTCTTCACTCAAAGAGTTATCAGGGTCTCAAATGCTCAGCCTGTCAGGATCTGCAATGCTCGGCCTGTCAGGATCTGGAATGCTCGACCTGACAGGCCCTGGAACGCTTGATCTATCAGGATCGGGAACACGCGACTTGTTGGTTCTGGAACGTGCAACCTGTCAGGATCAGGAATACTCAACTTATAGGGATCTGGAATGTTTGAGATATTGAGATGTTTGACCTGTTAGGATCTGGAATGCTCGACCTGAAAAGGCGATGGAAGCTGATTCCATAAATAATTTTAAAAGTGAGTTGGAGTTGAAAGTGAGGTGCTGACAGGGTTACGGACAAAAAGCGGGGATGTGGGATCAAGCATGACTGTTTTTTCTAAGAGTCAGCACAGGCATGATGACTGATTGGCCAATCTCTGTATTGTAAGTTTCTCTAATTTTATGACGACTGTGAGTACATCATTGGCTGTAAAGCACTTTGGGATGTCATGAGATCCTGAAAGGAACTCTAGAAACACAAAATGTTTATTTTTCTGTCAGTGGCCTCTTTGAGTCAGCTTGTCAATTAGGGTCAAATTGGACAGAATTTTGTGCCACATGCCTGTACCCATTAGGGATGGAATTGAGGTCATCCAGACTCAATGCATGTCGTACTTTTATGGGTCTTATGCAGAAGACTTTCATTCTATTACTCTGAGCAAGATTTGAATCCTGGGCCTGGATTTAATGCACCTTGCCACAGCGGGAACATGGTGGTCGGATGCTCTTAATCGTGGGAGAGCCCCCTTGTCAGTCTCCCCCGATTAACTTGGAATGCGAAAGGGGTTGACGTGGGATTCCTGAACTAAATGAGCCTAACTGACACCCTGAGGGTGTTGGGGGGAGGGGGATCCTTCATTATAAGGCACCCTGTGCCCGTTTGAGGGGCCTGGCATCAGGGAGGGGAGGGGCTGCTGAAAGATACCCCCATTGCCCTTGCCGCTGACGCCCCTGTAACCTCCATCCCACCCTCACTCCCTCTTGGTTTGGGGTCTCACGATGTTCCTGGGTCTCTGGTGGGTGCAAGGCTGCCTGCTGCCACCACTCTCGTTGGTGCTGGCAGTGATGAGTAGCAGCCAGCCTCTGATTGGCTGGCAGCTCTCAGCAGCGGGACTTCCACCGCCAGACACCTCCACTGTGGGGGTGATCCGAGGGTGGCCACTTAAATGCCTGAATGACATCTGATTCTATCGGACCTGCCGCACGGAACTGACAGGGGGTCTCCGCTGGTTCTCTGACTGGTGGGTGAGACCCATTGCCAGTCCCACAAATTCCAGCCACAAGTCTCAGAGATGAATAGTCCATTCCCAACCCACTGCTCCACACTCCTTCAGATTCTCTCAATCTCACCTCTCCCATTTTTGTCATTCCCACTGATGCATGGCTTCATGAGTGACGGCCGCCCCACATTTGCACCGGAGTGGCTATTACACAGGTGTGAACCTAGGAAACGAGCATTGGCAAACTATTCAACCAAGAGGGTATCACAGCCAGGTTCAACCCTCTGCTCAGGCACATTCCCATACACAGCATAAAGAACATTCAGGAATGGCAAAATAAGCTGATTACCCTGCCCCCATCACCCTTAGCCCACTGTTTCTCATTATATACTGGGAATTGAACATGGCACCTTCCCTAATCTATAACTCCCAGGATTGTAGCGGCAAATTGCATTTCATATAATAATGTTTTCAATTTAGCAGCTTTTGGCACTGAAATCACCCAGTGAAGGCTGTGAACAACACTGAATAACTGAGGTGCTAAGAATAAGTGCAGTGAGGGGTTTGCTAGTCCTAAGAACCTCATTGAAATCATCTCCAGAATTTGGTAATTCCAAATTCCTGGAAGTGAATAGTAAGCTGGATACTCCAAAATTAACGTCCAGTTTAACAACTGTCTATTTCCTTCTTCTTGTTCTTTTTAAAATTATTATTTGTTCCCGGGATGTGGGTGTCACTGGCTGGGCCAGCATTTATTGCCCCTTGAGAAGGTGGTGGTGAGCTGCCTTCTTGAATCACTGCAGTCCATGTGGTGTAGGTACATCCACAGTGTTGTTAGGGAGGGAATCCCAGGATTTTGACCCAGTGACAGTGAAGGAACGGCGATATATTTCCAGGTCAGAATGGTGAGTGACTTGGAGGGGAACTTCCAGGTGGTGGTGTTCAATGTGTCTGCTGCCCTTGTCCTTCTAGATGGTAGAGGTCGTGGGTTTGAAAGGTGCTGTCAAAGGAGCCTTGGTGAGTTGTTGCAGTGCATCTTGTAGATGGTACACACTGCTGCCACTATGTGTGGGTGGTGGAGGGAGTGAATATTTGTTGTGGTGGATGAGGAGCTGATCAAGTGGGCTACTTTTGCCTGGATGTTGTCAAGCTTCTTAAGTGTTGTTGGAGCTGCACTCATCCAGGCAAATGGAGAGTTTCCCATCATACTCCTGACTTGTGCTTGTAGATGGCGGACAGGATTTGGAGAGCCAGAAGGTGAGTTACTCACCTCAGAATTCCAAGACTCTGACCTGCTCTTGTAGCCACGGTGTTTATATGGCTGGGGCAGTTCAGCTTCTGGTCAATGGTAACCCCCTACTGATAGTGGGAGCTTCGGTGATGGTAATGCCATTGAATGTTAAAATAATTGTAGTACGATCTCTGCCCATGCTTGCAGCATTGCTCCCAAGCTGATGTACTGTCCTTTCATTCATCTTTTATGCTGCATTTTCTCCATTCTTGGTGCAGAGTCTGGGCCATAGCTGCCATATATTTCCTTTCTTCTTGTGTCTTTTGGTCTCCTGTTAAACGTTTCTTTGTCTGGATGAGGGTCTCCAGTTATGTGGAGAGACAGGAGAAGCTGGGCTTGTTCTCTTTGGGGCAGCAAAAGCTATGATGGACACATTTAAAATCATTTTGGTTTGAGTAAATAAGGGGCAACTGTATTCAGTGGCAGAAAAGTTGGTAACTAGAGGATGCAGAGTGGTTGGAAAAAGGATTATGGGGAAACTGTTTTTTTTTTTGCAATGCCTTGTTATCATCTGGAATGTGCTGCCTGAAAGGATACAAACATATGAATTAGGGGCAGGAGTAGGCCACTCGATCCCTCGAGCCTGCTCCGCCATTCAATAAGATCATAACTGATCTGAATGTAACCTCAAGGATGGTGGAAGCAATTTCAACTGTAACAATCAAAAGGGGATTAAATCGATATTTGAAGAGATAACATTTACAGGGCTTTGGGGGAAGAGGAAGGGAGTGGGGCTAATTGGATAGCTTTTCCAATGAACTGGCACAGGCACGATGGGCTGAATGACCTCCTCCTCTTCTGTGTTTTTCTATGATTCTTTGACTGCTCCTCTGAATTTGATTAGATTGGGCAATATTGAATGAATGCAGACTAGGATAGTGACCTCCACTTAGGCTCCTACCTTGGAGTTCTCAGCATCCTGCTCTTCATTATGTAAGTTGTTACTCTCCCTCTATTGTACTATGATTTTTTTTTTGGCATTGGTTACAATTCATAAACACTAACAGAACAAAGGCCAACAATTATACTCCATGAATATCAGCTTGACAGGCACTTGTCAATGTTTGGCAGTTGAGAAGGTGGTGGTGAGTCATACCCTTAAACTGTTGCAATCTGTGTGGTGAATGTACTGTTAGGTTGGATGTTCCAGGGGTTTGACTGACTGATGCTGAAGAACAATACATGTTGGTGATGTGGGTAGCACAGGACAAGTGATTTGATGCAGCCTGACATCCAATCATATATCTGACAAATTGGTTTTCTGACCAAGTACTTTGAACCTTGTTTAAACAAGGACATTGCATGCACCAACATCTGAACACATGATAAATCTCTTGCTGCAGAGAGAGCACTTGTCCTGCTGATCCAGTGGAGGAGGGAAGATGTGCCCTGTGTAACATGACAACGATAGCACACATTCTGCTTGGGCTGATAAGTTGCAAACAATATTTGCATCAGGCAATGTCATCTGCAAATGAGAGAATCTAACCATCTCCACTAATCATTGAATAGGCATTACCATAGATGAATGCCCCACTCTCAACATCCTGGGGATTACCATGGATCAGAAACTTCACTGGACTATCCATATAAATACTGTGCCTACAGGAGGCAGTCAGAGGCTAGGAATCCTGTGACAAGTAACTCACTTCCTGACTTGCCAAAGCCTGTCCATCATCTACAAGGCACAAGTCAGGAGTGAGATGGAATACTTTCCCCTTGGCTGGGTGAGTGCCACTCCCACAACCCTCAAGAAGGTTGACACCATCCTGGACAAAGCAGCCCATGTGATTGGCACCCCATCCACAAACATTCACTCCCTCCACCACTTGTGTGCAATGGCAGCAGTGTGTACCATTTACAAGATGCATTGCAGCAACTTTCCATGGTTACCTCGACAGCATCTTCCCAACCCACAACCTATATCATCTAGAAGGACAAAGGCAGCAGATTAATGGGAACACCACCACCTGGAAGTTCCCCTCCAAGTCACTCACCATCCTGATTTGGAAATATATCGCGGTAGCTTCACTGTCACTAGGCTAAAATCCTGGAACTCCCTCCCTAACAGCACTGTGGGTGTACCTACACCACATGGACTGCAGCGGTCCAAGAAGGCAGCTCATCACCAACTTCTCAAGGGCAATTAGGGATGGGCAATAAATGCTGGCAGCGCTAATATCCCAGGTACATTTTTTTAAAAAACTGGTGATGGTGCCTATGCAACTTTGATTGTGGTAGAGCATCCCATTTACTTCCTAATAATTAGACCAGGCTTTGGTGGATTCCAGCTAATACAGAACGAATTCTAAAAGGAATAACTACAGCTTCCAGTTTGCATTGCAACACTCGCGCCTATGCGCCAATAGCCAGGGGAATAGCATCCTTATTGTAACTAATTCAAATCGATTTTTGCATTAATCAGCTTCATTTGGGGAAAAACCTAAAGGCAAGAGTGACAAATGATCAGGCGGCGTGCACCGTGAGCACGAACCCATGGCAATTGGAAATTAACCCAGTCTGCAGGATCTGGTCAAACCTGGGAGACAGATGGAGGGAGCAGGGAGAGAGGAGGGGTGGTGGGCGGCACGGTGCATCCTGGGAGCTGTAGTCCGGTTCCCCCCACCTCCTCCGCCGCCTACAAGGGGACGGTCGCGGCGGCGGGGACTACAGATCCCGGCAGCCATCGCGCGGAGGGCGCCTGCGCAGTGAGCGCGCTTCTTGTCCCTTTAAATCGCCCCGTGCCCCAGGAGTAGACGGAGCCGGGAGCGCAGGCAGGATCGGAGAGGCTGCGGCTCCCAGCTCCAGGAGAGAGCGGCAACCTTTTCTGTTTGAACTTGCAATTCCACCCTAACCTCCTGCTTAAATGTGCACCTTTTGCAAACTGAGCTAGGCGTTTGCCCAGCCCTCTGTTTATCCTGGTTAGAGTCGATTTCCACCCCCCCCCCCCCGTCCCCTGGGGATTTTCTCTTGTTTGAGCTTTGCCGCTGGTGTTTTAAAAGATGGGAAACCGTGGGATGGAGGAGCTGATCCCGCTGGTTAATCGGATGCAGGATGCTTTCGCTCAGATCGGACAGAATGCTAACCTGGATTTGCCCCAGATCGGGGTGGTGGGGGGGCAAAGCGCCGGCAAGAGCTCGGTGCTGGAAAATTTCGTCGGAAAGTGAGTCAATTCCTTGCGTTTTTATAAAATCGCTCCGTTTGTTATTATTCATAATAAAGAGGAGAGGAGGGGGAACAAGTTTTCTTTTAAAATGTCAAAGCGCTGCGACAGTGTGTGTGAGAGAGGGGGGGTTGGGGGAGGCAAAATACACCAGCACGACCATAGCAAATGTCTATTTATTGCATTGCATCCGAATTCCTGCCCTAATCTTTCTGCTTGCAATTGGGTAAATCAGATTTGAAATCCCTGGTGTGCTCCGCAGCGAATTACGGAGAGGCTGGATCAGCTTCCCTGACACCAATTCAGCAGATTCAACCTTCCGCCTATCACTGTCCCCTGTTGCAAAATATTTACTGAAAAACGTTGGAAGTTGTACATCGGTGAGCTTGCATTGTTAGCTTTTCATCACCCCCTCCCCAACACACAACACCCGCCCCCACAACCTGGGGTGTTAATAGTATTTAAAAAAGAGAGGGGGGGGGGGGGGGGCATGCATGACATTGATAGGTATCGATATCCCAGCTTTCTGGTTTCATTCCATCTGGTTCATTCATTGACCTTGGGGGCTGTTGTATCCATCGGCAGGGCAGCTTGGTTGCTTGAGTCAGCATGGGGCGAATGCTAGATCGAGCTCAGTGTTAATTCATCACCAATTTCCCCCCGCCAATTTCACCGCAAGCAGCGCCTCGGTCTGTCTGTGTCTCTCTCTGTGTCTGTGTATGTGTGTGTGGTGGGGGTGGGCTGTAGGATTGTTTTTTGACGTTATCTAAAGGGATTATAATTTCTTAAATCCCCCACATCGGCATCTAGATTCCCAGCCTTTTGTAGCACTTGGTACACCGAGAGCTCCAGGCAGCTTGGACGTATTAAAATATTTCAGCGCAGAGGAATCGCACATTAAAAATATTTTTTGGTTGGGGGGGGGGGGGGCGGTGGAGTTAGGGTTTATAATCTGCGGGCGTTAATTAATCAATCATTGACCGTATTCACCAGCACATTATTGCTCCGAACGAGGGGGATTGGAAATATAAATATTCATATTTATTTAAAAAATAACATCTACAGTCAGACGTTGTCACCGTGGCAACATGGAGTACAACACATGATTGCAGTGATTGGACGTTATAAAATAGCACCTTTTTTTACGCGATGGAGGGCGGCTTGTGGATGTGAGATGCTACATGCTTGACCTCATTGTGAAATTAATGATGTTTCATGATTTAGATGTGAAACTGCACCTTTTGTCACGGGAATTTAGTTGATCAAGTGTCATTTTGTACTGCTTGATTTCTTTTAATGGTTCTTCGACATACTCCTGTTGCTCTTATTTGGTTCTGGTATTGCTGTCAGCCCCCTATGACTGACTACAACCCCTCTTCCATGTGAAGGATTGAAGCTCCGGGTTATTCGTAAACTCCAGTTAGCGCATGGGTCTCTGCTGCCCTTGAGACTTGAGCATAAAATCGAGACTGACAATCCCATTGCAGTGCTGAGGGAGTGCTGCACTGTAGGAGGTACTGTCATTTAGGTGAAATGACAAACCAAGCACTTGTCTCTTCTGGAGGACGTTAGATCAGAGGGCAGGGGAGTTCTCGCTGCTGTAATGAAAACCGGAAATGCTGGAAAAACTTAGCAGGTCTGGCAGCATCTGTAGAGAGAGAAACAAAGTTAATGTTTCACATCTGTATGACTCGTTTTTAGAGCTAAAGGGAGGTAGAAATGTGATGGATATTGTACTTTTTAAGAGGGGGTAGAGCAAAATAGGTCAGGGATAGGTGGGAGCTCGAAAGATTGACAAAGATATCATGGACACAGGACAAAGAGACTGTTAATGTCAATGTTAAAGACTAAAGAAGGTGTTGATAGTGGCACAAATGTAAGATGTGCTAATAGCAGAATAAGGCTCAGCACTCTGTGACAGCAAAACATAAAAACAAGTGACAGATGGCTCAGTAAGTTTGGGGGGGGGGGGGTAGATTTTAAAAAAAGAATAGTCATCCCAGGAAGATATTTGTTTCATCTTAGTCCTTGCTGCTGTCCTGGACAATGTTTATTCCTTATAGCTATGTCATTAAACACAGATCTGTTCAGTATCTCATTGCTGTTTGTGGGAGCTTGCTGTGTGCAAATTGGTTGTTGTATTTCCTACAGTACAACAGTGATTACATTTCAATCTTACTTCATGGGCTGTAAAGCATTTGGGACATCCTGGGGTTGTGAAAGGTGCTATATAAATGCAAATCTCTTCTTTTGTCTTTCTCTCTCACCAATAGGGAATGGTTCTTGGCCCTGAAAGCAAGTGCTATTTGCTTTACTTAGATCTCCATGCAAATAAGTCCCATTGCTAATAAAGCTTTATCCCACCTTTCGTAATGGTAGCACTAAGGGAATGTTCAGTGGTTTACTTAACTCTTTATTTACAGTTCATTGAGCTTAAATAGGGCGATATTTGTTTCAGCATGAACAGTGTCGATTCAATTCGGACACCCAACCCATCAAGTCTGCAATGTAGCAACGGTAGAATCTTTCTGCTCCCCAATTAATATTGCTGCTTTCATATTTGAAAGTGTCATTTTTGCAAGCCAGACTCCCTTTTTCCTCTCAATAGAGGAGGGAGTGTAGGGTAGAGCAGTGGTTACACAGTGCCTCTGACTTTACTGAGCCTCTCTGCAAAATGAGCAAGTTTGTAGAATAGTACATGGTCTTGTCCAATGATTTCGGAAACAAGGGCCCAAATGCAATCCCTACTCCATGCAACCTTAAAAACAAATGCTTTGGTGGCCTGCCACACAATCTATAGAGATGGTTGCAGTTATGAACGTTTCCAAGCTATCATGGTGCTGCCATTAAGAAATGATGGGTGGAACTTATTGCCCTCCTTTGAGGTGAGTTTGGAGGTGGTGGGCGGGGGAGGGGAAGGCGCATTTAATTGGGCAGGAGGGTGCTGGAGTGGGCATCGCACCACCTTCCTGCCTTTGCTGCCGATTAAGTACAGTGTAGGAAGGCTCATGGATGGCCTTTCTGCCCCACTGTCAAAATTGAGGCCTTAAGTGGGCAGTTAATGGCTACTTAAGGGCCTCCCCTGCCACCACTGGTACTCAGCCTGGGGAAGGCCCACCACTGGCCACTTTGACATCTGAGCAGCATTTAATGCCAGTGGGCCTCCCCCAAAGGGGTAATGCAGGGGTCTCGCCAGCTCTTCAGCCATTGGGCAGGACCCCCATTACCTGTATTAAATATCATCCAGTGTGTAAAAGTGTATCTCATTCAGACAGTTGATCATTGAAATACAGGAGGATTAGTCATGACACTCCAGCCCCACTAAGTGTCAGGGGAGGGGGCATCTGACATCTACTATTATTATTTTTAATGATATCTCTCAATTCCGGTGTCTATTTTTATGTTTCTCAGTCTATTTATTGCATGGGTTTGGCACAAGAGGCTGAGGGACTTGCCTTGTGTGTGGACAGTAAGATACATAGCAAAGCAAATGTTCCATCATTGGAACACTGCATTATGTAACTATGACTTCCATACTGTCATAGGAAAAAATGCCAATGTTGGATACTTGAAGCAAAACAACTTTTATTTATATAGCACCTTTTTAAGAAGATAAAACATCCCAAGGTGCTGCACAGGAACGTCAAATCCATCTGTGTCTTTCTTGCCTCGAGACTTGACTATTCCAATGCACCTCTGACATCTCATTCTACCCTCTGTACCCTTGAGGTCATCCAAACTCTGCTGCCCTTGGCCTTACTTGCACCAAGCCTCATTCATCCATCACCTGCTGTGACCAACAACCCACATTGGCCTTCAGTGAAACAACGACTTGATTTTAAAATTCTCATCCTTGATGTCACATTCCGCCATGACTTCACCCCTCCCTCTCTGTTAACCTCCTCCAGCCCCACAACCTGCTGAGATATTGGTGCCTCTCCAATTCCGGTCTCTTGAACATCCTGCATTTTAATTGCTTCGCCATTGGTGGCCATGTATTCAGCTGCCTAAGCTCTGGAATTCCCTCCCTTAACCTCTCTATCTCTCTCACTCTCTTCAAGAGGCTCCTTAAAACCTAACTCTTTGACCAGGCTCTTGGTCACCTGTCCAGATATCTCCACATGTGGCTCGGCTCCTGATTTTGTTTGACAATGCTCCTGTGAGGCACCTTGGGATTTTACACTATGTTAAGGGCACTATATAAATACAAGTTGTTGTTGTAACATGGGCACAAATTGACAGTGTTGAAGGAGACATCAGGACAGATTGTCAAAAGCTTGGTTGAGGGACTTGGTGGAGGGGTTTTGAGAGAGAATTTCAGAGCTCCGGGCTGAGGTGGGCACAGCTGCCAGTGTTGGGGTGCAGGTTGGACACGAAGCCAGAGAAAATGTGTTGTCTATTTGAACTGTGTGACGGTGGATAATAGTGAAGCTTTGATGATGCACAATGGCTGATTTTCGCATTGGGGTCCTTCACTATAGTTTGATGCAAATATCTCTCTTTGATGAATACGGAGGGGGTAGGGTGACTAATTCTATCGTTTTGCTTTGACGGTTCCATGTACAGGAAATGTTTGTTAGACAGGAAGTGATGTCTGATACCTTGGTTAAAGATATTACTCCTGCATTCAAACCCAGCCCTAGTTCTTTCTTTCAAAGCTGAAATCTATAGAGGCTTGCACTGAAAGTGTTGCTTAGGTATCTCGGCTGGAGATTCCAAATGGTTCGACTTATTCAGGATGTGACTTGAAGTTCGTGACCTGTGCCCAATTTGAAATCTGTTTGCAGATCCAGAAACTCAGACATGGGCACATGTGACTATTTTCTGTGTGACTGGTTTAATGGCACAGGTCCCAAGTGGAGCAAAGTTGCACTGTGCAATTATTCCCACAAACCCCGAACCAATTTATACCAAGTGATACCAGCACATCTCGAACGAGCATTATTTTTCACTCAAACCCCAGGTAGTGCTAGAGTTGGGCATTAATGCATTAAGCATAAACCTGAGTCCTAGATCAAGAAGCACTCCCATGGAATTCCGATTTTGACCCTTCTCTAAACGTCGGTGACATTTGTGGATTCCAGTATGTCAGACTGATGTTAAATTGTGGGCATTTATTCTTGCTATTTTGAGGTTCTTCCTTCCGGTGTTATCTGCGTTTATTTATCACCATGTGCAAATTGAGCATTATCTGTTGGAATAAGTGTTTCTTCAGTACTTTTATGTTTACGTTTTCCTTGTTCTTGGCTGGCTAAGCCTAGGTGTTAGTTATATGATATTCTACAGCACAGTGCCCACCTTTCTCAGTTGGTGTTGCATTACGCTACAGTTATGCGTTTGAGTACTGTAGTGCAGAAGAAGCCCCAGTCAGTTGGTGACCAGATGATTGATGGAATAGCCTGTGCTGTCCTGCCTTTGTGTTTTTGCTGCAGATAACAGAGGAATTAGTTGGGGACTGCAGCATAGTGGTCATGTTATTGAAAACTAGTAATCTGAGGCCTGGATAAGTGCTTCAGAAATCTCTTTGGCAGCTGGGAGAGTTTAAATTTAATTAGTAAATCTGGATTAAAATGCTAGTCATCGTCTTAATGATCAAGAACCTACTGGATTGTCATAAACCCATCTGGTTCACCTAATGTCCTCATCCAGTCAGGCCTATATGTGACCCATGTTGGGCTGAGTCTTTTTTTTAATTGCCTTCTGAAGTAGTCTAGGAAGCCACTCACTTGTAAGTGGTTCACCCCCACATTCTTGAGGGCAACTAGGGATGGGCAATAGATGATGGCAGCAATGCTCATGTCCCAAGATCAAATAGAAGACAGACGAAGTGAAAGTAGGAAGCAGATGGTAATGGGTGAGTGGAATGTGTGAGGAATATCGACCAGTGGCCAATCTGCAGTAGTTTATTCCTGGGCCCCCTGTTGGTCGTACAGACTGGCCAGCACTTGCAGTAATGGATTGCATTGTAAGTATGTTTTGCTATTATAGGCGATAAGAACATTACAATGGGTGGGTCATGCAAGACCCCTGGCTGCACATCAGTACCCCGATATGTTCTTGGCTTGGAAATGACCAGGTGAGAGAGTGGGATTATTGAAGTGACAGTGGGAGAGGGTGACTCTTATGCTGAGATGTTATCATTTACAGCCCCTTGTCATATAGGTTTCCAAGTGAACTTCGAACTGAGGCTGGAATTCCAAACTTTCTGACTGCATTAGATCAGTAGGTTTGAGTAAAAAGTGGCAGAATGTGGTTAGGAATTACACACAACTGCTTATCATGTTGAGGATCCTTCACATCTCTTTTGCTTTCCTGAACTGAGTGACTAATGATTGTCAGTGAGAAGTGAGAGGAAATAGCCAATTTGTGTTTAAGATGGTTAAATGAGCATCTTGTGGAAGAGTAGAACAGTCTGTAAAAAGTCTGATTTTAATCAGTCAGACTACTTTTAAATCAGATAACAGACCTGGCGTTTGTGTATTATGCATTATGACTGGAACAGTGACAGAAATTAATAGCACCTGTTGGATTTGGGTTGTATTGGGTGTTAGCTGGAATATAGAGGAAAAGAGAATTTTTCTTTATTGTTCAATAACAGGGTGTGGGCTTCACTGGCTGGGCCAGCATTTATTCCCTATCTCTAGTTACCCTTGAGAAGGTAGTGGTGAGCTGCCTTCTTGAACTGCTGCAGACCCTGTGGTGTAGGTACATCCACAGTACTGGTAGGAAGGGAGTTCCAGGATTTTGAACCAGCGACAGTGAAGGAACAGCGATATATTTCCAAGTCAGGATGGTGAATGGCTTGGAGGGGAACTTCCAGGTGTTGTTGTTCCCATCTATCTGCTGCCCTTGCCCTTCTAGATGGTAGCAGTCATTGATTTGGAAGGTGCTTTCAAAGGATCCTTGGTGAATTCCTGCAGTGCATCTTGTAGATGGTACACACTGCTGCCGCTGTGTGTCGATGATGGAGGGAGTGAATGTTTGTGGATATGGTGCCATTCAAGCGGGCTGCTTTGTCCTGGATGGTGTCAAGCTTCTCGAGTGTTGTTGGAGCTGCACTCGTCCAGGCAAGTGGGAGAGTATTCCATCACACTCCTAACTTGTGCCTTGTAGATGGTGGACAGGCTTTGGGGAGTCAGGAGGTGAGTTACTTGTCACAGGATTCCTAGCCTCTGACCTGCTCTTGTAGCCACAGTATTTATATGGCTAGTCCAGTTCAGTTTCTGGTCAATGGTAACCCCCAGGATGTTGATAGTGGAGGATTCAGTGATGTTAATGCCATTGAACATCAAGGGGCGATGTGTAGATTCTCTCTTGTTGGAGATGGTCATTGCCTGGCACTTGTGTGGCATGAGTGTTACTTGCCACTTGTCAGCCCAAGCCTGGATATTGTCCAGGTCTTGCTGCATTTGGACATGGACTGCTTCAGTATCTGAGGAGTTGCAAATGGTGCTGTACATTGTGCAATCATCAGCGAACATCCCCACTTCTGAACTGGAAGGAAGGTCATTGATGAAGCAGCTGAAGATGATTAGGCCTAGGATATCACCCTGAGGAACTCCTGCAGTGATGTCCTGGAGCTGAGATGACTGACTTCCAATAACCACAACCATCTTGCTTTATGCTAGGTATGAATCCAACCAGTGGAGAGTTTTCCCCCCTAATTCCCATTGACTCCAGTTTTGCCAGGGCTCCTTGATGTCACACTTGGTCAAATGCTGTCTTGATATCAAGGACAGTCACTCTCACCTCACATCGGGAGTTCAGCTCTTTTGTCCATGTTTGAACTAAGTCTGTAATGAGGTCAGGAGCAGAGTGGCCCTGGTGGAACCCAAACTGGGTGTCAGTGAGCAGGTTATTTCTAAGCAAGTGCAGCTTGATAGCACTGTTGATGACCCCTTCCATTACTTTACTGATGATGGAAAGTTGACTGATAGGGTGGTAATTGGCCGGGTTGGATTTGTCCTGCAACTTGTGTGCAGGGCATACCTGTAATTTTCCAAAAGCTGGGTAGATGCCAGTGTTGTAGC
The DNA here is from genome assembly GCF_017639515.1 of Carcharodon carcharias. NCBI lineage: Eukaryota > Metazoa > Chordata > Chondrichthyes > Lamniformes > Lamnidae > Carcharodon > Carcharodon carcharias. The sequence goes on along the minus strand of NC_054474.1, from coordinate 155,829,385 downwards.
TGTACTAGAACAGCTTGGCTAGGGGTGCGGCAAGTTCTGGAGCACAAGTCTTCAGTATTATTGCCAGAATATAGTCAGGGCCCATAGCCTTTGCAGTATCCAGTGCCTTCAGCCGTTTCTTGATATCACATGGAGTGAATTGAATTGGCTGAAGACTGGCATCTGTGATGCTGGGGACCTCTGGAGGAGCATGAATACAGATTGTGGGGTTTTTGTGTGTTCCGATCCAGAGCCAGATTTGTTTTATTTGTGGTTATTTTCTTGTTTGGTTTGTTTGTTTTTCCTGTGTTCAGTATGAGGGCCCAGCCAAGAGGATCATGGGGTATCCTTCTCACAATAAGCTACTACATGGGCAGAATTTTCAGGTCGGTGTGCAGACACACCCAGCCCGCTCAAGTGTAAAATAGAACGTGATGACGTTGGGCGAGTATCCTGATGTCATCTGGTGCAATATTTTAGTCGGTGAGCGTGTGCAGAATTTGGAAGCGTGCCCGCTGACAATTGAGGGCAATTAATCCCATTAAGAGTTGTAACTGTCTCCAACTTTTTGTGGTCTGTCCAACCTCACAGTTGGCGGATAGACGAATCAGCCAGGCGGCCTTCGCATTTTTCATGAAACCTCAGCCAAGGGCGAGATGTTTCCGTTATTAAATTTTTAAAAAAAAAAAATCTACAGACAGAATTTTAATAATGTATATGTTCAGGTGACTGCTTGTGATGTTTGGACATTTTTGTTCTGACTTCAAAAGTATTAAATAAAGTTTTTAAAGTCTTCAGCTCCCTGAGGCAGCTCTCTTCATTCACGGAGCTTTCATTCTGCGCTTGCCCGCGCTCCTGCTTACACCAACGCCTGGCGTCCTTCCACCTCCACCCCAGCAGCGCAGAGCATTTCAATGCATGTTTCACGCTGGCTGGCTGTTAATTGGCCAGCCAATATGAAATTGTGGTTGGGGGCCGATTGCAGTCGGTGGTACTTTCCCTGGCCACTCCCGGACATGCCGATCATGGCCGCGTGCCAACCTAAACATTCTGCCCCATGTAACTGGTGTCAAGTGTTCATTGCTGGGAAAATCTGCCCTCTACTGTTACTCTGCAGTAGTTGTCATGTCTTATTGTGCTCTTTAGGTCCAGAGCCCTTTAAATTTGACACAGGGCTCCCTCTCCTTATGTTCCCATTTTTGCCCCCGACTTTGCAGTTTGAATTTACATAGAATTTTATGTTCTCAAGCTATCCCAAAGAACTTAACAATGACGACTTAAAAGTAATTTGATATTTGTAGTAGGCAAATGCCACGTCCTATTTTCTCACTGTAGGATAAAAGGTTAATGTTAAATGTGTAAATATATAATCTACATCAGTGATTAAGCTCATCATGATAAGAGCTTGGGGAGAGTGAGAGAGAATTCTATGTAGAGCCTCGTACTGAGTTTTTACTGTACATAGTTAGTGTAATGATCAATAAAAGATGGAACTTACCAACAGCATTGCCTCTAGCATATCTGTAAATCCAGAACCACAACTACTACATCCAAGACCAACAATACCAAGAACTTGCATTTATATGGCACCTTTAACATAGTATAGAAGTTCCAATGTGCTTAAAGCAAGGTCTTGCAAGCAGCAGATGAGTGGATAACCAGGTAATCATCTTTGCTAGTGTTGGTCAAGGGGGCAATGTTGGCCAGGAGACCCAAAGAACTCTCTTGCTTTTCTTTAGGTAGTAGAGGTGGTTTAACATCTCAAATGAAAGTTAATGCAGCATTCCTTCAGTGCTGCACTTGTATCAGCCTAGAAATGCAAGCCAAAGTCCTGGAGTGGGTCTTGAACCTCTTGATCACCAGCCTGATCTTAGAAGCAGTATTGTCTTTTTTTAAAAATTCTCCCTCAGGATGTGGGTATTGCTGACAAAGCCAAATTTTATTGCACACCCTGAGTTGCTTTGCAAATGTGCTGGTGGCTGGCCTTCCTGAGCAGAATAGTTTGTTAGGCCACATCAGGCAGCCAAGTATCAACCACATTAGTATAGGATGACGAAGTAACACAGAATGTTGATAAAGGGAATTTAGTTGATATTGTCTAAATGGATTTTAAGAAAGTGTCTGACAAGGTATCACATAACAAGGCTGGTTAACAAAACTGAGGCTGATGGAGTAGGAGGGCCAATATGCAATTGGTTTAAATATTGGACAGAAAGTAGGTGTGTGTGTGCTTGTGTGCGTGTACATTACTTGCAAAGTTTCAAAATTTGCTGATGATATCAAACTTGGAGTGGGGAATAGTGAGGGTGACAGGACTTGCCTGCAACAGGACATAGACTAGCAGAATGGGTAGACTAGTGGTAGATGGGATTTAATATAGAGAAGTGTGAGGTGATGCATTTTGGCATAAGAGATAAATGGCTATAAGATCATAAGATGTAGGAGCAGAAGTAGGTTATTTGGCCCATTGAGTCTGCTCTGCCATTCATTGAGATCATGGTTGATCTGATAATCCTCAACTCCACTTTCCTGCCTTTTCCCCATAACCCTTGATTCCCTTACTGATTAAAAATCTGTCTTTCTCAGCCTTGAATATACTTCACGACCCAGCTTCTACAGCCCTTTGCAGTAAAGAATTCCACAGATTAGCTACCCTCAGAGAAGAATTTCCTCCTCATCTCTGTTTTAAATGGGTGCCTCCTTACTCTGAGATTAAGCCCTCTGGTCGTAGATTCTCCCACAAGGGGAAACAACCTCTCAACATCTAGCCTGTCAAGCCCCCTAAGAATCTTATATGTTTCAATAAGGTCGCCTCTCGTTCTTCTAAATTCCAGCTCAACCTATCCAACCTCTCCTCATAAGAAAATCCCTCCATACCTGGAATCCACTTAGTGAACCTTCTCTGGACTGCCTCCAATGCCAGTATATCTTCCCTTGGATAAGGGGACCAAAATTGTTCACAGTATTCCAGGTGTGGTCTAACTAGTGCCTTGTATAGTTTTAGCAAGATGTTAAGTAAATGTACATGAGCAAAGTGAATACATACACCTGATTATATGTAAGGCTGTTTAACTGAAGTTACTACATGTGGTAAAAACAGTCTCATCCTAACTCACCTCCATGAGTAGCCAGTAATTTCTTTTGGACAACACAGCTCTTAAAGGCAAATCTTGTGGTTGCTTTTCCTCAGAGTGAAGTTTTTAAAAACATTTCCAGATCTTAACACTGAATTTCAATTCACAGTTTCTGGATTAGAGTTCATGGCCTGCTGGATTACTAGTCTGGTAACACAACTTCGAAGCCCCAGTACTCTACAGTACTCCATTCCAGAGTTCAAAACCTTGAATTGCATTGTCACTGTTTTTTTTTAAAAGGAAACTCGGTTCTTCCTGTTGGCATTTGGGGTCAATCTGTGGTGCGATTCTGCACTCCATGCCTGGAGTAATGAGCTATCCCAACATTTATTCTAGTGAAGTGACTTCTTAGCTGGTCTGAGAAGTGCAAAGTGATTATTACAACTGGTGCATCGTCCTCAGCTACCGAGTTCTTGTTACTCCAAAGAAAACTGTCTTTTCTGGGATTGTATTATAAGAACATGTGTTCCTGCAATTTATGATAGTTCATTAAGGCTGATCTCATGATTACCAAAAAAGAAGTGTTTCTCTCATATTTTCTTTTACAGAAAAATAGCAATTTGAGTCCCAAACTGCTCGCTGTCAAATAAGAATCGGCCAGACCTACAGAACCTGTGCCAATGGGAACTATAATTTTGATGATCAGATAATAGAAATTAAAAAGAATATGTGGGGTGGGTGAAGGAAATGCATGGTTTCTGTTTTGCCAAGATAAAAGGTTAATTTCGGAAAAGGAAATGCTTGGTGCAAATGATAAGGTTGGTGAAATTGATTTTTTTTTTGGCTAAGTAGAATGTCATCAGATGTGCTGCATTGCCAAGTGTTGTCGCAGTGATGGGTGATTGCTGCATTTGCTGAAAAGTGCTCAGTCAGTGCTACAGATGAGCCTGTGCTGCCCTCGAGTGCCACAGCTTCTGTGTGGTTCGACAGGTCTTGTCAAATTTGCAAAGAAGTGTTTGTCTGCAGCGGCTGGAGTTTGTATGCTTTCCAATCTGTGGAACTAAAACTCCCATCAATAATATAAAGCTCTTGGGCAGAAAAATTGAGTTTGATGCAGCGTTCTTTGCATAATGGCAGGGTTTAACTGCTTTTCTTTTGAATGATCAAATTTAAGCCCCATATATTTGGGATGGCATTGGCACCCCATCCATCATATTCATATTCACTCCCTCCACCACCAGTGCACAGTAGCAGCAGTGTGCACCGTCTACAAGATGCACTGCAGCAACTCACCAAGCCTCCTTTGACAGCACCTTCCAAACCCACGACCTCTACCACTTGGAAGGGCAAGGAGGGCAGACGCATGGGAACTCCTCCGCCTGGTGTTTCCCCTCCAAGTCACAAACTGTTGGAAATATATTGCCGTTCCTTCACTTTGTCGCTGGGTCAAAATCCTGGAACTCCCTCCCTAACAGCACTGTGGGTGTACCTACACCACATGAACTTTTGTCTTATTCGTTCAGAGGATTTGGGCGTCGCCAACATTTAATGTCCATCCCAAATTGTCCTTGTTCAGAGGGCATTTAAGTGTCAGCCACATTGCTGTGGGTGGGTCTGGAGTCACATGTAGACCAGACCAGGTGAAGATGGCAGATTTCATTCCTTCCCTAAAGGGCATTACTGAACCAGATCGGGAATGGTTTCATGGTTGTCATCGGATTTATAATTCCAGATCTTTATTGGATTCAAATCACTATCTGCTGTGGTGAGATTTGAACCTGGGTCTCTAGAGCATTACCCCGGGTCTCTGGGATTACTAATCCGGTGACAATATCACTATGCTACCCCCTCCCGGATTGCAGTAGCTCAGGAAGGCAGCCCACCACCACCCTTCCGAGGGCAATTAGAGATGGGCAATAATGCTGGCCTAGCCAGTGATGCCCACATCCTGTGAACGAGTAAATTTAAAAAATTTGCTGTTCTGATGATACTGTAAACATTTGCAAGCCGACCAGGGCAATTCACAACTCTCCCTCAGAGTCCTTCTGCTATGCAGATCCTCCCTTAGCCAGTACAACAGCAACTTGCATTTATATTGTGCCTTTTTCATATGGTAAAACATGCCAAGGAGCTTCACAGGAGCGTTGTCAAACAAAATTTGACTCTGAGCCATATAAGGAGATGTTGCAGGTGATCAAAAGCAAGGAAGTAGGTTTTAAGGAGCATCTTAGAGGAGAGAGAGAGAGGTAGACAGGTTTTGGGATAAAGTTCCAGAACTCCGGACCCAGGCAGATGAAGGTACACTTGTCAATGGTGGAGTAATTTAGCATCTTGTGGATTGTGCCTTTGCAAAGAAAGTCTGGAGAGAGATGCAATGGTTTCTGTTGAGGTTCATCCTGAGCAGTTCTGTGACACAGGACTCTGTGCTCTATGGGCTGTTCCCAGGAACACACACCGAGACAAACATCAACTGCAGCTGGACGATCATCAACTTGGTGAAAGACGCTCTTTAGCCTGCCCGAAACTTGTTGGTCTTCCAGCGCAAAGAGTTGTCCCCGACTGAGGGACGCACTAAAGCTTGGGGCAACTGCCACAAAGGCGCAATGGGGAAAGGACTCTGTCTAAGACCTTTCTGCCATAGTGTATCGAGGGGCTGGGAACTGTAGAAAGCCCTCGGGCTGCACAGCTCAAAATGAATGTCTGCATTGAATACTAATTGTATTATAATTGTATTGAAGCTCCTCAGAGTGCAACATGATGTATGTTGATAACTCCAGTACCATTGTCTGATTGTCTGCATTGACCATATTGAAATGATTGTAATATTCATTGATTGTATTGATGCACCTTGTGATCCATGTGTAAAAATTGAATCTGATTGTACTATGGAATGGTGGTTTTGAAATGGTTTGGAATGTTCTTCCAGATATTTTATGAATAAAGTATATTTTTCAAAAAAAAATTGTATCAAAGCTGTACAGGAGGCTGGAACTGGAGGAGTACAGAGATGGGGTGAGGTTGAGGCCTTGGGGGGTGTGGGGATTTGAAGACAGGAACATGAATTCTAAAATCTTGCCATATCAACTGGGGGACAATGTAAGTCAGTGAACGGAGGGCTGATGGGTGAATAGAACTTGGTGCAAGTTAGGACCCGGGCAGCAGATTTCACTGATCACTCATCTTTGTGTTTAACATGGCTGCTGTGTCTGCCTACATCACAGTGACTGCACTTTGCAACTAATTGCACGTGAAGTATTTAGTGATTGAAGGATTCTTCCTTTTTCCAATATTTAAACTGATTCTTTTCATGAGACGTTTCATGAGATGCAATGTCGGTGACCACTATAAACACTGCTTTTCTCACCCAAAGAAACGTCTTCAAACAATAACTTTGAATCTTGTCTGAAGCAGCATGGGGGCTGGTCACTGGAGATTGGGGCATTTAAATCATTCTTGAAAGTGCTGATTAATGGACTGTAAAGGAATTAGATGCATTGACCAAGTGTTTATCCAATTTGCTTTTGAAAGTTATTGTTGAATCTGTTTCCAGTGCATGTTCAGGCAGTGCATCCCAGACCATCATAACTTGCTTGTATTTTTTTAAATTCTCATCTTCCTTCTACTTCTTGCCAATCACATTAAACCTCTGTCCTCTGAGGGCCCTCCTGCTAGTGGAACTAGTCTGCTCTATCACAACTTCTCAATTTTGAACACTTCTGTTACATTTCCTGCTAACTTTTTCTGTTCTAAGGAGAACAGCACCAATTTATCTATTTTCTACGCATAGTTGAACTCCCTGGTATTAGTCTTTTAAATCTCCCCTGACATTTTCCAAAAAGTATGGTGCCGAGAATGAGACGCTGTCCTCTAGATTTTGAAAGGCTTGGCATAGCTTCCTTCCTTTGTGCGCTCTTATTTATAAAGCCACATCCTGCAACAAATTCCATAAATTGTTTCACTTAATGCATTGCCCACACCCCAAGAACAAAGGAAAATGTTCACAAGGCTCATTTATTGCCCTCAGAAGGTGCTGGTGGTGGGCCTGCTCCTTGAATTGCCTGGTCCTTGTGTAGGTGGTGTTAGGAGAAGGTATTCTAGGGTTTGGATCCAGCAATGATGCATACGAATGGAGGTACATGTCCAAGTGAGGATCACTTAATGTTAGCATCACTGATGCTGGTGTCCTTTTGATGGTAGAGGATTGAGGAACAGTTGAATTAAGACTGTTGCATGATTTCTCTTGTTATTTGTCAGTGCTATTGTTTGTTTCTCTCGTTGTTGTTTGTCCCTATTTTAGAACAGTGACTACACTTCATTGGCCATGGGATTTCCTGAGGTCATGAAAGTTGCTAGATAAATGCAAAGTAATTTTTTAAGGAGTCACTTTGTGGGTGTGATTATTTCAGATGATGGAAATGGTGACTACATGCACCAGAAGGCTAATAAACATTTGTACTATTTTAACCTCCAACATGGTCTTGGTGATAATAGCTTGTTAGTTTGTGCATGGAACAGCCAGGATTAATGGCTAGGCAGTAATCCCTTTAAAGATCATATCCTTAACTGCAAGTGGGAGGCTTGGATTCTTTATTGTCACCTGGACACAAGCATTAGCGGAATGGCTCCCTCACTTCTGTTCCATAGAACATTGCAGTTGTGATTTCTGTCAGTTTAGATGTCGTGCACTTGGTCTGATTTATGCACTGAGACCAACTGTCACAATGTGATCTCCCAACAGTTTCCGACAGCCATAACATTCAACAAAGGCAATTGCCACTCCTGATCCAGTTACCACTGATTTTTTTAAAAAATTGAGTTTTCATTGGCTGTGGCCTTTGGGGAAATTTTCGGCTAATGTGTTTTCCACGCAGAGTAATGAACTCCCCTGGGAGTAATTACGGAGGTGCAGGGAATCTCACTGAAGGAGTTTTGAACCTTGGGCCAAGGGTATTGCCCTGATTGGTGGTGAGCTGTATTCCTGCGCCGCTGTACTCCTTGCTTGGCAGGCAAGGTGCCGTCGGGGTAGGGTGTTTTGGGATTCTGACACAGCGATGCACGATAGGTGCCAATCGGGTTGACTGTAGAGATCCATTTGGAAAGAAAGAACTTGTGTTTATACAGCACTTTTCCCAGCCTCAAGACATCCCACATCATTTCACAGACTCAGGTACTTTTTATTGCTGTCAATGCAACAGCCAATTTTGTACACGGCAAGATCAGATCCCACAAACGGCAACGACCAGATAATCTGCTTTAAGGTAGTGTAGCTGCTTGGGATCTTTGATACAGCAGCCAGCGATTCCCTACAAGGCTTTCCTGCCTTGGATAAATCCTACATTTATTGTACAAGATTTTTCTATTCTTCTGCCTTCCAGTCCAACAACTGTTTCCTGTCTTTGGAAAGTAAATCTGTTCAAAGAGTGCAGTTGAGTTAGCAGTTTACATACTTATTGAAAATTGGGTAGGAGAGTGAGTGCTAGAACCTGTAACGGCAAGAAACTGTCACGCTTGCAGGAAGTGCATGCTATCTACTGGCCTTCAGGTTCAAGTTCCACTCCCAAAAGTCTAGGCTGACACTTGAGTTCAGTACTGAGGGAGCATTGCACTGTCAGAGGCACTGGGCGGAATCATTCCACATTTGCACTAAGCGCATTAGCGGGCATGGGCAGTCTGCCATTCACCAGCCATGCCATCACCTTGCAGCTTCATCACACTGGGCACCACACCTCAGTGCTTCCAGCCCAGGACTGCTGCACAGAAACATGGCCCCGAAAGGCAAGATAACTGCAGAGCCCTGGTTTAGTAACGCATCCCTCAGGCACCCTTTTTGGATGTTGTGGAGGCCTGTCCTCTACCCCTGCTCTGGCCACAGGAGGGGCAGCAACATTTACCACTCCAGCTTGGTAGGCAGTGGCAGTGGCAATAGGTGCCAATGCCGCACAGGAGAGGTTGGCCATCCAGTGCAGAAAGAGGGTGAATGATCTCATCCGTGCTGCCAGGATAAGGCAACCATCTCATCCCTTAACTCTCACACTCAAGCCCATCACACATCCACTCTCACCCTCCTCCATCTGACCTCATCTCCTCTGGAGACTGCCTCCTCAGCCCTCACCATCTTGAGGCCACTTGCACAGATCAACTCGTGCTCCCTACACACACCCTGGGTGACCCTCCTTCCCCAGTACAGCCCTCACCCTGCAGCCTCTTCCCTTGCCTGAGACCTCTTCTCCCTCTTCCCCAAGCAAACGCTAGCTCTGCAGCTATAAAAAGCTTTGTGGCTGGTCTGGTAGGTAGAGACCTGCCCGTGAGCCCCCCTAAAAGTGAGGTGGTGCGGCCTGGCGCTGATGACCGTGAGTGCTGACCGAAGCAAGATAAGCGAACAAACCTCGAAGTCCCGAGCGATGTGCAGTTTGGGTGCATGCTGCTTATGTGCAGTTGTGAAACACATCGACATGCAATCATGCTGTGTGGGTGGATGACCAGCGTGGGGGGGAGATGAGTCCGGCAGGCTGGCCTTATAATGATGTGCAGATGTATTACAATGAGGTTCCTGGCATCTGATGATGGGAAATGCAGCCATCCATCAGAGGGTGGAGCGGACAATCTCAAACTGGCTTCACGAGAGCGTGAAACAGATGTTTGGCCTTCCCACCATATTGTGTGCTTATGCTGCTCAGCACGCCTGATCAGGCGGATGTAAAAGATCCCGTGGCCCTATTTTGAAGAAGAACAGGGGAGTTCTCCTTGGTGTCCTGCCCAATAGTTAACCCTCAATCAACATCGCAAAAGGAGAGTGTTTCACAGAATTATTACAGCACAGAAGGAGGCCATTCAGCCCATCGTGTCTGCACCAGCTCTCTGAATGAGTAATACACCTAGTGCTATTCTTCCACCTTCTCCCTGTAACCCTACATGTTCTTCCTTTACAGATAATGATCCAATTTCCTCTCAAATGCCTGGATTGAACTTTCCTCCACCACACTCTCGGGTAGTGCACTCCAGATCCTAACTACTCGCTGCGTGAAAGTTTCTTGGTCCTCACATTGCTGTTTGTGGGAGCTTGCTGTGTGCAAATTGGCTGTTTTGTTTCCTACATTTTGACAGTGGCTACAGTTCAAAAAGTACCTCACTGGCAGTAAAGCACTTTGAGATGAACAGTGGTTGTGAAAAGTGCTATATAAATGCAAATCTGTCTTTTAGCATCTCTCCTGTGGCAACTCTCACTGTAAACCTGATGTGCCTCTTCACAATGACCCTCAGCATCAACTGGTTAATAATAAAATGTCTGGGTAATTTCCCACTATTTAACTCCCGGTTCTAGAGTTTGCTGCAATTTGAACATATCATCAGGGTTCAATTGATTGCTCCCATTGAGTATCTGGAATGGAATGTCCTTGATGTAAACACTCACCGACTCTCCTTCCTGACCTTTATAGCTCTGATTCCTCAAGACAGTGATGGCAGCCCCCTTAATGGGCCAAACTGACCTTTTGAACATCCTACAAGCCTATAATGTTCCTGCTGATTTTCCACTTTGTTGTCAGAGTGCAAAGTTGACTTCAAGCTGTTTAAACATTGCCAAGAACCAGAGGACCAAATGGCTTCTCAATCATTGGTGCATTGTTGCCATGTAGGAAGCACCCTGTTCTAATCCCCAGGCCTCCCACACGCTCTCTTTCTCTTTCTTTCCTTTCTCTCTCTCTCTCTCTTTCTCTCCCCACTCCCTCTCACTGCCCCACCTCTCCCACCCCCTCTCTCTTCTCCCCCCCCACCCCCACCACCCCCTCTCTCTTCCCACCGCCCCCCCTCTCCCCCCGCCCCCCCCCCCAACCCACCCCCTCTCGCTCTTTTCCCCCCACCCTCATTCAGTATATCATGGGCTACAGCACAGCCTGCAGTGGTGTCTAAATGATCAAGCATCTCTGCAGTATTCTCAAGGTCCCAGTCTGTACAATTTGAAGATGACAAATTCTGCCCCAAGAGCACCGATTTCATTCTAGGTCATTGCAGACTAAAGATCTGCATTGGAGAGAGATTTTTCTATGTAACCTCATTAATAATTCTTCTCTCTTGAGAATCAATGTTTTCTTTTTTAAGGATGGAAATGTAATGTTTTTTGTCATAATTCCTTTTGGGCCCACAGCTATCCTTCTGCACATCCGAGTGGCCAGGACGTTGAAAGTTGATTAGCTATTTAACCATAAGGGGCTTCCTGGTCAGAATCTGTCCTCCATTTGCAGTGCACAAACCTTCCGGTAGGGGTCAACGATTTGTAACAGGGGACTTTGTGTGAATTTAACCTTTGATAGTCCAAAGATATGGAGGCCAGTTGTAGTGTCCCTGGCTGAGATAAATGGTTCAGGGAGCGGGTATCTGAAAATATTCCTGGTCCATTGCACATATGATCGATTAGCAACTGTGTATTTTGGAGAGGGGTGTCATTGTAAAGCTGGTCACCCAATAACCCGTGATCTGCTGTGTCATCCTCTTATAGAGGTGCCCCTGTATCTGGGTAAGCCATATAGCAACAGATAATGGCAGAACTGCCCGATGAGAGAGCAGCAAACATGGCACTGATTCTCCCTCCCATCCTTAGCTTTCAACTTCTCCTCCAGGTACCATACCCTAAGATGTTGGTGAACAATGGCTTCCAATGGATTGGTCTATGGTTATGCTTGGCAACGTACTGCAGTGGTTTGCTGTTGCCTTCTGCAGTATGGCTGACCAGGAAACTCTCCCACCCTTGCCACCTGCCGTCAGGCACATTGGAAGGATTTACAGGCTGATCGTCGACCCTTTTGACCACATTGTGAACGCACCTTCTGTGGCTGTCGAGTCCTGGAGTGGGACTTGAACCCATAGCTGCTGGCTCAGAAGTAGGGGCACTGCCCACTGCGCCACTAGGCCTCCAGCCTTCAACTAGCATCACTAAAACAGTTGATCTGGCCATATGCATGAAGGATGTTTTATGTATCACATTGCTGCTTGTGAGATGTTGCTAGTTGCAAATTGGCTGCTGCGTTTCCTACGTTACAAAACAGTGACCACAAGCATATCCTTGACTGTGAGAAGCTTTGGAATGTCCTGAGGTGGTGAAAGGCACTGTACAAATGAAAGCCTGTTTCAAATGAAAATGATCATTTCGTTTCGCGTGGAGATATGCAGAACCTCCCAGGCAGCTGATAACAGCAGCAGTGTTTCTGCACTGCCACACTGGGCCTAAAGGCTAACATGTGGGCCTGGATTTGTTTCTCTCAGCAGAATGTGCCCATGTGATGTGGCACTGTCACCACCAGGGACAAACTCTGACAATTCCGAAGAAGTGCCAGGTTCCACATGCGGCGAGCGCTTTCCGAATGGATCATCTTTCTATTGCGGATGAGCGTGTGGACCACAGGAAGGCCTCGTGGGTTGTTGGGTGTTCGACAGCGGAACCTAGTTCATCAGCAGCTCGGGTCCGTCTTTTTCATCTTGAATAGAAAGCTATGATTTAACGGCCTCGGTGCCAGTTTTGGTGCAGTGTGTAACGTGTGACTCAGTTGGCAGTGATCCCGCCTCTCGAATCACAACATTGTGGATTCAGCCTTTTCATGATCTCGGGACATCCCCAAGTGCTTGGCAGCCGATGAGGCTCAGTCACTGTAGGAATGGTCGCAGCCAATTCGAACACACCAGGGTCCCGCAAGTATAATGAGCAGACAATACAGTGTTGGTTGAAGGATAAATATCGGCCAGGATAGCAAGGGAAAAACCTCCCAGCTCTTTATTGTAAGAGTGCTGTGTCACAGCTGTTTTTATACCCACCTAAAGAGGAGGTCAGCAGTTTTGCATTTCATCTGAAAAATGGCACTTGCAACAGCATAGCACCCCCTCACTACTGCGCTGGGAGTGCCAGACTAACGTCAAGATTGTGGACTCCAGCCTCTACAGTGGGACTCGAACTCACAAGCTTCTGTCTTCAAGCTGAGTCTGTTACCCACTGAGCCAAGATTGACACCCCGACTCCCTTACTGGATTCCTGGTCTGTGCTGATTTACCAAAACCTGAGAGGCGCTAGAGGTACTTGTGGCTTTTGGGCCTGGGAAATCAAAGGGGGATTTTACACATGACAATGCTGCTGTGATGGGATACCAGAGAGCCTGGGATTCCACCACAAGCTCCCACCTTCAGTACAGGTAGCGGAGGTAACCAGACAGGAGGATTAGAATTCACAAAGTAATCAAGGAAAACACACAACAGACCAGCTGCTGCAATATTTTAGTGTCTCTTGGCACCACAGTAAGAATAGCGACTTCTCAGCTTTTTAATCCTGTGGAGAGGGCTTATCGACCCCGTGGGGGCCGGGAACAGAGGCACACTGGCCCTAAAAATAGTGCAGCTTGCTGGTTCCTGTAAACACACACAGGAATTGGTGACACAATAATGCAGATTCTTTATTTGAAGATGTTCACTGGGAGTCTGACCTCAACCACTGCTGCTTGTGCCGCAAGTGATGGAATATAATACATCACACAGTACATCATATCCTGTCGAGGTGGTAATGATTGACAGTTTAAGATATGCACCCTTAAAGGTACATACACATCTCGCAACAGTTCCCTGGCTCTATCCACTCTGGGTTATTTCACTGGAAGGGGGGAAGGGGAGGGGAGGTGGAGTGGCAGGGCTACCTGCCCACAAGCAGCCATCAATAATGACCACCTAAGGCCTTTTGAGGCTTGTTATTGGAGGCTGGTGAGGATTTTCCAGTCAGCCTCCAGGTTCCTGTATAGAAGTGACCTCCTGGCAGCAGACCAGGATGGTTGGAGTTGGGTGGGGAGGTAATGCTCTAGGCGTTCTTGGATGCATCCCTGTCTGCTTGGGTGCAGCAGCAGCCATAAACCACCCCGTAGAAAATATTGCCCTCCTCCCCCAACACAAATAAATTAGTATTGAACTGACTGCAAAGGCTTTTTTAAATCTTAAGTTTAAGGTTGGAGAGAAGGTGCCTCCATTTTGAAGTTCCCTCTCTCCGACTTGCCTTCTGTTGCATCATACTGCTCCTTTCAACCTAGAAGGCCACTCGCTGATTGGCTCTCTGGCTTTGGGAACCTGCTCACTCTCCTGTTAATTGGGTGGTGAACCCACCCTCTTGTCACTAATTGGCTGGTCTGGGGACAATCACATTGAGTGACTATTTCCCACACAGGGTGACTGTGATTAAATGTATTCTGGGAGGTTTTAATCACATGATTTTCCCCCACACTCCAGCTATTAGCTGACCAACACATCCAAGCTTGTATTGCCTTCCTAAGCCAATTGGCAACAAAAAGTCTCATTACCAATTGGACGATACTTGACCATCACCAAAACAGCTCTTTTTCTGCCCATTTTCAATATTTTTATATCCAGAAAAGAGAGATTCAAAGAAAATTACAAAAAAGAACACTTTTTTTGTGTCCTAGAGATTGATCTTCAATTATTGGAGACTGTAGGCCAAACCTGGTGGGTTGGCAACCCTACACACTGCAAGTTTCAAACCCCCATTTTAACCTGACAATGGGGTTCAGAAACCCACAGGGAAAATCCTGTCCAGTGTCTCTGCCCACTGTTGTCTGATTAGTTGGTTTAGAGGAAGCTGCTTAGCTCTGTGCATTTCGGATTAACAGAGGATTTAAACCTCCAAACTGTTGTTTTAATTGCAAGTTAGTGAATGAAAAATAGACACGCTCGCTCCAGTATAATCCTATTGGGGAGAGGGTTATGGCTGGACTGATCAGAAGGGTTATAGTCTTTAGTAAAACGAAACCATTTCCTGCGTTTTCTAACTCGCACCTCTTTCATGTCCCTTGAATAACCAGTTTTAAACAGGCTGCTGGCTGATGTTGAGTTCTGAACGCTTCTCGTTTCTCCAGTATTTACAAATGTTGAAGTAATTTCCTGTCTGTCTGTATCTGTACAATGAGCCACCATGAGAGAGATGCAGATCTCACATCCTTGATTTCGTACACCTCTGCTTTTGAGAACCTGACCTGACCTTGGAGCAGTTCATGACTGGGTAGATGTGGATAGGATGTTTCTCCTGGCTGGTGAGTCTAAAACCCAGGGTGGGGGGGCATAATCTCAAAATAAGGGGCAGGCCATTTAAGACCGAAGAAGGAATTTCTTCACTCGGAGGACAGTGAGACTTTGGAATTCTGTACCCCAGAGGCTGTGGCAGCTCAGTCAATGGGTATGTTCAGCCGATAGATTTCTGGATACTAATGACATTAAGGGATATGCGGGATGGTGGGAAAAATGGTGCAAAAGGTAGATGATCAGCTATGATCTGTTTGAACGGTGGGGCAGGCTCAAAGGGCTAAGTGGCCTACTCCTATTCCTATGTTCTTATGTTAATGGAGACAGACCCTCCCTCAGAGGGAGGGAACATTCCAGAGTGAGTGAATAATCAGCCTACACTCTCACCCGGGAAAACAGCATTGACATCGGCTGCTCCTCATTGACTCACTGGTGAGGGGTGGTGATGCAGCATAGGGCATGAGGGGCATAGTAAGTGGGGTAGAAACATATATTGGGGGTGGGCAGATTGAACAGAATGGTTTAAATAAGAATAGAAAATGCTGGAAAATCTCCGCAGGTCAGGCAGCATTTGTGGAGAGAAACAGAGTTAACATTTCACGTCGATGGCCTGAATAGCATGGTGCCAGGGATGAGGGACTTCATGGAGAGACTGGAGAAGGTAGGATGTTCCCCTTAGCGGAGCTTTAGGGGAGATTTAATAGACATGTTTGGAATCGTGTAGGATTTCAATTGAGTCAGTATGGAGAATGTTAGAATCACATCTCTCAAGACTGAAGTTTTCCTTTACAAAATGGAAGGATTTGGCATGATCTGGACATGTGGATGCTAACCCAGGATCTTTTTTAAAAGGTCATAAGTTCACTTTGGAACTGTCAACAAGTAGGCCACTTCCAAGAAATCATCTGTCCTATATAGTACTCGAGGGAGTTGCTTGTTTGTGTTGAATTGCAATACATTTTAATTAATGAAAAGCTGGGAGACAAAAGGAGAGAGGAAAAGAACTTAACTTGTGAACCTGCTTGTTTTGGTGAAGAACAAGCTAAGGGAGGAAGGCTACCTTGGCTCTGTCTGTTGCTCTCACGCGCTCTTCCCCCCTCGGCCTCGCGCTCTTCCCCCCTCGGCCTCGCGCTCTTCCCCCCTCGGCCTCGCGCTCTTCCCCCCTTGGCCTCGCGCTCTTCCCCCCTCGGCCTCGCGCTCTTCCCCCCTCGGCCTCGCGCTCTTCCCCCCCTCGGCCTCGCGCTCTTCCCCCCCTCGGCCTCGCGCTCTTCCCCCCCTCGGCCTCGCGCTCTTCCCCCCCTCGGCCTCGCGCTCTTCCCCCCCTCGGCCTCGCGCTCTTGCCCCCTCGGCCTCACGCTCTTGCCCCCTCGGCCTCACGCTCTCCCCCCACCATGCCTAAAATTGTGTGTGGCTATCAACCAGAGAACCCTCATCTGCGTGTAATTAGTCTGCATTTGAACCTGCAAAGTTGAGACCAATGGTGAGAACTTCCAGGCATCCAGTGGCCCGTCTGTACATGAGAGAACTCCAGGTCGACAATGCCCATCCTCCAAAGCCCATCTCTGCAGAGGGACTCTGTTTGTCCTTTGTTTGCCTGAGTCTGTGTGTGTGTGTGTGTGTGTGTGTGTGTGTGCATGTGCACGCGAGGGGAAGTCTTTAGGAAGAGATAGATAGTTGTACATCCTGATTACAATTGTGTGTTAACCAGTACTTTCAACTTGTTAAAAGAAATTTTGTTTTAAAATAAATTAATCATTGAGTTTTTGAAAGAGGCCTGGTTGTAGTCTCTCTTCTGGGTACTACAGGTATAGGTGCACAACTGGCCATTTCGGTGAGAAAATTAAACATTTAAATTATTGGTGTGGCCTGCGGAGTGGTGGGGCTTGATAATTCACGCACTCCCTCCCATCCCGGACATAACAAGAAACTGTTTCCACTGGCAGGAAGGTTGATATTCAAAGGACAGCGATTTTTAAGATAATTGGCAGGAAAAGAAGGCGGGGGTGGTGGTGCTGGGGGAGAGATATGGGGGATTTTTTTTGTTTTACATTGAGTTTTTGTGATCAGGAAGACTGAAGGGGCAGTGGAAGCAGATTGGAAGGTGACTTTCAAAGGGGTTGGGTGTATACTTGAAAGGGGAAATTTTTGCAGAGTGATGGGGAAAGCACAGAAGCGTGGGATGAATTGGATTGCTGTCTCTGAGGGGCTGGTAAGGCATGATGGACCAACTGACCTCCTCCTTCTGTGCTGTATGAATCTCCACTTTCCACCTATGGGTGATGACCTCATTGACAAATTAGATAAGGTTAGGGATCTGCGGTGTGGTGCAGGGAATTATGACCGATTTATTGTTTTATGGAGAATGGTGAGGACTGCAGGACTGAAAAACTCAACATTTACTGGGACAGACTGTTAGTCAGTGAGTGCCCAGCCTGTGTCCCAGCAGTTAGCACCTCCAAGGTGCTGACTGCTGGGACATAGGCTGGGCACTTAGAGAGATTGAGGAAACAACTTACCAAAGGCATCAAATGTATGACACTAACACCCCCACCCACCCCTGCCACCAAGTAACTGGTGACATAGGCGAATGCTCTGGGGACACGGGTTCAAATCCCACCACAGCAGCTGACAGAATTTAAATTCAATTAATAAATCTGGAATATAAAGCTAGTTTCAGTAATGGTGACCACGAAACTATAATTGATTGTTGTCAAAACACATCCAATTCACTAATGTCTGTTAGGAAAGGAAATCCACCATCCTTACTTGGTCTGGCCCACGTGTGACTCCAGACCCACAGCAATGTGGTTGACTCCTAACTGCCCTCTGAAATGGCCTAGCTAGCCACTCAGCTGAAGGGCAATTAGGGATGGGCAACAAATGCTGGCCTTGCCAGTGATGCCCACATCTCAAGAAAGCTTTTTATTTAAATTCTATCCAATGCAGTATTGAGGGGGTGCTGCACTGTCAGTGGTGCTGCTTTTCAAATGAGGTGTCTGCCCCCTCAGTTGAGTGTAAAAGATCCCATAGCGCTATTTCAAAGAAAAACAGGGGCCTTATCCTTGGTGTCTAGGTCAATATTTACCCCTCAATCAACATTGTGTGTGTGTGTGTGTGTCTGCATCTCTCTCTCTCTCTCTCTCTCTCTCTCTCTGTTTTTCTCTCTTCCTGTTTCCCTGTCTAGTTTAAGAAGTCATGAATCACGCAAGCCCCCGCTGCTGGGTTTGTATTCTGAATCTTATTTAAAAACAAACGGCTTGTGTGTTGTGTGTTGGAACCAGCTTGTTGTTGAATGCTGACAGGATACATCCTTTAGGGAGTGAGTATCTTATGTCAATAGTTCTATGCCCTGCACCTTCTGAAAGAAATACTCGGTTTGGTGTGATTTTTCACCTTGATAATGAAATTGCCTAAGAGAGGAAAGAATGACTTTGGCCCAGTGCCTAGATGAAGACTGCTTTCTATTTTAAACATTTTGTATTGGGTGGTTTGGGTAATTTTGGGACTATTTTGAGGGGTGTTGATAGAGAGAGTTTGTTTTTATCCTGCTCCTATGGGTTTGTTTGGCCTTTGGCAAACTTGAGGGGTAAGTTTTATGGGCAGGGGTAGGGCGGGGGTGGGGGGGAAGCTTCTTCAATTAATATTCATTATTTTTAATAATTATTATTAATTACTTTTCTACTATTTCTCTGAGCTGATCTTTTGTTTCCAAGTTCAATCTCCTTGTTTCTCTTGCCACCATTCTGGGTTGTTCTCATACATTGTGTTGCTGCAATATCATTTGCCTCTCCCTTTCTCTCTCCCCTCCCCCTCCATTTTGTGAGCACTTTAAGTAAAGGCTTATGGTGAAGGCCAGCTGTCCCACACACAGCCTGCTTGGGGATCCTGGAGTTAGCCCATCTGCCTATTAACCACTGTCCACGTCAACTCTTAATTGTGAGTGGACAAGAGGGCTGCATTAGGGTGATGACCGTGGGCTCTGCTGGTCAAATGCTATCCTGTTGGTTGAATGTCAAATAAATCAATATTGTGCAGTGTTAGAGAAGACGGACAAAATCAGCTGCCGTTAAGAAAGATCTTGCATTAACTATGTTTAGATAGCATCCCTCAGGATCTCCCAAAGTGCATTGCAGTGTACTTTTTGAAGCGTAGTCACTGTCATAATGTGGGAAATGAGGCAGTTAATTTTCATACATAAGTCCCCATAAACGGTGATGTGTTAGTGAGTAGATAATCTGTTTTAGCGATGTTGATTTATCAATAAATATTGATCAGGACACTGGGGAGAACTCATTCTCCCCCTGCTCTCCATGGGATCTTTTCTGTCCACCTCATAGACCAAATGAGGCCTCAGTTCTACATCTCATCTGAAAGGTGGCTCCACTGACAGTGCGGCACTCACTCAGTACTGCACTGGAGTGTTATCCTGGGCTTTGCTCCAGTCTCTGGAGTGGGACTTGAACCAGCTTTCTGACTTAAGTGACAGCGCTCCCCAGTGAGCTCCTACGGACAAATTCAATTCAGTTTAAGTTGAGGTGGTGATGGAGTTACTAATGGATCACCTTCTCGTGGGCAACTAGGGATAGACAATAAATGCTGGCCTAGCCAGTGACGCCCACATCCCATGAATGAATTGGGGGGAAAAAAATCAAAATATCTTGTTTAAGTGGTTGACAGGAAGGCCGTGCTCACTTCAAAATGACCCTTCAGTCCTCTTCCAATGACCCCATTGGTTGATTCATGCTCTGCCCTGTCCCAGAAGGGAAAAAAAAGTTCGGACCAGTATTCTTAGTTCCCAGCTTTTACTGTTTTTCCCTCCTGGGTTTCCATACTGGGCCTTAATTGCAAACCCAGGATAAGGTGGTACATCATCAACCGAGACTGGGGTGGTGGGGGTTTGCTCTTGATGTCATTCGGTCTTTCTCTTGCCCTCCCCACCTCCCTTCCCCTCTCCAGTCTTGAAATCTCTTGGCCTCTGTGTCCTTTCCTTCCTTTTTTTCCCTTTCTTTCATTTCCCCTAGACTGTAGCTTCTTTACGAAGCTTCCCAAGAGGAAACCTTCCCAGGGGCCGGAAGAGGGAGGGATGCCTCTCAAACTGCAGACGAGTCCAGCGGAACATCCTGCGTTTTTAAACGGCCTTTGCACATGCAGGAACTGCAGAACTTCAGTTTAAAATGTGATGTGTGCCAAGTTGCCAGAGTGCTGAATAACTGCACCAGCCTCCCGTGTAATGGGTCTTTACGCTGCCTTGCATACGTCAGCTGGTTGCTCAGTGTGACAATTCTCCAGTGCTGATGTACTTGAGGATTTATCCTATAGGTAGGTTAATCAGGAAGTGGCTGGATGGCCAAGAATTCAATATGGCGGAATAAAATATTATTATTGGGGAAATTTCTGTTTCTATCTTTTTTTACTTCCCTCTGCATTCTATTCTATCACAAATCAATTGCAGCAATCTCCAGCTCTCTCATTTCTACTAAAAGTAGTGACTTATTTTGGTAGGTTTATAAGTAACCACCCAATGCCCAACCAATTGCCCACTTGTGGTCTGATTTGTATTTTTCGACAATAAGGGCTGTTTTTTTAATTGCCCGGGGAGGGTGTGTTTGGGTCTGGGCGTTCGGGTCTCTGACAACTGAGTGGCGCCATTAGATTTTCAAAGGGACGGCAGGTCAGGTGAGTCAGCATCCTGCACGATTCCAATTCATTGTTTGTTCAGCTCGTTAGGAGTGTGGGGACAATAATTAGCAATTTTCACATGGCAAGCGTGAGGAAACACAGAAGGGTCTGGGATATGTTTGAGCATAGCTGTCAGGAACAGTGCAGGAGCCATGTGCTTATGAATGCGATGTGAAACAGTTATATAAAAGGGGAGAATGAAACTCCCCTGCCCATGCAGCGGCACAGAGTTAGCACCGCTATTGCTGAGAGGCTTGGTTTTGTGAGGAGCGAGTGTTTTGGACTCGAGAGGCATTTGGGGATGCTGGCCTACTTGGCCATCTCTAGCTGTGCCCGCTTATTGGTTTAGCTTGCTGGACCTCTTCCAGGTGGAGGGAAGAGTACGGCTCTCTTGTCCCTCACAACCTTGATCAGGGCCTTAAGGGAGCTGATATCTTTCAGATGAGGCCTTGATAAACTGAGGCCTCCTCTTTTCCCCCTCAAGTTGATATAAAAGCTTCCAGTGTCACTACTTTAAAGAAGCGTTCTCTCCAGCCTCCTGGCCAAAATTTATCTCTCGCTCAACATCACTAAAACAGATTAAGGACTCCTGCCTATTTGTGAAGGCCATACAGAACTTGCATATCAATAGCAATGCTGTGTCCATGTGCTCACTTGACATTGCTAGCCTATTCACCAATGTTCCACTTAAGGAAGCCATAGATGTTTGCACTGCAGCGATCTAGACCCACCACCCCATTGTGTGAATCAGTATTTATTGAACTTGTGAATTCAGCAACTCATGCAATTGAGTTCAGTCTTAATGACACCATGTATGCCCAAATAGATGGTGTTGCCGTGGGATCTCCTCTAGAACCATCTCTCGCAAACATCTTTGTTGGGTTCCTTGAGAAACATGTCATTTCTCAAAATGAGCAATTTTCAAATGGCAAGCATGGGGAATGACACCTGAACTCTGACCCCTCACATCTTTCCGATTATGTGGATGATATGTTTGCTATATGTAACTCTGCAGGTGCATGTAACAATTTCCTTACATGTCTTTCTGGGCTCCATTCTGTGTTTGAATTCACCTTTGAAATGGAACAGTCAAATGAACTCCCTTTTCTTGATGTACTAGTTGAGAAATCTGCCAGGAGATTCTCTACCACAGTCTACAGCAAGCCTACCTTCACTGGGCAATATATACGTTGGGATTCTTACAGTTCCACAAGCTATAAGATTGGTCTTATCAGCAACCTTGTAAATAATGCCCAAACTATTTGCTCAACATACAAGCTTGATGCTGGAATAGGGACATCAAAGGCATCCTGCAGGATAATGGCTACTCTGATCAGATCATTTCATGCTGTATACCATGCAAACTCATGAATGGGCCTAAGGCTGTCAGTTTTGGCCCTGAAAGGTGCCCAGTCTACCTCACCTTGCCCTTCCATCTGTATCTCAAAAATTTGAACAACAGGTGAAGCTAGCTGTTTCACGCTGCAACTATGCTGCAGCAACACGAGTGGTGTTTGCCACTAACAGGCTGCTGCAGTCAATCCAAAAAAAGTTCTGCCTATCACACAAATGAGTAATGTCGTTTATGAATTTCAGTGCCAGTGTGATGCTGGGTATGTAGGCTGTATGTCCCAAAGACTGGCGGCTAATATCAAACAGCATGTCCCAGCTAGTGTTTGCAATGGGCAGAGTACAGACTCTACCCAACCAGCCCGTGCTTGCAAAACTCAAAACAGTTTCCAACAGTAGATGTGATTCTGCGATTGGACAACATTTACTAAATAATCCTCTGTGTGCTAAGAATTATGCTGACAACCAATTTAAGATTGGCAGATGGGCTCTCAGTGTGGTGCATTTGCATGTACTGTAAGCTACATATATTAATACACAGGGCCCTGTTCTTTGCAGACAGAAAGAACACGTACATTGCACCTGTTTCAGCTAAACAAAAAAAATGACAGTCATTCACTGACTCATTCCTCAGGGCAATGCCTTGACCAATCGGAGTCAAGCTGCCTGATTTAAATTTCAAATGATGCTTGGCAGTTAACTGTCAGTCACCATCACTGGTACATTTTCCATGGCAATGCCACTTGCCAACCAATCAGCGCTCTCTATACAAACAGTATAAATTTTCCCCTTTTTATTGGCATTCTTGCGAGTGTCCTGATGAACGCAAGATGAAAAGCTTGTACATGTCTCTTTTTTTCAGCAATAAAACAGATTATCTGGTTGTTATCACTTTGCTGTTTGTGGGAGCTTGCTGTGCACAAATTTTCTGCCACGTTACCTCCATTTTAACAGTGACTATGCTTCAAAAGTATTTCATCGGCTGTAAGGCATTTTGAGATGTCCTGAGATTGTGAAGGGTGCTACGTAAATGCACATTTTGCACTCATTCTCTCTTTTTATGTCTCGCGCTCTTTTTCTTGATGGGGTGGGAGTGGTGTCGGTGGGGATCAAAGAACGAGGCGAGGAAAGCATATTTAGAAAGGTACACCACTGAGTTGTAACCTCAAATTGAAAGTCTGCAGGTGGTTGACCCTGTTCTTTGATCTGGTAGACACACCTGATTCACGGAGATGAAGGCTAAAGAGGGTGGAGGCTTGCTTTGCATTAAACACTTCAATCTTTTTGCCCAAAATCTGCGGTAAATATTATGAACACCTCAATTCTCTTATCTTGCCCGCACAAATCGATGTCAACACAATGCACTTTGCTCTGTGTACAAACTCAGAAAGAACCTGCAAGGCCCGTTACCATGGTGACTGTGGCTCTTCACTAAAATCACCGTTGGGTAAGGGATGACATTTGCTAAGTGACATTAGCTGTTTTTGGCTTGGATGGAACAAAGGGAAAAATGCCTTCCTCAGATTGTGGGGGAGGATTTTGTTCAAGTTTTCTACTGCATCATTCTGCACAGTTGGGGCCTAGATTTCTGGCTAGGACTAGCCTCCCTCGTTCTCCTGCCAGCTTTAGAATATCATACCCCGTCTCTTAATAAAATCTACAAGTCAGGATCAGTAACTGTGTGCCGTGGAGATTTGACTGTATCGTTTTGCCCTTCCTGGCCTCGGTACCCTGACACCAGACTAGAGTGGGTCAATGGCGGAGATCAAATTCCAGCTCCGAGCTGGATTGGATGCTTTCCAATGTAAAGCTATAGGTTTTTGTAGTGTTTGTTCATGGTGGCTGATATTACTGGCGACTGATTCAGCTAAAGCCATTTGGATTGTTAAAGTAGTTCTGAATATTGGGCATGCTGGCCAGTTCGCAGAGGACACCGATTTAAGATCATCGGTTAAAACAAACCAAAGGGGACATGAGGATAATTTTTTCCACAGTGAGTTTAATGATCTGGAATGTGCTGCCTGAAAAGGGTGTTGGAAGCAGACTCAACAATAACTTTCAAAAGGGAATTGGATAAATAATTGAAAGGGGAGAAGTTTCAGGGCTATGGGGATAAGGCAATGGAAGTGGGACTAACTGGATAGCTCTTTCAAAGAGTTCCCATGGGCACAATGGACTGAATGGCCTCTTTCTGTGCAGTATGATTCTCTAATATTGTTGGGGCAAAGGACAAGAGGTTTCACACCTAATCTGACCAATGTTATGCCTGCTTTGGGAGTATTTCATTTTCAGTGCCTAATAAGAATGAACACTTTCCTAGCATTAACCTGCCCCGCAACATGATAGTGGGGTACAGGATTACTAAGCCTTCAGTGTAATGGTAGAGAAGATCGTCCAGGCAGGAGTTTGTTGTTGGCACCTAAGGGAGAAGTTGGTACCTGACGAGGTGAACCTACCACTACCACCACCCCCCACCCTGGGCACACACACACACACACACACACACACCCTGGAGATTCTTGGAGACAGGGTAAGATCAGAGCTGGGATCGGGAGAGATTGATTGGATTAGACCTATATTCCCTGGAGTTTGGAAGAACAAGAAGTATTTAGATGAGCACTTGAAACACCACAGCATACATGACTAAAGGCCAAGTACTGGAAAATGGGATTAGAGTTGATAGGTGCTTGATGGCCAGCACGGACGCGATGGGCTGAAGGGCCTGTTTCTATGCTGTATAACTTTCTGACTCTAAGAGGTCATCTACTTGAAAATAGAAAAAAATGTAGATGCTGAGAAAATATCTCCCCTGGCTGGAGAGTTGAGGACACTGGCTCAGTGTCAGAAAAAGATGTTGTCAGGACTGGGATGAGGAGAAATTTCTTCATTCAGACAATTGTTTGCCTTTGGAATTCTCTACCCAGCAAGCCGTGGATGCGCAGTCATTGAGTGCATTCATGGATTTTTGGGCACTGACAGAATTAAGGGATATGGGGGATGTGCAGGAAGGTGGAGTTGACACAGACGATTAGCCATGGTCTTGCTGAATGGCGGAATAGACTCCGGGAGCCATTGACCCACTCCAACTCCTATTATTTTATATTCTTATTATGTGGCAACTGTTAAAACCTCTCCAAGCCTCTCAAATCCAAACTGAGCACGCCAACTTCACTTCCTGCATTGCAACAAATGTACTTGATAATCTCACGTAGCTGTGATGTGCTTTATGAAAGGCATTAGGTAGATGTAAGTCTTTCATTTCATTCTTTTATGAGCACAAAGAGGACGAGGCTGATTACATATAGTCCAAAGGCCGTGGGTTCAATATTCCCTGCTCAATTGTCCTCAGTCATTTGCCATTTCATATTTCTGAAGATTGAATCATGGAATCACGCAGTTTAATTTTTTTTTCTACTTCTGGAAGTGAACGAGGAGAAATTCTCCCAAGGAGACTAGACTAAGAGGCCGTCTGTACCAATCTGATGGGTCAATCGAAAGGCTCGTTTTATGATCAGGATGTGCACAGTCCAGTTCACCTCCAGTCACGTCTTGTGGCTGTTGTTTTTAGCCCTGTACTTGGAGATTACTTTTTGAGTTCCTGTTGATTTATTTTGAATCAAAGATCTTTGAATACAACACGAGCTGGATTCAAACAGCATTAACCCTTTTGAGTTATGATTTTTCTCTTTGTCTTAACAAAAGTAGCCATTTTGCACTTGCGAATGTTTCAACTTCTGTCTCCAGAACCATGTTGTTCTGCAGTGGGGGCTAATAACTCTTCGGTTTCTTCTACCCGCTGTCATGTCCTCTCTCTTCAACCCTTCCAGACTGAAGGATGTGCTGACTCCCAGGTCGCCCAATGAGTTTTGACCCAGCGTTTTGCAGGGTTGCTGTTTTATGCCTTTTTTTTTCTTCCACGCATCAGTGTCCCTCCCTTCTCTCCTGCTGACTGCTGCTGGGGTTTGGTGTCTGGCCGGCCCACAGACTGGGGAAGGTCCTTCTATTCCACGGACTGGCACCGAGCTCCTCTACCTCGAGTGGGGCAATACTGGAGGTGGAAAGCCAGCCTCGCATTTCTGTAGCACCTTTCATAACCTCGGGCTGCCCCGGAGCACTTCATAGCCAAAGAGGTACTTTTAAAATGTAGTCACTGTTAATGTAGGAAATGCAGTTTACACCCAGCACGGTGCTTAGAAACCACAATGAGGTAGGAACCAGGTGGATGCTGGACAAGGGATAAATGTATTTGGGGAAAGTTCCCTTGTTCTTTCTAAATAATGGAAACACGTTTACTGCATTTTCAATTTCCTCTCCTCCAGTCCATTTCTCCATCCCTGCGTGTGCAGGTCCTCAGATGCTGGACTTTGTCCAAATGCTCATAAAGTGTGTGTTTCAGCAGTCACAGTTGATATCATTTGACTGTGAGAGGTGAGAGCTTTAGCTGAGCTGAGCTCAATGTGTCTCTCGCCCTCACTCCCTTGTTCCATCATTGCTGACAGATTAGAATCCGGGGCAGGGAACCTCTCGCTAGAAGGTGACCTGTTGCCTTTAAGGCTGCAGGTGCTGGCCGGTGTGAATTGTGGGGCAGGGTCCACAGCACCGAAGCAATTAAAAACTGCACAGGTTTAAAAGCCGGGCATTAAGACTTCAGTTCTTGGTATTGACCCTTCCCAGTGGGAGGGAAGACCTGACCAGCATTACAGGCAACTCAGCCTTTGCTATCAATTTTGTCACTTTACACTGGCATAATATTCAGTAACATGACAGCATGGCACTTAGCTGAATTCCGCATTTAGCAAATTACTTCTCTAGTTCAAGAGATTTCAAGGTCATCACTCAATGAAGAATGAGACACATTGAATCGGGGGATTGAGTGAGCTGTGAGACTTTTTTAAGTATGTGATTGTCAGAATCAGACAATTAAAAAAGATTTGTCACTAATTCTTCATTCACCTAGGCGAGGGATGTTGGTATTGGGAGTAGAGCACTTTTGGATGGAGTGCAGCTTCAATTAAACTATTCCATCAGCCTCCGGGGACACTGGCAGATTCAAGCTTCCCCTGCTAGTCTGCTGTAGATGCCACTGGTCTGGGATCTCTCTATCTCTGTCAAAGTTTTTAAAGTGGACATGTGGAGGAACCTTCTTTTCTCACCCCCCTCCTCCCCACTCCTCCCCCAAACCACCTCCACCTTGCCACACACACATTTGACCCCAGAGAAATTCATTTACAGAATAAAGCAGCTACCAAACTGGTCCAGCACATTCCCAGTTCAGGCACAGTGTTGTTTAATACCCAGTAAAGCTGCTTCTGAATTTAGCCTTGGGGTAGAGAGGAAGAGCACCCAATACCATACCAACGGTACGCTTGATGTCACCCACAGCAGCTCCTTTGTGGCTCCTATAACCATACAAAACTTGAATACCTGACAGGTTTTAACGCTGCAAATTTTGCCACACTTGGGAATTAAGTTGAGGCTATACCCAAACTCACTTCACTCTGGACCAATAGAGAGAGAGATTGCCCTACCTGGTTTTCTGTGCACAGGGAAGTTCAATGATAAGTCTCTCCCTCACTTGTTTCCACCGTGCCAACAATTGTCCCACTTTTCTGCCCCCTCAATATGAGCTTCAGCCCTTTAAAAGCTGCTGCTTTGTTGGGCTTTGCGCTTCCTAGCCACCAGTCCTACAGGTTTGATTCACTTCCTGTTTTTCTGCCTCATGTCAGGAGGGTGAGAAGATCTTGTTGGAATGTTTGGGCGGGCCAGTCTTCTGAACTACCAGTGTATGTGCGACTGAGATGGGATAACACAGCCTCGGTTTGCCCGGGCTGTTGATCAAAGTCCACTGACTGCTAGGAATCTCCTCTCTTCAATTCTTTATCACTATTTATCCCTAATAACTGGTAACCTTTCTTTTTGGGTCAGTGCTGTCCTGACTCCCATCCCTCCGAATCATAGAATGATAGGCTATTTGGCTTATCATGCCTCTGCTAGCGCTTTGAATGAACTATCCAATTAGTCCCACTGCCTGGCTCTGCATTGACTCAGCAACTTGGTCATGGGAAGAGCAACTGAGGAGGAGAGAGTTGGCATGAACAGTCAATAGTGACATTTTCCACTACAGTATCTCCTAGCTCCTTGTTCATCCACTCTTGTGGCAAGAATTAACTCTTCTTTTTGTTCTCTCTCTTTAATCCATTCTTTCATTCCCTCGCTCTTTTTCACTGTCTCTTTCTCTACCTGATTTTGACATTGGGAAGAACTGGCAATGAAGGTGAATTTCCCTCTTGGATGTCCTGTTTCCCTCACTGAGATGTTATTGGCTCGCACTTGCAGCAAGTTTGGGGGCATACTCAAGGACACAAGAAATGGGAGCAGGAGTAGACCATTCAGCCCATCAAGCCTGCTTCACCATTCAATACAATCATGGGTGATCTTGGGCTTCAATTCCACTTTCCTTCCCACTCCCCATATCCCTTGATTCCCTGAGATCAAAAATCTGGCTACCCCAGCCTTCGATGTACTCAATGATGGAGTATCCACAACCCTCTGGGGTAGAGAATTCCAAAGATTCACAACCCTTTGAGTGAAGAAATTTCTCTTCCATCTCAGTCCCCTTATCCTGAGACTGTGACCCCCTGTTTTAGATTCCCTGACTAATGGAAACCATCTCTCAGCGTCCACCTGATCAAGCCCCTTCAGAATTTTGAAGGTTTCAATGGGTTGGCCCCTCATTTTTCTAAACTCCAGAGAATTTGAACTCGATTTACTGGGCATAGATGGTTTAAGCTGAAGGATGCAGGGGCAAGTCTAACTAATGACAGACATCATTGCTATCTGGCCCACTGTGTTGTACCAAATGTTTTCTGGCACAAACAGCTACCTGCTTCAAACAGAACCTGGCGATTGGATGTACTCCAGATTATTTACCCTTGAATGTTTCTTCTGGTGGTCTGTTTCAATCTGCAACTGGGGACACTGCCCACATTAATGTGATCCGACTTTCTCTCTCTCTCCTTTTTTAAAATGTTTTTCTCTTCTATAAATGGGGAGCTTTTATCCCCTGTAGGAGGTTGGATTGTGAGAATGATCCTTCCTGAAGGTCCAGTGTGCTGCAATGCACCATTCACTCGACTAGTGTCAGCTTACACAATATTGCAGCCCTCGTCCACAGGCCACTTTCAAATAAATATGGACTGTCATTGTGAAGCTGAGCTGTCCTGATTGATGTATCAGTGCAAAGATCTGTCTAGATTTCTGCTCGGCAGATTCTGCCTTATCACAAACCATCTCCTTCCCTTTTAGGAATCTTATCATTTTACTTTCATTTATGTCACAGTCTGCAGTATATTTTCTCTTCTCTCCTGAAGGAGCTGATTCTACTTGGTGTGCGTTTCTCTTTCTCCCCACCTCTGCCTCTCTTACATGGAGGCTCTTGTCACTGGAGAAAGACTGTTTTGGCTTATACCTCAGTGGGTGGCACCTTCACCTCCTGAGTAAGGAGGTTTTGCATTAGGAACATAAGAACATAGGAGCAGGAGTGGGCCATTCAGCCCCTTGAGCCTGCTCCGCCATTCAATTAAATCATGGCTGATCATCTACCTCAGCGGCATTTTCCTGTGCTATCCCCATATCTATTAATGTCATTGGTATCTAGAAATCTATCGATTTGTGTCTTGAATATGCTCCAGAGCCCAAGAGGGAATGCTGCATTGTCAGAGGTGCTGTATCTTGGACGAGATGTTAAACCAAGGTCCTGTGCTTGTAAAATCCTTGAATTCCTTGTAGGCAGCAGTGAGGGAAATGTTACACAGCTTCTTCTGTTATTACTTCCCAATCCAATCTGATGAGATTCCTCCTCTGGACCGTGACCTCTCCACCCTCTTCACTGAATTGATTCAGTTCCTCTTTGAAGGCTTTGTCTGGTGCCCAGTGCAGTAAAAGTGACTCCAATGAGACTAAACTCACAGCAAACATTCCTCTTAATTGCATAGAATTTACAGGACAGAGACCGAACATTTGACCCAACTGTGCCTGCACTCTCTTACATTGTCTGATTCTATCATTCTACTGTTTGGTCTCTTTTCTTCCTCGTGTTATTCTGCTTCCCCTTAAATATATCTATGCTAATCACCTCAGTTACTCCCTGTGGTAGCGAGTCCCACATTCTCATCATGCTCCAGATTATAAAAACGTTTCTCCTGAATTCCTGATTGGACTTATTAGTGACTGGCTTTACATTGATGGATCCTTGGACTCTCCAAGTGGGATCATCTCTTAATTGTAATTTATGACTTTCTCTGTTTATAATTATCTTCTCTCATCAAATCCATCCAAATGCACCATTTCTCCTTTTTATTTTATACATTTGATTGATTTTCTTGTATATGACCACTTCTCCCCCACAAGGTTTTTGTGCTGTTGGTTGAGGGATAAATATTGACCAGGACATAAGGGAGGAACTCCTTTGTTCAACTTCATTGCTTTTTTTTTCTCCTCAAACTATTGTTTCAGTCCAATCACAAACCACCTAGAAGGACATGAGCATGGGAACACCATCACCACCACCGTTCCCCTCCCACTTACTCGGAAATATATCACTGTTGCTGGGTCAAAAATCCGGAACTCCCTCCCTGCCAGCCATGTGGGTGTTTCTACACCATGGACTGCAACAGCTTATAGAATTGTTACAGCACAGAAGAAGGCCATTCTGCCCGTTGTGTCTATGCCAGCTCTCCTAAGGAACTGTTCATGTGCTGCCACTCCCCTGCCCTCTCCCCACATCCCTGCACATTGCTTCCTTTCAGATATTTAGAAAACGTAGAAATATTTGGGGCACAGAAGCAGGCCACTCTGCCTATCATGTCTGCCCCAGCCAAAAAAAAAAGAACCATCCAGCCTAATGCCACTTTCCAGCACCTTGGTGTGTAGACCTGTAGGTCATGGGGCACCTTTTAAATGAGGTGATGGTTTCTGTCTCATTTCAGGCAGTGAGTTCCAGACCCCTACCACCCTCTGTGAAAAAACCTTTGCACCTCTCCCCCCTAATCCTTCTACCAATCACTTTAAATCTATGTTCTCTAGTCACTGACCTCTCTGCTAGGGGAAAAGGGCCCTTCCCATCCATTCTATTCAGGCCCCTCCCAACCCTGTACATCTCAATCAAATCTCCCCTCAGCTGCCTCTATTCCAAGAAGAACAACCTCAGCCTATCCCATCTTTCCTCCTTGGCTGCCATTTTCCAATCCTGGCAACATCCTCTTGGATCTCCTCTGTACCCTCTCGTGCAATTACATCCTTTCTGTAAGAGATGAGTAGAACTGCACACAGTACTCAAGTTGTGACCTAACTAGTGTTTTACATATGCCCTCCCTGCTCTTATATTCTTTGCCTTGGCTAATAAATGAAAGGATTCCATTTGTCATCTTGACCACCCTATCAACCTGTCCTGCTACCTTCAGGGATCTGTGGACATTCACTCCAATGACCCTCACTTCCTCGACACCTCTCCGTATTCTCCTATTTATTATGTAATCCGTTGCCTTGTTTGACCTCCCCAAGAACATCGCCTCGCACTTCCCCGGGTTGAATTCCATTTGCCACTTTCCTGCCCACCTGATCAGTCCGTTGATATCTTCCTGTGTGCTACAGCAATCCTCTTCACTGTCAACCACCCGCCCAATTTTTGTGTTGTCTGCAAACTTCTTGATCGTGCCCCCTACATTTATATCCAAATCATTAATGTATACCACAAAAAAGCAGGGGACCTAGTACTGAGCCCCAGGGAATCAACTTTCCAGTTGCAAAAACACCTGTCAGCCATTCCCCTTTGTCTCCTACCACTGAGCCAGTTTTGTTTCCAGCTTGCTACATTCCCCTGGATACCATGGGCTTTTTTTTTTAACCAGTCTGCCATGTGGGACCTTGTCAAAAGGCTTGCTAAAATCCATGTAGGCCGTATTAACTGCACTACTCTCATCAAGTTTCCTTGTTGCCTCTGAATTCAATCAGGTCAGCCAGACACTATCTTCCCTTAACAAAGCCATGCTGACTGTCCTTGATTACTCCATACCTTTCTAAACGACAGCTTATCCTGTCTCTTAGAAATGATTCAGGAAGACTCACCACTATCTTCTCGAGGGCAATTGGAGATGGGCAGCAAATGCTGGCTTTGCCGGTGATGCCCACATATCCCATGAACGAATATTTTTTAAAAACCTTACAATAACAACTTGCATTTATAAC
This sequence comes from Carcharodon carcharias, assembly GCF_017639515.1. Taxonomy (NCBI): domain Eukaryota; kingdom Metazoa; phylum Chordata; class Chondrichthyes; order Lamniformes; family Lamnidae; genus Carcharodon; species Carcharodon carcharias. The sequence goes on along the minus strand of NC_054474.1, from coordinate 155,797,001 downwards.
AAACACCTTTTTATATGGTGAAACATGCCACGGTGCTTATCAAAACACAGTCGTCGTTCCTGTCAAGTTACGATTTCAAAACCTTTGTCTTCTCCTGGTTCTTCGCTCAAGGGCAGTGGTGATTTTTGGTAAGCTGTTGAACCATGTGAGGCAGCATAACCGTTCCTACTCTTTACCTCACCTACGCACGTTCTAACGAGTCATCGGATGGTGATCGGAAGGGACTCTGCTGAGCTTTTGGAGCTAGTATGTTTGTTTCTAATATTGAAAGGATGAACATCTTGTTGTTAAGTCTTGGCTGTGTCTTTACCTCCCATGGAGAGGGTACAAAATGGCAGCCTCTGCCACATATCAGACAGAAAATTCAATCCCATTTGGAGATTTAAAAATAGGACTCACTTTAAAAAAAAATTAAAGACTGGAAATGATCAATGTGGTGATGGCGGGGGGAGGTTAATATTCAACTTGAAAGACCAAGCAGTAGATGCTGGATCATTAAATGAATGGTAGGGTGCGTCAGCAGTAATTTGGCGATTTAGAGCTTGGGAAGGGAAGGATAGATGGGGGATATAACCTTTGCCAGAGAAATGGCTATTTCAGGTTGTCCTATCAAAGAGCAAGCTATTACCATGGTGGGGAATGCCTCAGTTTTAGAATCCTCATCCTTGTTTCCAAATCCCTCACTCGCCCCTCCCTATTTCTATAACCTCCCATAACCCTTCAAGATCTCAGCATTCCTCCGATTCTGGCATCGTGAGCAGCCCCAGTTTTCATTGTTCTGCCACTGGAGGCAGTGCCTTCAGATGTCTGGGGCCTAGGCTCTGCAACTCCCCCCACTAAACCTCTCCTTGTCTATACGTGTACCCCCCTTAAAATCGACTTCCTTGATCAAGCTTTTGCTTACCTATCCTTCTGGTTTAATATCTCATTTTATTTTGATGTTGTATTGAGATCCCTTGGCGTGTTTTACTCTATCAAAGGCGCTATAGAAATGTAAGTTATTGTTTTGATGAGAATAGTCTCTCAGTCGCTGTTTTAATGAGCATTACCAAATTCTTGAGGTTTATTTCGTTCAATATCATTTTTTCAGAATTTTGGACCCTTTAATGTTATCAATTGGTAACTCTACGTTTTGTGGGCTTGCATACTTCCTACAAATACCTTTTCAAAACTATTCTTGAAAGGGGACGCAGTTTTTAAAGATATTTTTTAAAGGGGTCTCCCATTTAAAGCTGAGATGAGAAATTTTTTCTGAGGGTCTTTGGAATTCTCTACTCGCAGCGAAGAGGGGGAGGGGGGTCACTGAATATATTTAAGGCTGAGTTGGACAGATTTTTGATCAACAAGCGAGTTGAGGGTTATGGGGGGGGCAGGCCGGAAAGTGGAGTTGAGGCCACGGTCAGATCAACCATGATCTTATTGAGTGCTGGAGTGCGCTCGATGGGCTGAATGGCCTACTGCTCTTATTCCTTATGTTCTTAAAACTGCCAAGAAGCAAATGGGATGAAGGATGGGCTGACAAGCTGCAGTAGCAGGAGACCGCCAATGGTGGTGCTGTTGAGGCTAGTAACTGCTCCCAAAAGCTCAGCAGCACCACCAGCTTTCTTTTCAAAGTACTGCAGTTATTTGAAATGCTGTCAATGCAATAAACCTAATTAAAAACATTATAAAATTATAGTTCCCAAAATTAAATGGCTTATGGAATTTTGGTCCTATGAGAAAGGTCTATGCTGCTGAATTTAAAAATAGGATGGACAGGATGAAGTGACAGTGATCTTTATCTTAATGATCTGGGCTTGAATTTAATACAAAAGATTTATTTTCTGCACAACTGATTGCTTGCTCGCTCGCGCTCTCTCTCTCTCTCTTTTACAGAAGGGGGTTTGCTGATGTGAATGCATTAATGAGGCTGGGATAGTTGGAGCAGTGATTTTCACCTTTAACCTTGGGATTCCCATAACTTGCATTTATATAGCGCCTTTTACTACAATCAAATTTCTCTAGGCGCTTCACAGGAGCATAATCAGACAAGAAAATGGACAGTGACCTGCCTAAGATATTAGGGCAGGTGACCAAACACTTGCTCAGATGCAGCTTTAAGACGCATCTTCAAGGAGGTGGGGAGAGAGACAAAGAGGTTTGGGGAGGGAATTCCAGAACTTGGGGACCAAGTGGCTGAAGGCACGACCACCAAATGTGGAGCAAAGGGAATTGGTGGAGTTCTGAGGAACGTAGGGCTGGACATGATATTGGGTAGGCTGAAGCCAATGAGGGATTTCAAGGTGAGGATGAGAATTTTACAATTGGGGTGTTTGGATCTGAGTGTAGGTTGGCAAATGCAGGAGAAGGCGGCTAGGTATGGAGCCAGGGTTTTACTACAGTGTGAAGGGAGGTGAGGGTCACTGCCCTGTTTGTATGGGTGCGCTATGCCCAGTTATGATGGAATTGGAGAAAGGATTACAGCACAGAAGGAGGCAGTTCTGTCCATGTCGGTTTCCTGTAGGAGCAATTCAGCTAGTCCCAGTTCCCCACGCCTTGCCTGGTAGCCCTGCAAAATTGTTATTTTGTCTTTGGATAATTATCCTAATCCTTTGAATCTGCCAATATTTTTTCTTAAATTGATGTCCTCTGGTTCTTGACCCTTCTGCCTTTGGGAACAGTTTCTCGCTATTAACCTATTAACTCTGCCCAGACCCCTCGTGATGTTGAACACCTCTATCAGATCTCCTCTCCGCCTTCTCTTCTCTAAGGGGAACGCCCCAGCTTCTCCATCTCCATAACTGTAATCCCCCATCCCTGGACATTCTGCAACTCGAGCTTTTTTGGATTAGTCACCATGCAGTAATGGGGGGGTGGGGGTGGGGAGATCGAACCTGCACCATCCATATTAGAGCAGCCCATGTGCTGAGGGAGAAGTGAGGAATGACCTTCACTGTTAGGATGTGGAACAGTAGAGTGGGTCCCTGTCGAGCAGGAAGACAGCTGGCCTGATAAGCGCAGAGGTCTGTGGCTAAATGGAAAGTGGCGTTCTGGTGCAGAATGACATCAAGCACTTCCTCTGGTTACTGCAGGAACAGATGCAAATCTGCATTAAAACATCAGGATGTCATTGGGCACAAAATGTAGAGAGGCAAATGTTGGATTCTGGTTACCAATTTGTTGGGACTTGTGGATCTGGGTTGCACACTTGTTCTGGGATGGCTGAGTTGGTACAATAGATGGAGTAGGTCAGTAGACACTTTTTAGGTGGAACACATTGTTTATTTACAAAGATATTCAGCAGCTACACTTGTGCTTTCAACTCAAAGCCTGTCTCTACATGACAGACTGTAACTATAGGCTACTGACTACTGAGGTAGCTGTGCTACTCTGCTATTGGATACTAAGATCATGTGATCTTCCATTACAACATTCTTAAAAGTATATTATACATCAGATTACCACATCCCTCCCCCTTTACTCAAACACATTTTACAGTTACAAGTACAATTTTATCTATCAAATTATTTACATGGATAAGTAATTTACAAATTCAGTCTTTCTGGGAGTTTCCTTAAGCATTTATAATGTCTCAGCTCTATAGCTTCAGATGCTTTGTTGGGAACCTCCTTTTCTGGAGTTTTCTGAACATCAGCTTCTTCGGTGGCACCTGCAGATCTGTTTCCTCAACTCTTGCGGGTACAGCCGACTCTTCAGACACACCTGTACTTGGTTGAGTTCTCTCAGCAGAAAACTTTGACTCAGCCGTGAACACTGGTGGAATCATTTCTTGGTGAATGGTTTCTCTCCTCCTTGTATGATCCACATGTCTGTGTGACCCGATCTTCCACCTTCACGTGGTAAGAAAGAGGTCCAGTCACTGCACTTATTTCACCCAATAACATCTTTGGTCCTTCTTCACATGTCCCATCACTCCTACAGTAAAGCTCCTGTCACAGCTATGCCAGTCGTGTCTAGTTTTCTGACTTCCCTGACTCCTTTCTGCCGCCCCCAAAGTTCAGCATCATTAAGCTCAATCTTGTCCTGAGATGGCGTTTCATCAATAGGTGTGACGCCTGTCATTGTGAGGGATGGTCCTATAATGGAAAAGAAAGCATTCTGGCTTGGTTGCTATGGAATCTCCAGTTAATTTCTTCACCCCAGCCTTGAACGTTTGAACCACCCTTTCGGCCAGTCAGAGGAAGGGTGGTACGGGGAAGTTTTTACATTGAGGCTGATAAACCTCTGAAACTCAGCACTTGTAACTGCAGTGCTGTTATCAGACACGATCACTTCTGGTAGTTTGTGAAAGGCGAAGCTTTGACGTAGCTTCTCAACTGTAGCAGAAGACTTCACCTCATGTCCATCCACTTTGAGTGGGCATCAACAATGAGCAGAAACATTACTATGTGGGACCTTTCATGGAAACAATGTGTAATCGTACCCATGGCCTTCCAGAGCTGTTGGAGGTAACTTTTGCAGTTGCTGACACTGCACACAATTCTTCACTAAGCTCTCTATTTCTCCATCCATCCCAGCCACTGTAGATAGCTGCGAGCTATGGTCTTCATTCAGGAAATACCTGGATGTGCACTATGTAGTTCAATGGCTTTCTTCCTTTTGGATGTACTATCACTCGTGCTCCCCACAATAAGATACAATCCTGACCTGGTTATTTCATGTCTTCTGTTAAAATAAGGTTTCATTTTGTCAGATATCTCCTCCTCTTTTGACCAACCGTGAAGAACTTGTTCTGGTACTTTGGATAAGATTGGGACTTGACTTGTCCAATCCCTGATCTGTCTAGCACATGCCGGTGATGAATCTAGGAAGTTCAACAATAAAACTAATTCTTGAGGGACTGGGACATCCTCATCTTTTTGTTATAAGGGCAAACGACTCAGTGCATCAGCATTTGCAATTTGACTTCCAGGCCTGCAGGATCAGTGGCATTATTAGCGTTTCTGTGTCTTCTTTTGGACGCTGACTTTATTCTCGCCCTTCTTTGACTTCCATATTGGCCAGACTATTCTGATGCAAGCTTGTCTTGAATGATCTCAGTGGTAGAGTCTCCCAGAATTTCATCATTTGTCTGCTTCTTGGAAAATTTGGCAACTTTTGTCCCCAAAGCCTCTTCAGCTTCATGCAGCTGCTTCTGCAGCTCTTCCGTCTCTTTTTTTGCATTGGTGTGCTGCCTCCTGAAAAATTAAGCATTGTTGTGTCTTCTCTGTCAACTCATCCTTCATTTTACTTAGAGGAGTGCAGAACTCTGTTCTTCTTCATACTTTTCCAGAGGTACAGACTTAGGCAGGAGGGAAATGGGTCATGTGTGAAGGTCTTTTGATAGGTTTTCACTTTTCTTTCAGAGGTTGTTCACCTTGACCTGGTCTCTGTCCCTCAGGATGGTCTCTCCTTGGTTTGTTTTTGCTGTCCTACCGTGTCTTTCCTTCAGACATCCTGCATTTCTTTAGGTTGTTGAGTTTTTATGCACTCCTTTTCCAAAACAGAAACATTTTCAGCTCCCTTTTGGAATCTGTGACAAATCAAGGTTGATTTCCTTCGGCCAGTTTCGTCCTAGTAGGCTTGGTGCTCTGCCTCTCAATACCAACACTGGTAACTTTGCTGATTGGTTTCTGTAATGAACAGTAACTCTGCTTGTGCCTTTGACTTGAATGTCATTTCCTGTGTAAGTTTTTAATTTAGCATCCGTTTCTTCCAAAATGTAATATTCACCACAATGCAGATATTTGAAGGTGTGTTCACCAATCACTGTAGTGGAAGCTCCTGTGTCCACTTGCACTCCAACAGGTCTGTCATTTATCTTCACTCTTACATGACGGTTGGGAAAACAGAACCAATTTAAGTTATACGATGAATAAATATCTGAATCTGTTACTTCAGGCTCTTCTACATTGTAGACCTCACAGGGTTTTTCCTTTTGTTTGAAAGTCTGCCTGATTCTTTCCTTACACTGTCCCATAAGGTGTCTATGTTGATGACAAAAACATCTGATTTTTTTTTAAACTGTCAATCATAAGATTGTCAGTTTCCAACTTTTGTTGCAATTATTCCATATATTTGCTGCTAAGTCACTTTTTTTATTTGTCTGCTAGATGTGGCTGTTTCCCGCTTCTCTGCAGAGCCTTGCATTTTCGTGACCTCTTTGGCTGGGGCTTCCCACCCAATGTGGAGGAAGGCGTCATTTTGGACTCCCCATATGGCTTTCAGATCCCTTATTGTGCTTTCCATGGCCAATGCTTTCTCTAGCACCGCCTTAAAATCCATATTTGTTTCAGACAGTAGCCTCTTCTGAATCATGTCCTCATTAACACCACGCACTAAACGATATCTGAGCATGTTGTTTAAAGATGTACCAAACTTGCAGTGTTCTGTTTCTTGCTTCACACTTGCCACATAACAAGCAACTGTCTCCCTTGGGCTCTCTCTTGAGTTAAATTTGAATGTTGCATCGTTACTGAGGGCTTTGGCTGGTAATGACCTTTTTACGAGGTCCAGCAGTTCCTCAAAACTTTTTAAATCGGGGTACCAGGTGCCATCAGACTTTGAATCAACCCATAAGTTTCACTCCCACATGTGGATAAGAGTATTGCTCGCCTCTACTCTTCCTCCATAATTTTGTTTGCTTGGAAAAAGGACGCAAGGCGTTCAATATAATGAGGCCAATTGCGGGGAGATGATGGTGTAGTGGTATTATCACTGGACTAATAATCCAGAGACCCAGGCTCTGGGGACCCAGGTTCAAAACCCGCCACAGCAGGTGGTGGAATTTGAATTTAAAAAAAAAAAAATCTGGAATTAAAAGTCTAATGATGACCATGAAACCATTGTTGTTTGTTGTAAAAAAGCCACCTATTTCACTAAGGAAGGAACTTCCTTACCTGGTCTGGCCTACACGTGACTCCAGACCCACAGCAATGTGGTTGACTCTTAAATGTGCTCTGAAATGGCCTAGCAAACCACTCTGTTGTTACAAACCGCTACATTGTCACAAAAAAGAATGAAACTGTATGGACCCACCCAGCATCGACAATGGCAATCGCAGCCCGATCAACCCTGTAAAGTTCTCCTAAGTAACATCTGGGGACTGGTGCCAAAATTGGGAGAGCTGTCTGGCAGACTCGTCAAACAACAGCCTGATATAGTCATCCTCATGGAATCATACCTTACAGATAATGTGTCCCAGACACCACCATCACCATTCCTTGGAATATCCTGTCCCACCGGCAGGACAGGCCCAGCAGAGATGGTGGCAGTACAGTGGTATACAGTCAGGAGGGAGTTGCCCTGGGAGTCCTCAACATCAATTTCGGACCCCATGAAATCTCATGGCATCAGGTCAAACGTGGCAAGGAAACCCCCTGATTACCGTGTACCACCCTCACTCAGCTGATGAATCAGTGCTCCTCCATGTTGAACACCACTTGGTGGCAAGGGCGCTGAATGTACTCTGGGTGGGAGACTTCAATGTCCATTACCAAGAGTGGCTCGGTAGCACCATTACTGACCGAGCTGGCCGAGTCCTAAACGACATAGCTGCTAGACTGGGTCTGCGGCAGGTGGTGAGGGAACCAACAAGAGGGAAAAACATACTTGACCTCATCCTCACCGATCTGCTTGCCGCAGATGCATCACTCCAGGACGGAGGCGGTAGGAGTGTCCACTGCACAGTCATTAGGGAGACGAGGTCCCGCCTTCACATTAAGGATACCCTCCATCGTGTTGTGTGGCACTACCACCATGCTAAAAGGGATAGATTTCGAACAGATCTAGCAACTCGACAGGGCATCCATGAGGCGCTGTGGGCCATCAGCAGCAGCAGCAGCAGCATTGTATTCGAACACAATCTGTAACCTCATGGCCCGGTATATCCCCCCACCCCTACCATTACCATCAAGCCAGAAGATCAACCCTGGTTCAATGAAGAGTGCAGGAGGGCATGCCAGGAGCAGCATCGGGCATATCTAAAAATGAGGTGTCAACCTGGTGAAGCTATAACCCAGGACTACTTGCGTGCCAAACAGCATAAGCAACAAGTGATAAAGAGAGCTAAGCGATCCCACAACCAACAGATCAGATCTAAGCTCTGCCACATCCAGTCATGAATGGTGGTGGACAATTAAACAACTCATTGGAGGAGGCAGCTTCACAAATATCCCCATCCTCAATGATGGAGGAGCCCAGCACATCAGTGCAAAAGATGAGACTGAAGCATTTGCAAACAATCTTCAGCCAGAAGCACTGAGCGGATGATCCATCTCAGCCTCCACTGGAGGACCCCAGCATCACAGATGCCAGTCTTCAGCCAATTCAATTCACTCCACGTTATATCAAGAAATAGCTGAAGGCACTGGATACTGCAAAGGCCATGGGCCCTGACAATATTCCGGCAATGGGGCTGAAGATTTGTGCTCCTGAACTTGTCACATCCCTAGCCAAGTTGTACCAGTACAGCTACAACACTGGCATCTACCCAGCTATGTGAAAAATTGCCCAGGTATGTCCTGTACAAAAAATGCAGACAAATCCAACCTGGCCAATTACTTCCCCATCAGTCTACTCTCGATCATCAGTAAAGTAATGGAAGAGGTCATCAACAGTGCTATCAAGCGGCACTTGCTTAGCAATAACCTGCTCACTGATGCCCATTTTGGGTTCCGCCAGAGCCACTCAGCTCCTGACCTCATTACAGCCTTGGTTCAAACATGGACAAAAGAGCTGAACTTCCTGAGGTGAGATGAGAGTGACTGCTCTTGAAGTCAAGGCAGCATTTGAACTGTAGTGTATTGATTTGCGTGTAGCATCAAGGAGCAAAACAGGAGTCAATGGGAATCGGGGCAGGGGGTGGGGGGGGGGGGGGGGGGTGCGGGGTGGGTACTCAGTGCTGAGTCATACCTAGCACAAAGGAAGATGGCTGGAGGTTGGTCATCTCAGCTCCAGGACTTCACTGCAGGAGTTCCTCAGGGTAGTGTCCTAGGCCCAACCATCTTCAGCTGCTTCACCAATGACCTTCCTTCCATCATAAGGTCAGAAGTGGGGATGTTCGCTGATGGTTGCACGATGTTCAGCACCATTCGCGACTCCTCAGATACTGAAGCAATCCATGCAGCAAGGCCTGGACAATATCCAGACTTGGGCAAGTAACATTCACACCACACAAGTGCCAGGCAATGAATATCTCCAACAAGAGGGAAACCAACCATTGCCCTTGATGTTCAATGGCATTACCATCACTGAATCCCCCACTATCAACATCCTGGGAGTTACCATTGACCAGAAACTGAACTGGACTAGCCATGTACATATTGTGGCTACAAGAGCAGGTCAGAGGCTAGGAATCGTGTGATGAGTAACTCGCCTCCTGACTGCCCAAAGCCTGCCCACCATCTACAAGGCAAAAGTCAGGAGTGTGATGGAATACTCTCCACTTGCCTGGATGAGTGCAGCTCCCACAACACTGAAGAAGCTGGACACTTTCCAGGACAAAGCAGCCCACTTGATTGGCACCACATCCACAAACATTCACTCCGTCCATCACCGACACACAGTAGCAGCAGTGTGTGTATCATCTACAAGATGCACTGCAGGAATTCACCAAGGCTCCTTCGACAACACCTACCAAACCCATGACCACTACCACCTAGAAGGACAAAGGCAGCAGATACATGGGAACACCACCACCTGGGAGTTCCCCTCCAAGTCACTCACCATCCTGACTTGGAAATATATCGCCGTTCCTTCACTGTCACTGAGTCAAAATCCTGGAACTCCCTCCCTAACAGCACTGTGGGTGTGCCTACACCACATGGACTGCAGCAGTTCAAGAAGGCAACTCACCACCACCTTCCGAGGGCAATTAGCAATGGACAATAAAGCCCACATCTCATCAACGATTTTTAAAAAAAATCATCCATGGCTGGATCGTAAGGAGCAATTCTTCTGAATTGTGGCATTCTGAGGGGATTGCTTCGACGATTAGGACAGGAATTCTACTTACAATTACCATGCGAGGTACAGCCCGATTTTGTTTCTCTTGATTTCTTTTGTTAACTTGTTTTATTCTCGAAGCCAGTTTATTGTATCTTCACTGTTTTCCTCACTTTTTCCTTGTCACCAGTTTGTTGGATCTTGGTCATCCTGGGACTTATGGATCCAGGTTGCACGCTTATTTTGGGATGGCCAAGTTGGTACAATAGACTGAGTATGTCAGTAGACACTTCTTAGGTGGAACACATTCTGTTTATTTACAAAGTTATTCAGCAGCTACACTTGTGTGCTTTCAAATCTAAACCTGGCTCTATATGACAGACTATAGACTACTGACTACTGATTTGACCTGCGCTACTCTGTTATTGGATACTAAGATCATGTGATCTTCCATTATAACATTCTTCTTAAAGGTATATTACACATCAGATTACCACAGTAATGGAGAGCGATGATACTTGTGGGGAAACTTGTGTTCCCCTCAACCACTCCCTGAAATTTGTTCTCCCCACTAGCCCTGCCTGCAGCTGGAGGTGTAGATGGCTCCAAGAGGGGGGTCTCCCCAGTAACAGAGCTTTGAGCGCGTTCCAAAGCAGGGTGCCCTCCAGTCTATGAAACAAAGGCTGTCCCCAAGGTGACCAGAAAGGTTGGCTGGTGTGGGAAATGGGAATGATGACCCTGTTTACAGTAGGGAGGAGTGCATTTCTCAGGTTGGGGTCATGCAGGGCAGAACAGAGGGAGATTAAGGGCAGGGTTTTGGGTTGGGACCCTGACGTCAGGGACTTGCTGGGGGGGTTCAGTGGACAACCCCTCCCTGTGGGGAGCAGTCACCTGCCAGTGATTTTCCCTGAATTGACTGATTATTGGTCAGAGGGCAGGCTTGTCACCCAATTGAGGTTTGTGGCTAGGCTCTCGAAGCTGGAGGGCCATGAGGGGGCAGTTCTAACTTGGAGGGAGGAGCAGCAGCTGCTGAGTGACTGATTGATTTGGGGAAATATTTCCAGGCCTGGCATCCCTCTACTTGTTGCAGACCTGCCAAAAAAAAAAAATAAGCATAAAAATGTGTTTTTCGATTTGAATCTGTTTTGGCATTTGTATCTGATGTCAGCCACCTCCCATATCCATTGGCACATTCTCGGTAATTCTTGTATGCCTTCGATTCCTGGGCTTGCCTTCGACCAGAAGCTGTTAGCTAAGTTAATGATTGCTGTTCCCCTTTGGCCCCTGGGTCAATTCAGCAAGGATTACACATGGTGGGATGGGAGATTGGGAATGTGTGTCCCCTCTTGTTCACCTGCCCCATGCAGCAATGATACAAGGAAGTTGGCACTGGTACCTTGCTGGAGTTGGCATGCCCGAGAGCAGGCTGTGCAAATGCCAAATTCTTAGATTCAACTTACCTTAGGGGCATTGTCCCTGCAACACAGCAACTTGCATTTGTATTGGCAACCTTCCCGTCATAAAATGTCCCATTTCACAGGAGTGTAATTGGATAGAATTTGACACTGAGCCCAAGGGTGAGATATTGGGATGGGGTAACTTATAGCTTGATCAGAGAGGTAGGTTTTTGGAAGGGTCTCAGGAGGAGAGTGAGAAAGAAAAGCAGAAAGGTTTAGGGAGGAAATTCCAGAACTTGGGGCCTAGACATTTGAAGGCATCGTTAACAACGCAATTGACAACTGGACTGGAAACCCAGACCAATGCTCTGGTGACATGAGTTCAAATCTCAGGGAATTTAAATAAATTAATAAATCTGGAATTCTAAGGTTGTCTCAGTAATGTTGATCATGAAACTATTAGTTTATTATACTTTTACAATCAAGCGGGCTGCTTTGTCCTGGACAGTGTCCAGCTTCTTCAGTATTGTGGGAGCTGCATTCATCCAGGCAAGTGGAGAGTATTCCATCACACTCCTGACTTTTGCCTTGTAGATAGTGGACAGGCTTTGGGGAGTCAGGAGGCGAGTTACTCATCACACGATTCCTAGCCTCTGACCTGCTCTTGTAGCCACAATATGTACATGGCTGGTCCAGGTCAGTTTCTGGATAGTGGGGGATTCAGTGCTGGTAATGCCATTGAACATCAAGGGGCGATGGTTGGTTTCACTCTTGTTGGAGATGGTCATTCCCTGGCACTTGTGTGGTGTGAATGTTGCTTGCCCAAGTCTGGACATTAATGTCCTTCATGGGAGGAAGTCTGCAATTCTTTGATGTGAGTCAGGCCAGTCCAGTTGTGGTTGACCCTTAACTGCCCGCTGCAGTGACCTAACGAGCCAGTTATATGAAACAACAGAAGTTGAATAAGCACTCTGGGTGGATCTACAAGCAAATGTCTCAAGAAGATGGCTCACTACCACCTTAAGGGTATTAAAGAGTGGCAATAAATGCTGCCCTTGTCAGTGATGCTCACATCCCATGAGCAAATAATCAAAAACGAACCATTGTGAGCTTGAAGAGAGCAGCAGATGAACAGTTAGAGGAACACGGAGTTCTGGGACATTCACCAACAGTCACCTACGTCCTCTGGAATTTAAAAGGATGAGAGGTGACTGCATTGAAATGTAGAAAACTCTTAAACTTGACACTCGTACACACTCGCTTCCCACTCCATACAGAGACACATGCACAGTTGTCCCCCCACCACCCCTCCCCACACACTCGCACACTCCCCACCCCCACCCCACATTGAGCAGTGCGGCAGTATTTGCTCATTGTGTCTCAGCCCAGACTCTCTGGTCTGAATATCTTTCCGATTGCCACCCGAACCAAGATTGACCTTCCCGGGGGGGGAAAACCCCAGTGACATTCTGAACACAGGCTGTCCTGCAGTATTACTCTCTCTGGTCTTGGCTGATCATCTATGCTAATCTGCTCAGTGATCCCTGGACTTGGCATCAGCTGTTAAGGGCTGTAGATAAGCCAGACAGTCACTCCATAAGCCCAAAATCATTTTAATACTGAGAATTGCATCTTTTGATGAGGGGGAGGAAAGAGAGAAATTTTTTTGTAAAGCATTAGACACCCCACCTCATCAAAAGATGCCATTGTCAGTATTAAATCTGAGCTGCTTCCAATGCAAGTATGTCTCCCTTCCCCCACCTTCCCTCCACCACCACCACCACCTCCTCCTCCACCTTCCCTCCACCACCACCACCCCTCCCGCACCCCTCCGCTCAAATCACTTGTGCTGTTGCAGACAATCGAAGCTTTCCAGGCCTAAATCTCTGGCTGTGAAAGGTTTGGAGTGCTGAGAGGGAAATAATGTTTGATTCAGTCTGACAAGGTTATAAAATCCTGCTCGTGCGCTCCTCCAGTGTTTGGGAGAATTGCCTCCAGCTTAAAGTGACGATGGTGAAAGCTGCCGTAGGACGACTGGCCAGTTGCCGGTCACTGAGCAACATTGACCTGTTCAACGCTGCGGCACCAGGGACACTTGCAGGCTGGTGTGTTTGTCAACTTTGATCAGCAGCCTCCTTCTGATCTCTCTCAGCCGTTCTGAATTGTTTCCCCTGACATTAAAACCACTCGGGAGGAATACTTGTGCTTTCAAAGCACGTTTGTGACCAATTGTGTGTGTGTTTCTTTTTTCTGCCCCCCCCCCCCATTCTCTTTGTCAGAGCTGTGCCAGCCCAGCTGACTGGAAATGTTCCAGTGTGTTGGTTTCCCTTCCTTACAATCTCGGGACACTCGACTTTTTTCTTCAAGATCAAATCAGGAACTCGCTCCCAGATGGTGGTATGGGCGTAAATGCGCTGTGTGGTGTGGTGAGGAGCCATATGGAGCAGCAAGTTTCTGGGTTTATTCACTGCGGTCTAGGCTCAGCAAACTGATTTCATCCAGAGCTATAGGAGGAGCAGCAGTTTTCTGCCCTGAGAACTTAGTTCCCCAGCCACCGGCTCCATGGGCAGAGTTTTATGACCCCACCCCACCACCCCCCCCCCCCCCACCACCCGCCCACCATATCACCACCACCAATAGGGGTGGGGGCAGGTGGGTGTAAAATTGTTTGTCTTGCCAGGCTCCCACCTGTCCCAGCCTCTCCACGATTTTATGGTGGGATGGGAAAGTCCTAGGCTGTCCCTCACCTCCACCACCGCCCTTGCCCCAGTTGAGGCCCGTAAGTGGCCAATTAATGACCACCACCCCCCCTCCACCCACCCCATGGGTCATTTCCCACCCAGCCTCAATTTTCAAACTGAGAGGAGGAGTTTGGTGGGGGTGGGGGAGACTGAAAAGTGACCCTACTCAGGTCTCGGGTGGGAAGAAGGGGAGGTGCCTCCATCAATGGCTTCCTGGCAATATAGGGCACTGCCCCCACCTCCACCTGCTCCAGCCTCTCTACCAACAGCTTCCCCAACCTTCAACACCCCCACCTGCCCTGAAACCCCACACTTACCTGGTCCTAGACCCCAGGATTTAGCCTCTGGGGGCTGCTTACAGTCCCACTCCTATCTACTGCAGCTTCCGGCACTGCTGGGATTAGCTAATCAGATTGGCTGGCAGCTTTCCGAGGCAGGACTTTGTCCTGACTGGGGTGTGGGAGTCCCACCTTCAGTCAATTAATACTCATTGAAGTGTTAAATGGCTGAGAGTTGTTAGCATTGCTGCCGACTCCTCAGATGGTGGGAAGAGAAACTCCTTTATTCTAAAAAATAAATTCCTGGCCCATCCCTTCCCTGGTAACAGTCTCAGATTAAGCCAGTCTGTTTGCAGCCTTGGTGTCACTTAAGATAAGCTTCCAACCTCCTATTCGTACCATCACCAAGACCACCTATTTCCACTTCCGTCGTATCCTCTGATTTTGCCCCTTTCTCAGCTCATCTGTTGAGATACCCTCATTCATAACACAGAAGGTGGCTATTTGGCCCACTGCGATGAGTCGGCTATCTCCACTCACTGTCGGATCCATATCCCAACATTGGTTGGGCCTTCACAATAGAAAAAGGGGAAGTGGCGACAGGGGAGGTTTATTGATGAAACCTCTCGGAGGAATACAAATGTAGAAACACAGATGTTTGCCCGAGTGGTGGTGATGGGACAGACCTGTGAGCTTGGAGTAGGTCCATTTTGGCTTGTTGTCAGCACCAGGCCCTTGGAATTAAACTGCCTTTGCAAATTTGTTCTGGCAGCTGCTACTTTCATGTGTGTTGCCAAATCATCTCTTGTTAGAAGCCTAAGCAACAGGGCCTCTGCTTTATACTGCTGACTTACTGAAGGCCTGTAGACCGATTGCTGGTTTCCATTGCCATGGTAACGGGGTGGGGGGGGGGGGGGAAATGGGCGGGGTGACCTTAGATCCTTTCTTGTCTGATGAGAGTCAATCCTCAAAATGCCCCACCATTGCTGTCAATTCTCTATGGCACCTCCGGCCTACCTGATAGCTTTTTGTTCAATCAGACCTATAGTCTCTCCTGCATTTGGCAGGACACTCATAATCTCCCACCTTTCCAAGTGAGGATGGATTATGCCATTGTTCCAGATGTTTCACCTGTTGGACGGATGTACCTGAGGAATGGCAAGGTAAGCCCTGTATTATGCTCTAGGGCCTACATGGGTTGCATTGCTTGTCCTGGAGCCTCAAAGTAATTGAAGATTAATCTCCTGGCCGTTGCTATGAGCAACTTCAGGGCAGGGCAGGGTGGGGGAGGGGAGGAGGAGTTGGTAGGAATTAAAAACATGTGGTTAAAGGAAGAACAACTTTTCTTTCATTTTCTCGGAACAGTTATGAGACGTTGCAAATGGTGTGGTTTTTGACCATCAATCAAGTCATCCAATTGGCTTTCTAATTGGCCTGAGAGGCAGGGCAAACATGGACAGGTGTCCAATCGTGGGAGTGTGGGGGTGGGACAGTTGAAGCAAGAGGTCATGTGATCCCCAGATTACATTAGCCACAAACTGATCTGGTTGGATGTGTTCACAAAGGTTTCATCACATGATCACTGGCCTCCAAACATGCTTCTCAGTTAAACAGCTCATCCTTAACCTTTGCTTCATTACTTATAAAAGTATTATCAATGAAAATTACTTTCTTTAATATTCCTATGATTTATCTTCTGGGTTTGCGTTCACAGTGTCCCAGAGATCAATCTTCAATTCCAAGAGACCCCAACAATTCTCCCTAAGCCTACGAGGCGTGTAGGTAGATTACTATTGAAAAATGGATATAAGTACATAACAGGAGTGGTATCATACACTCTGTCATATTGCTCCAACATCTGGAAAGGCTATGACTGCTCTTTGACCTCGGCTCCGCCTTGCCACCCAATCCTCCTATTCCTCGATTCTCTGAGTTCCAATGTCTATTGATCTCTGTCTTGGACATATTCAACAACTGAGTCTCCACAGCTTCTTAGGGTAGAGATTTCCAAACATTCACAATCCTCTGAGTGAAGAAGTTTCTCCTCCTCTCTGCCCTGAATGACAGACCCTTATCCTGAGGCTATGCCCCCTAGTACTAGACCATCCAACCAGTGGAAAGAGCCTGTCAGTATTTTCTCTGCCAAGTCTTCTAAGTGTTTTATATATTTCGATGAGATTGCCTCTCATCTTTCTAAACTCCAGAGAATGTAGGTCCATTCTGCACAATCTCTCCCCACGGGACATGTCAGGAATCAATCTGGTCCAAACAAATGGATCCAACAATTGGTGAGCATTGATGATAACTTTTTTTCTATCGCACCTTTAACAGAATGAACTGTCCCAAGGTGCTTCCTAGTGTTACTCACAATAAGAGATTGTAGTGGAAGAATTAATCCAGGCTGGTCTTTTGGTTCAAGCTGGTTTATTTTCAAGACAACTCCTCAGTGCTACTGACTTCCACACACTGTTCCAGTTATATCTTTTTATTCTATTTAGATGGGATAACCAATGCCCATCACCTGTTTAACTAGCAATTGTTTTTAACAAAGTGATTGGCACATTAACACCCAGGAGCATTATAAAACAAAGAATGATAACGAGCCATGTAAGGAGATATTAGCTGGGAGAAGTGGCAGCTCATTTGCGCACAGCAAGCTTTCACAAACAACAATGTGATGATAAGCAGATAATTTGTTTTTGTGATGTTGATTGAGGAATAGATATTGATTTGGATGCAGGCGAGTGATAACTCGCCTGCTGTTCTTCAAGATAGTGCCATGGAGTCTCTGACCATCACCCCAAGTCACATGGTCCGAGTGCTGAAGATGGTCCAAAACTAATCTCTCGGCAGCTGAAAATCTTTGGAGATATTTCCATTTTGCTGAACTTACTTTGCTGGAAGTATAGCGGGAGTGGAGCATCTCCCAGGAATTTCATGGCAACTAAATGGTGTAGATATCGGGCTACGGCCAACAGACAAGGGGACATCAGCTCAAATTAGTGAAAGGCGAATTTGGGACTCAAACTATGAAAACTTTGAGTGTCGCTTGGAAAGGATGGACTTTGGGGCCGAAATGATTTTAAGAAGAGGTTTGATGGGATCAGAGTGGGCAGGCACTCTACGACTTTCTGGGTGGATGTGACTGGCAGAACTGCTCCTTCTGAGTCGATCTTGTGGAGACAGCAGAGAGTGAGGAAGCTCTCAGTTGAAATGAGTTTCCTCAACAGGAGCCATCCAAAAGGAGAATCAGAAATATTATCTCCTGCAGGAAACGTTTCTTAAAATAAATTTTGCACTATGATCCTGGCAAATTAAGCAGCAGAGATGGACTGTAAAATTCCATTTCAGCTTTTTGTATGTTCATGTATTAACATTTTCTCATTTATGGACACTCTGTAGCTCCATCGTTGGTGGCCCTGACTTCAACGGCCTAGGTTTGAAGGTCTGGAATCCCCTCTCTTTCTATCTCTCCACCTCTACTGCTCTTTCCTATTGTAAGATGCTTTTCCATACCATCTCTCTTTGACCAAGCTTCCGATTATTGGCCCTAATATCTGCTGATGTGGCTCGGTCATGTTTTGTTTAATATTGTGCCTTGGGATGGTTTATTGCATTAAAGGAACTATAAAGATGTGAGTCGTTGAATAAAACGAGCAGTGCAGAAGTAGAAGGCAACAAAGATGAATAATTAAAAACTCCTGATACACCTGATGAGATTCTGTTTCCAGGGTAACAACGAACATCCCTCTGTACGCCAATGGCGGTCATGTACTGGTGCAGTCCATCATCCGGAGTCCCTTTCTTTCTTTCCTGCCAGTCTATGTGCCGGGAAACTGAGAACTCCCATTAGGTTGACTCAGATGGGGCATTTCTGCCAGTCATATCCACCCAGAAAGTCCTACAGTTCCCACCCCCTCTGATCCCATCAAAGTATTTTCTAAAACAATGCTGCCCCATAGTCCAGTGGGTGAATGGTGGCTCCATCTGTGGTTGGGTAGGGTTAGTGGCAAAAGGTGGCAGGTTCAAGTCACACTTCAAAGACTTGGGTACAAAATCTAGGCTGACCCTCCGGTGCACTCCTGAGGGAGTGCTGTGTCGTTGGAGGTGCTGTCTTTGGGATGATTCATTAGAATGAGGCCCTGTCTGTCCGTTCAGGTGAACTTGATGGATCACCATTGCCATTTCTTGGGAGAGGCAAGAAAAACCTTAAGCCAAGTTTAAAAAAAATGGGAGGTTTCCTGGTCAACCCAATCTCTCTCTGGTCAGGTAAGTTTGGGGAAACCACAGGGGCCTGGTGACACATTTAGCCCCTCCCTTCCTACCTTCTATAAGTAGTTATGCTGACCACTCTCAGGAACTTGTCTGTCTTCGTTTTGAGTGTTTGTAGTGAATCCCCACTCAGTGCATGAGCTGGTATTTTGACCTATAAAGTATCAACTCGCTGTATAAAGTGCCTCCTAGAATCTGATCTAGTTCTCTGCTAATGCTACTTGCACTTGTGTTCTTGGGTCCTCCTGAGGGTATTGAGCTTGAGGAGGATACCCAGTTAGACCAAGTCTAAACCTTCTATTTATTTTATCAAATCTTCTTGAGGTCTTTACTTTTTTGGAGTGAAAAGACCCAACTCTCAAAGCTTATCTTGTTAGCGAAGATATCCTGTCATCATGTGAGGTGGCTAAAACTGGACAACACATTCTAGATGTCTGTCCACAACCTGATACAGAGAAAGAATTGTATTTCTTGTTTTTATGTTATTGAATTGTCCTGTATATACAAACAGCCTGTTTGCTTCTGCAATATCCTTGAGGCACTGGTCATAGACCTTCATTGTCTCATACAGTGTAGCTTCCAAGTCCTCCCCCGACCAGTGGTTGAGACACATGTATTCAGACAGGTGTGCCACTCATGGGTGGAATAAAATGGCTGCTCTGACCGTTGGAAGCCAATGTAAATAGGGAGAGATGTAGAGAGCGGGTGCTGTTTCATTACCACTTGCTTTACCATATTGCATAAAGTCAATTTTTTAAAAATTCATTCACGGGATGTGGGCTTTGCTGGCTGGGCCAGCATTTATTGCCCATCCTTAGTTGCCCTTGAGAAGATGGTGGTGAGCTGCCTTCTTGAACTGCTGCAGTCCATGTGGTGTAGGTAAACCCACAGTGCTGTTAGGAAGGGAGTGTCAGGATTTTGATCCAGTGACTGTGAAGGAACGGCGATATATTTCCAAGTCAGGATGGTGAGTGACTTGGAGGAGATCTTCCAGGTGGTGGTGTTCCCATCTATCCGCTGCCCCTGTCCCTCTAGGTGGTAGTGGTCATGGGTTTGGAAGGTGCTGTCTAAGGAGCCTTGGTGAATTCCTGCAGTGCATCTTGTAGATGATACACACTGCTGCTACTGTGTGTCGGTGGTGGAGGGAGTGAATGTTTGTGGACGTGGCGCCACTCGAGTGGGCTGCTTTGTCCCCATTCCCTCTCCATCTCTCTTCAGATTGTGCAGAGTCATAATAGCACAGAAGGAAGTCATTTGGCCCATCAGTTCCATGCTGGCGCTCTGCAGAGCAATCCAGTCAGTCTCATTTCCACACCCACCCCATCCTCATAGCTCTGCAAGTTTATTTCCCTCCAGTGCCGATCCAATTTCATTTTGAAATCATTGATTGCCTCTGCCTACAAGGGTGGTATAAACAGAGAGATCACGTCGTAACCACTGGCTGCGTTTTTAAAAATAACCTCATCCCCACCTCCTCTGCCCCTCCCTCCTATATCTCTTGCCCAAAACCTTAAACCTGCAGTAGCCCTTGTACCATCAGCTAACGTTTTTTTAGGAGTTGCAGTGGTAGGGGTCTGGAAGCAAGCCTTCCTGTCTGATTAATAGCTGGTGCGTGGTCGAGAGGAGAAAATGACTCGTGGAAGAGATGTAACCCTTACGAAACTCTTAGTAGGATTTTGTGTGGAAATCGTATGAAGTGTTTTGATGTCCTCAAAATTCTGGCCTGTGGACAAAGGTCATGGCAAGTTCCGAGATACAGTTTGTATTGTTTTTTGATACTTTTCTTCCTAGCTGTGAATCTTTTTGCGAAATGATGTTCAAATGTCTCCAATTCTCATTTTCAGGGATTTCCTTCCTCGTGGATCTGGGATTGTGACCAGGAGGCCCCTCGTTCTCCAGCTGATTAACTCTCCGACAGGTATGGAGTGACGAGATGAATGTTGTATCCCACTGAGGTAGTTTCTCCCTTTTTTGTCTGCCTGACTGTCTGTGTCTGTGCTGCTCACCTCTGCCCTTGGCCCCACCTCCCCCACTGCAGTTCTGATACCACCCACTAACACGGGCCCATGATACCCAAGGCTCCCTCTAGCTTCACGACTTTAATCTCTCTGCAGGGTGTTAAACTGCCACTTTGGCAACCCGAGACAGTAAAAACCAGTGTGAGGTGATTGATTCAATCCCATGTCCCACCATTGCCTGGGGCGCCACATTTCTGTGATCACATGAGCAAACAATATACCCTACATAAGTAAGAAGAGTCATTCGGACTTGAAGTGTTATCTCTGTTTCTCTCTCCAGACCTGAGTTTTTCCAGCATTTTATGTTTTTATTTCTGACTTCCAGCATCCGCGGTATTTTGCTTTTATCATATACCCTGTACACCGCATTAAAATACCCTCTCCTTGTGACACTTTTTTCCTCTTTGACTCAGAATGGGGGGGGGGGAAGGGTTGGTCAGAGCGAATTCTCTCAACTTTGGGGGTGCCTATAGCTCGTATTTTTATTAATGTGACATTTACCAAGGTGTACTAACCCAGTGAGGCTGAGGCGATCTTTACCTGATGCTAGAATAGGAAGACTGACTGTGCAGAAAGCCTAGAAAAATGATTTTCTCGTAACCGAGCCATCACTTCAGCCCAAGAATTTCAGCTTTCTGTTGGGCAAGGAGCACAAACCAGTTCCCGTTACTAGGAAAGCAAATGGCAGGTTGACTTTTATTGCAAGGGGTTTGGAGTATAAGAGCAATAAAATCTTGCTACAGTTGATTGGGACTTTGGAGAGACTAGACCTGGAATGCTTTGCATTGTTTTGCTCTTCATATTTAAGGAAAGGTGTACTTGCATTTTACCTTCCTAAAGAGCCTTGCAAACTGGATAAATGTACCATCAATGAAGACAATCCAGAGTAAGATTAACATGGAGGTCCATGGTGACCAATGACCTCCTTAGGGCATGGCACCTGAAGAGAGAGAGAGAGAGAGAGAGAGAGAGATACTTGCTGGAACAGTGAAGGTTTACTAGGTTGATCCCTGGGACGACAGTGTTGTCTTATGATGGAAAGTTGAGTTGGGTCTATATTCTCTGCAGTTTAGAAAAAATGGGAGGTGATCTCTCTAAACAGACAAGATTCTGAAGAGACTTGACAGAGTAGACACGGAGAGGTTGTTTCCCCCATGGCTGATGAACCTAGAACCCGGATGCAGTCTCAGGTTAAGGGGCTGATCATTTAGGACTGAGATGTAGAGAAATTTCTTCTGTGTGTTGTGAATCTTTGGAATTCTCTGCCCCCAAGAGTTGAGTGCTCCATTTTTGAATACGTTTAAGGCTGGGATAGACAGATTTTTGGTCTCAGGGAAACGAGGGATATGGGGAATGGGCAGGAAAGTGGAGTTGAAGCAAAAGATCAGCATTATCATAATGACTGGCTCGATGGGATGTGCTCCTGCTCCTATTTCTTATGTTCTTATTACATTTACATCAAGAAGGGAAAAGAAAGCTGTGAATGTTAGGTCTCAGATCTGCTGAAGTTTCATTTGGTGGCAGTGAAATGGTCTCAAGTCCTGTTCCTATGATGCTTCAAATCTTGAAGTAAAGACAGAAGGAGGTTGGAAAAGAGCTCAGTATGTCCGTCAACATCTGTCGGTTGTGTTAACCTTTTCAGGTCCGTGACCCTTTCTCAGAACTGTAGGAGATGAACATGGTCAACAAGTATAGAGCCAGGAAAAAATGGGTGGGTGAGGAGCAGGTTAAGAACAGAAGAGAGATGCTTCAAGCATGCCAGCTGTGTTGGGCAGATGCCAATGTTCAGTGAGCAGTCTGCACTTCGTTAAGTGTCATTCTAAGTAAGTTAAACTGTAACCTGACCCAGTTGTTGAGAGAGAGCTAATTCAGCCCAACATTTTATATCAAGCCCATTTTTATCTTTTCAGTATGTGTCCGTCACTTGGTCCCTCTGCCAAGCTTCAGGGAAGATAAGTGTCTCTGTTGTTACTGCCTCTGCTATTCTTGGTCATTGTGGGAGGACAGGCACAGACACGATGGGTCAAATGGCCACCTTCTATGTCATTTTTTTAAATGATTTCAGTGAGGAGGTTACACAAACTAGCAATGTAGATTATATCCAGAGTGTTCCTTTTTAGGCACAAGATAGTTACTATAGGGTGGAATACCGTATTATACCACAAAGGAGTGCTTTCCCCCACCAAACCCGTCATCTGACCTCTCGAGAAAGGCCTTGACCTTCCCTCTGCTGATTGTGGCCTCTCCCTTGTCCTCTGCCGTGAGTGTTTGGGGGGATGGGGTGTTGGTTGGGTGGGTCTTTTGGGGGGACAGGGTATTTGGGTGGATGTTTTGGGCAGATATGGTGTTATGAGGAGGGGGAATTGGGTAGGCGTTTGGGGGATGAGCAGTGGGTGTTTTTGGTGGGGAGGGTGTTTTGGGGATGAGAGATTTTGGATGTGTGTAGGTCCGTTTCTTGCGTTCACAGCTTAAACAAAAAGGTCTTTGCACATTTCCTGTAGAACCACAGAGCCAACAGGAACTTTAATTTAATGAGCAGCTCTGTAGCAAATTAAAGTTTTTGCAGTCGTGAGTCCAGTTTTATAATAAAAAGGCCCTTTTTCTATTAGTTTTGGCACACATCTGTTACATTAAGCTCCCATTCATATATTGGAAGCCATATTGGAAAAGTATAGACCAGATACAGAACAAAGCTCCCTCTACTGGGCCTTAACACTGCGTCACGCTCTCTGCCTCGCAAGGGTGAATTCCTCCCCCTCGCGTAGTATTTCCATTTCCCACATCATTGCTACAGTGTTGCTTCTCTTCTCTCTAAAGTCAAATTGTCCATTCAGTGCTGAACTCTGACTAGTTTGGTGCTCTGACACGTGAATATGAAGTTATTACTAATACTGAGCAGCAGAATTTTCCCCGTGCCAATTACAGAGCTGTGCTAAAACAGCTGACGCAGCAGAAACACTAACTGTTGAGACACACAACAGAGAAGCCTTTTCCAGTGTGAAGACACTAACCCTTTTGTGCTTTACAGTGCAGAGGAGAACTGAGCTCTCAATCTCCCAGGACAGCTGTGCCGTGGGCCTTTTAACATGGGCCTCTGGGAGACTCCATCCCGAACACTCTCTACCATTTTATTCTGACGATTGACCCAATGCTTTGGGGGATTGTGTTGTCTGTCAAATGGTGGCCTCTTTGTGTTTATTGATTTGAGATAAACTAAGGCTACACTCTTTCCTGAAGAAAGCAGTGATTTTCTTCTGCTGAATGCAAAGACACCTGGAGAGGACGGGTACAAGTACTGTAACTGATTCTAATTCCAGACCAAGATTGGGTCTCTCATGGCTCGTTATATCGCTGCACTTGGCTGGCTCCTTTTTAAAGCAACAGCTCAAGTTTCAGCTACACAGTACTGGAGGCTATTGCTTAGATCATTTCCATCCAGCTCTCCCTCTGCTGTAGCACTGACCAGGAAGAACCCAGGTTCGATCCTTGATGTAGGAGCTAGTCAGAATTGGGGCTACAGTCCTGTGGGCTAAGGACAGAAGGGAGATGTTTCGAGCACGCCAGCTGTTTTGCGCAGAAGCAGATGTTCAATGAGCAGCCCGCATTTCGTTAAGTGTAGTTCTAAACAAATTGCACAATAACCGGACCCAGTTATTGTTGGGCTGCGTTAGTTCTACCTCCTTTTACACCCAGACCATTTTTTACCTTTTTCGGTATGTGTCAGTCGCCTGCTCCTTCCGCCAAGCTTCAAGGGAGTCTAAGTGTCTCTGTTGCTACTGCCTCAGCTGCTCTCGGTCATTGTGAGAGGACTGGCATGGATACGATGGGCTGAATAGCCTACTGTGTCATAAATTGTCTACAATTTGAGGAAATCGCACAAACCAGCAATGTAGATTAAATCCAGGGTATTCCTTTTTTAGGCATGAAATAACCGTAGTAGTAGGATCTGGCACATAAAGGGTTAATGTGGGACTGAGCACGGTACCACCCACACAGTGATGTAAGGAGGCATATGACCCAGGCCTAGGGTCAGTGTGGTGTTGGCCGGAGATGTTAGGACCTACAGGTGAAGATGGCTCAAATGCCTGTACCCTTTACTGTATATTTGCATTTGGTTCCAAGGAGTTAATAAAGTCTTGCTGCTAACATTCAGAAGACTGCAAAGACTTCATTAACAGCCACGTTCTGTAACCAACACCATCTCAACGTGTCGCGAGCTCCAGATCAAAAACCCTCGTCCTCCCAGTAATACTGAAAGACTGAGAAAAAGGACATCTTCAATGGATTCTGAACCGAAAGGAGCTCCCCAACTGAAGCTGCAGTTGCTGAGAAAATTCACCAGAAGAAGCTCCAGAGGGAAGAGCCTGGAAGCTAAAGGCAGAAGTTTTACAGCAGTGAAGACTCCACACAACCTTCCCTTGGAAGCTCAGTTTCAGCACAGCCTGCAAGAGTGAGTTAAATCCTTGTTCACTTCCAGGCCGCAGCAAGTCTTGAGAAGCCCTTTTACTAATCCAGTCAGAAACTGGATTAGGAACCCGTCACTAATCCCGAATCCTCTGACTCCAAGCGAACGTGGTACCAGAGAATGTTCAGCATTCTGAGAAGCCTCTACCTCCAACAACAATGAGGGTACAGCTGGTTGATGCATCATCCACTGTGCACACACTGCAACTCCCAGCCAGCATGCTGTAGCCGCATGGGATGCTGCAACCGGGTAGCAGTCTAACACCATCAACAACCAAAAAGCAGAGGCGAGCATACCGCTCAACCTTGTTCTCACCACAGGAACACTCTTCCTCTGTCTCAGAGGGCTTCCAGACAGCCCACATAGAAAGAGAAGAAAAAGCAGTGCCAAGGGGATGAATATCATCTTCTTTCACCTTGCAAGAAACGATCGAGAGTAACAGCAACAATGCATTGACACCGCAGCCGAACTGACCAGGCGTGGTTCAACATAAAGCAATGGAAGAAAAGGACGAAATCAAACCTGAATGCCAGTCCAACCTCCAAGCCAACAGCAGGGACCAGAG
Source organism: Carcharodon carcharias (assembly GCF_017639515.1). NCBI lineage: Eukaryota > Metazoa > Chordata > Chondrichthyes > Lamniformes > Lamnidae > Carcharodon > Carcharodon carcharias. Next base: position 155,771,341 of record NC_054474.1, on the reverse strand, counting down.
CCTACCACTCTTCTGATGGAATGGCGAACGAGATATAAGGCCTCCAGATCGCCTGAACCTCTAACTTCCAGGCCTTGAAGTGGGGACATGGGGTAGGGAGAATGTTGTTAATGCTAATACTGTAATAGCAATAATATTGGAATAGCATTAAGGTTGTAGCAATAAGATAAATGCATAAGATTTAGAACAAAGTAAGACTTGAAGCAAACTTAAGTTACTGTATATCCTTGGGGTAAAGATTTGGGAGAGTTGTAGAAGGGCCTGATACATACAGGGTTAATGTGGTACTGAGTATGGTACCGCCCACACAGTGATGTAAGAAGGCACATGACCTAGACCTAGTGTCAATGTGGTGTTGGCCAGGGATGTTCCGACCTAGGATGGAGATAGCTTCATATCTGCACCCTTTACTGTAATATTTGTATATAGTTACAAGTAGTTAATAAAGGCTTTCTATTAACATGCAGAAGACTATGAAGACTTCTTTAACAATCACGTTCTGTAATCAATACCATCTCCACAACAGTAACTGAAAAGCAATATCATATTATGCCATAGCAGTGTTTTTCCCCCATTGAACCCGTTATCCAGCCCCTCAAAGAGGGGCCTTGACCCTCCCTCTGCTGATCATGGCCTCTCTCATGCCCCCTGCTGTGATTGTTGACGACTTGCCCTAAGGTCTGTGTTTTGGGGGACGGGTTGTTGGTTGGGTGAGATCCCTGTGTGAAGAGGAAAAAAGTTACTGTTTCAAAAGCAAAATACTGCAGATACTGGAAATCTGAAATAAAAACAGAAAATGCTGGGAAAGCTCAGCAGGTCTGGGAGCATCTGTGGAGAAACAGAGTTAATGTTTCAGGTAGAGATGTGTTAACGTTAACTCTGTTTCTCTTCCCACAGATGCTGCCTGACCTGCTGACTATTTCCAGAACTTCTTTTAAATCTAAAACACAGCTGTTAATTGCTACCCAAAAGCATGTTTCGTTTTTTCACAACAAAAACTTGCATTTATATCACTACCTCAGTGCATCCCAAAATGCTTTGCAACCAACGAAGTAGTTTTGAAGTGTAGTCACCGTTGTAATGTAGGAAATGTAGCAGCCAATTTGTACACAGCAAGCTCCCACATATAGGAACGAAGCAATGACCAGATAACAACCTATTTTAGTGCTGTTGATTTGAGGGATAAATATTGTCCAGGACATCAGGAGCACTTCCCAGCTCATATACTGGTCATGCTATGGAGTCTTTTATGCCTGTCTGTGAGTACACATGGGGACTTCAATTTAATGCCCTATCCAAAAGGTGGCACCGCTTGACAGTGGGGTACTCAACAGTAAGTAGGAGACGGAGCTCACGTAGGTTGCAACTGGATCATCCGTGACTGATTTCCGCACTGTTAGAGGTAGCGACTCCGAGGTGAGATGCTAACGGGAAAATTCCGACCTGCTTCTTCTGGTGGGCGCTAAGAGCACCTTGAAGAAAAGCTGGTATTCCAGCCAACACTTAGCCTGCATCAAAACCCCCACCCCCGCCATGTTAACTAGCCACTTGCTTCAGTTCTGATGATGCAGTTTTGCTGTATGTAAAATGGCTGCTGCGATTTCCCAGGAAAGTTTTTGACAACTACACTTCAAAATTGTTAATTGCATCTGGTGTTCGTGAGGTGCCAAGTAGATATGTTCGTTTCGGTTAATGGATACACAAATGCTGGATGACAACAACAGCTTGTATTTACATATTGCCTTTAACATAACAAAAGATCCAAAGGTGCTTCACAGGCGTGTTATTAAACAAAATATGACACCAAGTCACATTAGGGGGTATTAGATCTGATGACCGTAAGCTTGGTCAAAAAGGTAGTTTTAAGGAGCATCTTAAAGTAGGAAAGTGAGGTTGAGAGGTGAAGGGAGGGAATTCCAGAGCGCAGTGCCTAGGCAACTGAAGGTACAGCCACCAATGGTGGAGTGATCAAAATTGGGGATGCTCAAGAGACCACAATTAAAGGAGTACAGATAACAGAGAAGGTTGTGGGGTTGGAGGCGGTTACAGAGATGAGGATGGTTGAGGCCATGGAGGGATTTGAAAACAAGGTTGCGAATTTTAAAATTGAGGCATTGTTTGACTGGGAGCCAATGTATGTCAGCTGGCACAGGCCCGACAGGTGAATGGGACCTTGTTGTGGCCTTAATGGGACCTTCACTCACTAATGGGCAGCAGAGTTTTGGTTATTAAGTTGATGAAGACTTTCAGCATGCGAATTAATTAGGTGACCAGGTGAATGGGTACCTGTCCTTTTAACAATCTTGATGCTCCCTATGGGACCGCTGATTGGGGAGTGAAGCTGTGTTTTACAGTCTTAGGCATATTCCCATGACCCAGTTGTTCACTGTAGCTCCTCTGCTTGTTTCAAGTTTTTTTTTTGTGCTCTGCCTCCTTGAGGTTTAACCGTGGGCCTCTGCACTGAGACCAAGTTACAGGAATCCATTAGTCAGTTTTCCTCTTCCTTGAAGCCTGTGTCAAATTCCACATCGCTGGAACTATGCGATAATAAGCTGCCGGTGTATGCCTTCTCTTCTAAACGTTCAATAGTTTGATCAGCAGCTGAAGTCTCTGATTTCAGAGGTTGCTGACAAACCCAAGAGTGTACTGACTTCAGGGAGAGGCATGAATCACTGGACAAATTAAAATTGACTTTATATAGTGCCTTTCATGACCTCATAATGCCCAAAGCACTTTGCACCAATGAAGTGCTTTTTGAAGTGTTGTCACTGTTGCATTGTAGGAAATGCAGCAGCCAATGTGCACACAGCAAGACCCCACAAACCACAATGTGATTATGACCAGATCATTTGTGTTTTTGGGATGTTGATTGATTTGATTAATCTGATGCGCTCGTGGCTCCAATATTCTACTCTTCATAAACCTGAGCTCATCCAAAACCATGTTGCCTGTGTCTTAACTCACACCAAGTCCCATTCCTTTATCACCCCGTGCTCACTTACTGACATTGACTCCCCGTCAAACCGCATCTTGATTTTAAAATTCTTTTCCTTGGTTTTAAATCCTTCCCTGGCCTTGCCCCTCCCTATCTCTGTAATCTCCTCCAAGCTGACAACCCATAGATATCTGCACTCCTCTAATTCTGACCTCTCGAGCATTCCTGATTTTAATCGCTCCACCATTGGTATCATGCCTTCAGTTGCCTAGGCCCCAGGCTCTGGAGTACCCTTCCAAGAACACAAGAATTTGAAGCAGGAGTAGATCAAATGGCCTGTCAAACCTGCTCTGCCATTCAGTATGATAATGGCTGATCTTGGACTTCTTACACCTCTCTTCCTCTCTACCTTACACTTTCCTCCTTTTAGGACTCTCCATAAAAACTACCTTGCCAAACAACTTTTGATCTGATCTAATATCTCCTTATATGGCTTGGCGTTGTACTTTATTTTATACTGCTCCTGTGAAGCACCTTGCAAGGTTTTATTATATTAAAAGGTGATATACAAATCTAAGTTAACTTGAAGGATTAATATTGGCCAGGACACGGAGAATAACTCCCATTGAGGCATTAAGACATTTTCCTTGCACAATTTTGTTGCCGTGATGGTGTTGATTCCTGCTGCTGTGCAGTTCCCATCATCTCAACTAGCTCCAGAAGTATGTATGTTTATATTGTGATTTTTATTTTTAAAACCTCTCTCCCTCCCTCGGTGCCTGTGCTTAATCCTCTCCCCGTGCCAGTAAGGCTGAGAAGAGGAAGTCCATGTTTAGAGGAGTGGGAGTGTGAAACTGTCCTGGCGCACACATACCCTTTTTTCCCTCTCATGGAGGCATTTTTAACACCCACTGCCCACCACCCCCCACCCCCCCCCTTCCCCCCCACAGTGCTGTTTTGCTTCTGGACCTCTTTCTGTTACCATGGGAACATTTACATCAAATGTTCTTCATCCTATACGATGGTGTAGGATTTGATGTACCTTTTTACAAGTTAACTCTGAGCTTTTGTGATTCAGTAGATTTGGAAGGCTAGCCTGCAAGCTTGGAACGAAAGCAACAATAACATTCCGCCTCCTCAGATAGATCAGGGGCCTTCTAAGGTGTAGGATTAAAGAAGGCCAGGATTGATGATAAGGCTGCAATTGGGTTTGGATATCGCTGCAAACCATGAGAATTCATCTGTCGAAAAGGAATGTTCACAGCATACTCGGACTCCACTTCACTCAACAGGTTAATTAGAACAGGAACTGTTCCTGTTTTTTTGGTACCATTGCACAATGGACACCATTACCTTCTGACTATTTGCTCATGATTTTTTGGAGCTGCACTATCAAATGAAAACCATATGAATTTTAAGGTCAGCTTGAATGAAGAAATCCCTTCAGTCCATTTGGGGATTTGGCCAACAGCAGTGTGATAAGCAATGGCAGGCAGGCACAGATTAGTGGAATAGGCAAAGGAGCAGTAGGTGCAATTTAACAACAACTTGCATTTATATTGCACAACATAACATTTCCCAAGGTGCTTCACAAGAACATTATCCAGCCCAAATAAAATGACAAAGGAAATATTTACATTTATATAGAATCTTTCCTGACCAAGGGACATCCCAGAACACTTTACGGCCAATGAAAGGCTTTTGAAATGTAGCCACTTTTGGAATTGGGAAATGCGACAGCCAATTTGTTCACAGCAAACTCCCACAAACAGCAATGTGATAATGACCAGATGATCTGTTTTGTCTGAACAATACTTTTGGAATTGACAGAGGAATGGTGCAAGGGAGCAAAGGTTGCAACCTACAAGTGGCAAAATTAGGACAAGCTGCCACCTGGGAGGGTGATTAACAACTCGGAACTGCTCACAAGGAAGGGAGGCTGAGATCAGGAACAAGCAGAGCTGAGGGCACAGATAGACACATGGCAGCATGATGTCGTTGCTATAACAGAAAACTTGGCTTGAGGAGGGGCAATAATGGCGGCTCAACACCCCGTGGATATCAAGGTTTTGGGCAGGATAGGAAGGGGGATAAAAATAGTGGGGGTGTAGCATTATTGCTTAAAGAATCAATTACAGCTGTGAGGAGGGATGATACATTAAATGAAGCATCAAAGAAGGTCATATGGGTTGAGCTCAGAAGGGGCGGTCACACTGCTAGGCGTGTACTTTAGATCCCCAAATAGTGGAAGGGAGTCAGAAGAGCAAATATGTAGACGGATTTGAGTGCAAAAACAATAGGGCTGTAATTATTGAGGACTTCAACTATCCTAATATCAATTAAGATATGAACATTGGGAAGGGCACAGAGGGCACAAAATTCTTGAACTGCATTCAAGAGAACTGTTTTAGCCAGTGCGTAACAAACCCAAGAGAGGGGGCACAATTCTAGATTTGGTCTTAGGAAATGAAGCTGGGCAAGTGGATGAAGTAGCAGTGGGGGACCATTTTGGGGATAGTGACCGTAATACAGTTAGATTTAGCATCATAATGGAAAAGGACAAAGATAGAACAGGAATAAAAGTTCTAAATTGGGGGAAGACTAATTTTACAAAGCCGAGAGGTGAGCTGGCGAAAGTGGACTGGATACAGCTATTAAAAGGAAAAACTTTCAAATCAGTGTGGGGCATTCAAAGGCGAGATTCTACGGGCAGACAAATGTCCCCGCGAAGACAAAGGGTGGTACTGCCAAATCTAGAGCTCCCTGTTAATCCAGAAGCATACAGGTTAAAGCAGAAAAACAAAGCTTCTGACAGTCATAAAAGACTTAATATTGTAGAAATCCTAGAGGAGTATAGAAAGTACAGGGGTGAAGTAAAAATGGAAATTAGGAAAGTAAAGGGAGGATACGAAAAATATTGGCAGGTAAAATCAAAGGAAATCCTAAGATGTTTTGCCAAGAGAATAACTAAGTAAAGGGTAGGGCCTATCAGAGATGTACATGGTAGCTTGTACGTTGATGCAGAAGATGTGGGCAGGGTTCTCAATGAGTACTTTGTCTCTGTCTTCACTAAGGAGAGGGATGATGCAGATTCTAGTTAGAGGAGGAATGTGAAATAAGAGATACAATAAGCAGAGTGAGAGAGGAAATACTGGAGGGACTGACATCCTTGAAGTTGGATAAATCACCAGGGCCAGTTGGATTATATCCCAGGTTGTTGAAGGAAGCCAGGGAAGAAATAATGGATGCTCTTGAGGATCATTTTCTAATCCTCACTAGATACAGGCGAGGTCCCAGAGGATTGGAGGTCTGCAAACATTGTACCATTATTTAAAAAGGGTGGAAGGGATAGGCCAGAAAATTATAGGCTGGTCAGCCTGATTTCAGTGTGGGCAAATTATTGGAAACAATTCTGAGAGACAGGATAAACTGTCACTTCAAAAGGGGCGGATTGATCAGGGATAGTCAGCGTGGTTTTGTTAGGGGAAGATCATGTCTTACTTCCTCAAAAAATCCTATTACGTTTGTAACAAGGAGGATTGATGAAGGTAGTGTAGTGGATGTTGTCTACATAGATTTCAGTAAGACATTTGATAAGGTCCCACATGGCAGACTGGTAGGAAAATGAGAACTCATGGGATACAGGGGAAGGTGGCAGGTTGGATCTAAAATTGGTTCAGTGACAGGAAAAAAAGGGTAATGGTTGATGGATGTTTTTTGCGAATGGAAAACAGTCTCCATGCGGTGTTCCACAGGGCTCAGTGTTGGGGACCTTGCTGTTTCTCGTATACATTAATGACACAAAAATTAGCAGTGTAGTTGATAGTGAAGTGGATAGCTTTTGACTCCACAATGATATTAATGGTTTGGTTGAGTGGGCGGAGAAGTGGCAAGTGGAATTCAATCCGGAAAAGTGTGAGGCAGTGCATTTGGGGAGGGCAAACAAAGCAAGGGAATAATCAATAAACGGAAAGTTATTGAGAGGGGTTGAGGAAGTGAGAGACCTTGGATTGCATGTCCACAGATCCCTGAAGGTGGCAGGACAGGTGGATAAGGTGATCAAGAAAGCATATGGAATGCTTTCCTTTAATGGGCGAGGTATTGAATATAAAAGCAAGGTAAAATGCTAGTTAGGCCACAACTGAAACTTTGTGTACAGTTCTGGTCACCACATTACAGGAAGGACATAATTGCTGTGGAGAGAGTGCAGAGGAGATTTACAAGAATGGTGTCAGGGTTTGAAAATTGCAGCTATGAGGAAAGATTGGATAGACTGGGATTGTTTTCCTTAGAATAGAGGAGGCTAAAGGGTGACCTAATTGAGGTGTACAAAATTGAGGGGCCTAGATAGAGTAGACAGGAAAGACCTGTTTCCCCCAGCTGAGGGGTCAATTACCAGGCGGTATAGATTTAAGGTGATTGGTAGAAGGACTGGGGGGACATGAACAAAAACATTTTCACTCAGAGGGTGGTGGGCATCTGGAGTTCATTGCCTGAGTTGGTGGCTGAGGCTGAAACGCTCAATTCATTTAAAAGGTACCTGGATCTGCATCTGAAGGGCTGACACCTGCAAGGCTATGGACCAGGTGCTGGAAAGTGAGTTTCAAATGAGCGGCTAGTTTCTTTTTTTCTCTTTTTGGCTGGCGCAGACACGATGGGCTGAATGGCCTCTTTCTGCACCATAACTTTTCTATGGTTTTGTGGGTCGAACGATAAATATTGGCCAGGACACCAGGGAGAATTCCCCTGCTCTTCTTTGGAATAATACCCTGGGATCTTTAACCTCTACTTGCGAGGTTCCTTGGTTTAACATCTCATCTGAAAGACTGTACTATTAACAGTGCAGTACCCCTTCAGTATTGCATTGGAGTGCCCACCTAGATTTTTGTGCTCGAGTCCTGGAGCAAGGCTTGAACCCATAATCTTTCGGATGAGTTGTGAAACGTGGGCCCCATTCCTCCACTTGGATGGGAATGTAAAAGATCCCAAGGGAGTTACCCAAGGTGCCCTGGGCAATTTTTATTCCTCAATCAACATCAAAAAAAAAATCATCTGGTCATTGTAACATTGTGGGAGCTTGCTGTGCACAAATTGGCTGCAACATTTCCTGCGATACGGCAGGGACTACACTTCAAAAGTATTTAATTGGCTGTAAAGCGCAATCCTTTTTTCAGTATGTCTGCTGTATTTCTGTATGTTTGCATCTGAGCTATCTATCGCCTTTTCTCTCTTTGAATCTGAAGAGCAGCAGTTTATCTACTCGTTTCACATGACTCATCTTTCTGAATGGAATCAGTCCCATTCAGTTCTTTGTTTTGTTAGAGGTCACAGCAGTGAAGATGTAGGGCTTCTTTAAAAAAGTTCTTTCATGGGGTGTGGGTGTCACTGACAAGTCCAGCATTTATTGCTCTTGAGAAGGTGGTGGTGAGTTGCCTTCTCAAATACAGGCGAGTGGCTTGCTAGGTTAATTCAGTGTGGTTAAGGGTCAGCCACATTGCTGTGGAGTCACACGTAGGCCAGATCAGTTAAGGTTGACAGATTTTGTTACCTAAACAACGGCAGTGAGGCAGAAGGGTTTTTACAACAATTTGATAGTTTTCTGGCCATCATTACTGAGACTAGTTTTTTATTCCAGATTTATTTAATTAACTGAATTTAAATTCCTGCAGCTGCTGCAGTGGGATTTGAACTCGTGTCTCCAGATCATTGGTCCAAACCTCTGGATTACTAGTCCAGTAATATGATCCCTATGCTCCCGTTCTCATACAATGACTGGAATTTTCCACTTCTGTATCCTCCAACCCACTATTTTCCACCCATCCACACTAACGTGTAGGAAAGCGAGCAGGGATGTGGAAAATTCAGATCGATAACTCATCAGTGACTGAGCTGTGAGTCAGTTAGGAACAGGAGCCAAGAGAAAGATATATAATTCCAGGATAAATTCCAGAAATTCAGAACGTGTAGAATTCTTCATCCAAATGGGGGCATTGCTTTGTTTGCAATTTTTTTTTGCCCAAGTGGGCATGTTACCCTCTCCGGTCATTTCATTGACTCTTGCTTTTCTTCCATTTGTGACTTCCACAAGGCCAAGAAACCTGACTCCCATTATCATAGCAACACATGCTACACCTACAGATGTGGAAGGGCTGGTTCACTTTTACTTTGAGTCTTTGTACCTGACCTTGTGCAATAAGTAGCACAGGGCTGAGTCTTTCTAATTCTTGTGTTTAATACACCGCTTACAAACAGTGTAGAAACTGCTTTCTTGTACTTATGCTGGTAATTGGATTCAAGGGGCTGGATCTTTAGTGGTGGGTGGGGGCGGATTCCCATCCCACAGCTGTGGGCAACTGTATTTTTGAAAATTTTGACAAAATTTCCAATCTTGATGCTGCCACATCCCACACCCCCCACCCCACCCTCTCCCTTACCTGCATTGATAGGCTGCCACTCCCTGTGCTGGAGGGCCTCCTATTGGCTTTCCAGTTTCAGGAGCCTGCCCGCCATCTTGAATTGAATGGCGAGTGTGCCCTCTTGCCATTAATTGGCCATTCTTATTTTCAACACAGTGTGAGGCTGGAACCCAAAAGTTCTCCTGTTGAAAATCCAGCCCTTGTTGTACAACTCTTCTTATAATTCGCTGCCTATTCACTGAGGAAAGGAGGAATCTCCCTTTCCTTAACATAGGTTTATTCACAAAACCCAGAGAGCACAGGCACAGACTCCCTTTTCCTTCATCCCGCACAGGTGAAAACCGGTTCTTGTATATACTTAAGAATAATGCCCCAACCTTTCCCCAATAGTTAAATGTTGTTACGAGAGCATGTAATTCATTACAACATTAATGCTCTTGCAGTGCAAATGCACTAACTTGTGTTCTATTTTTGACATGTAGGATTTGCATTATGGATATATGCCATTTGGACCAAGGTTCATACCAGTGTTTATGCTCCACAAAAGTTCCCTTGTATCCTCATTCATATCCAATCAGCATATCCTTCTTTTCCTTTCATGCTCATGTGATAACTTAGCTTTTCCTTAAATGCACCAAATGCTATTCGCTTTAACCGTTCCTTGTGATGGTGAATGATGCATTCTAACATTTTCTCTGAGTAGAGAAGCTTCTCCTGAATTCCCTATTCGATTTATTAGTGGCTGTCTTTTATTTATGGCCCCTAATTTGGACTCTCCCTCAAGTGGACATATTTTCTCTGTCATCAAACCCCTTCATAATCTTAAAGACCTGTATCGGGTCACCTCCCAGCCATGTCTTTTCTACAGAAAAGACCCCCAACCTGTGCAGTCTCTCTTTCTAAGCCACATGTAAAATGATGCATAATTATTTATTACCTGGTTGTATGATGTGGATATTGACTATAAGACTTGAAGGTTCAACTAATTTAGACAGTGTAGAGCTAACCCATATTGACCCATGTGGATTCAAGTCCGGACACCAGTAGCAGCACTGCAGTTGTCCCCAGCATCCTGTCTGAGAGTGGAGATTTAGCCAGTGGAACATTAAATGGAATCCTTGCTAGAGAGTGTGCAGACCCATGAGAAGTGGGCATTGGAAAAGGTGTGTTGTGACTTTGCCGGAATGGAGTTAACGTTGGGTGGGGTTGGGGAATGAAAAATCAGTGGGAAGACCTCGGAGAATACCGCAGTTCTCCTGGCTGGGATTTTTTTCTGCCTCTCCAGCTTAGTTCACTTATTTCTTTTTTTTTAAATCTGTAGAATATGCAGAGTTTTTACATTGCAAAGGGAAGAAGTTCACAGACTTCGATGAAGTGCGGCAGGAAATTGAGCAGGAGACGGACAGGGTGACTGGCAGCAACAAGGGAATCTCATCTATTCCAATCAACCTGCGAGTCTATTCACCAAACGGTAAGTGTAGCCATACAGCGGGGGAGACCTCCTGCTGCGCACATTGTGATGCCGTGAGATTAGGAGGTTTTTCTGGAAAAGTAAAATCTGTTTCCAGAACTCAGTGATGCTTAAACAGAGCCTGGTTATCACACAATCCGTCACGTTTTAATGGCTCCCTCATGGTTCAGTTGTTAAGTGCAACAAGCACAAGAAGAGTGGACGTGGAACTACTTGGATAGCTGATAGCAAGAAGTGGGCACAATGGGCTGAATGGTCTCCTTTTCCACTATTATCTTTGGTGGTAATCTAATGGATCACCTATAATATTACTTTTTAAAAATTTGTTCTTGAGATGTGGGCATCGCTGGCAAAGTCAGCAGTTATTGCCCACCTCTAATTGCCCTTGAGATGGTGGTGGTGAGCTGCTGCCTTGAACCGATGCAGTCCCTGTGGTGTAGGTACACCTGTAGTGCTGTTAGGGAGAGAGTTCTAGGATTTTGACCCAGAGACAGTGAAAGAACGGCGATATATTTCCAAGTCAGGATGGTGAGTGACTTGGAGGGGAACTTGCAGGTGGTGGGTGTTCCCATGTGTCTGCTGCCCTTGCGCTGCCCTTGCCCTTCTAGGTGGTAGAGGTGGCAGGTTGGAAGATGCTGTCTAAGGAGGCTTGGCAAGTTGTAGGTGGTGCACACGGCTGCCATGGTGTACTGGTGCTGGAGGGTGTGAATGTTTAAGGTGGTGGATGGGATACCACTCAAGTGCTTTGTCCTGGATGGTGTTGAGCTTCTTGAGTGTTATTGGAGTTGGTCTCGACACACTCCTGACTTGTGTCTTGTAGATGGTGGATAGGCTTTGGGGAATCAGGGGATGAGTTACTCGCCACAAAATTCCAAGTTTGTGATCTGCTCTTGTAGCCACAGTATTTATATGGCTAGTCCAGTTCAGTTTCTGGTCAATGGTAACCCCCAAGATGTTGATAGTGGGGGATTCAGCGATGGTAATGCCATTGAATGTCAAGGGGAGATGGTTAGATTCTCTCTTGGAGATGGTCATTTCCTGGCACTTGTTTGGCATGAACGTTACTTGCCACTTATCAGCTCAAGCCTGAATGTTGTCTAGGCCTTGCTGTATTACATTGCTTATAATAATTAGGATGGTGCAATTGACGATTCTGCTATAAAGACAGGAATCTGATTCCGTATTATGCCTCATGCAGTATTCGGTTGTTAAGGTTTCGTGTGTAAATGTGGATGATCCTGGAGGTCACTAATTGCAGTGACAGCCTGAGGTCATTTAGAGGTGAATTGTCTTTTAGAGACATCCTGAGGTCAGCTGGAAGATGTTTCTGTGAAGTTTTTGAAATTACTGGCTCTTTTTTGCATGTGTGACAAAATGTGATGCAAGGACCTCCACTCAAAAATTGGACAGAATTTATTTATCCACTGTGACATACAGAATGGATTTTTAATTCCTTCAATCACTTTTAACCAAATTTCATGGACTGAATTTTGTCGATTAGTGGGAAGTGTCCACGACTGAGACCAAAAGTGGGAGCCAACCATGAGCTGGTGGGCACTGAGGAGTGGGGGGTGACATTTTACCAGTGGCAGCCAACTAACAGCTGTCCAACTGGGGATGGTGGCACAAGGCCACACAGGGAGGCCCCTGTGATCATAGGTGGGGGCTGGTGGCACTGTAGACGTGGGGGGGTGGCGGGGGAGTGGGGCCATTGCAGCTGGGGCCCTTCTGTGGGCCATAGAGCTGCCATAAATGAGCTCTCCCAACACCTCCCTCCGCAAATCTGGAACTCACTAGGAGGTTGCCAAGGTTTACCTGGTGGTCTCCACATGGCGTCTGTTAGTATCTAATAGGTTCTGTTGATAGATATTAAATACCTAGTAGCTTGAGGTAATATGGTTAACAGGTGTTGGCTATTGAATAGTTAATTATACTCGGATGTGTGTATGAAGAAGAGTCCGCCAGCATTGACGGAGATTGTGTTAAGAGTGTAGAAGTAAGCTCTATTGTCTCTACCAAAGCATCCTCGTCTGTGTCCTCTTCACAACCAGGCTTGGGGTTTCCTCTATCAGTGGTGAGCCCTTCAAGAGCAAAATGCTGGTGGGAGTGGGAAGTGGCTCTTAATTGGCAATTGATTGCCTTAGCTGGCTGTCGGTAGGCAATGCTGCAGAGGTTCCTGCCTGTGGTAAATAGCCATGGCAGTGGGAAGACTTTGGGCTTCCCTTCCAGTGCCTTCCCCTGCCATATTACCACTGGCCTCCCAGCCAATCGCCGCAGGACTGGAAAATTCAGTCTCGTGTCCAATTGGGAAAATTGCAGATAGTTAAACATAGTCTTGAATTTAAATGGTGCTGTCTTGTCCAATGTCCTTTCCCTTGCTCTCAATGAGCTATGTTATTGCCAAGTTTGTTAACTTTCAACTCACTGTTTGATTTGAATGTTATCATAATGTCAAGACACTATAAAGATGTAACTTCACTAAGTTGTCTGTTCTCTCTTCAGTCCTTAACCTGACCTTGATTGACCTCCCTGGAATGACCAAGGTGGCAGTAGGTGACCAACCTCAGGACATCGAGTTCCAGATCAGAGACATGCTCATGCAATTTGTCACCAAGGAGAACTGTCTGGTCTTAGCAGTATCCCCTGCCAACTCGGACCTGGCCAACTCCGATGCCCTGAAGATAGCCAAAGAAGTTGACCCTCAAGGTACTGTGTCATCCTTTAGGCACAAACCCATGCTGTTCCGAAATCAATTCGGCAAAGTGTGTTGCTGGTGTGATATCAGAAACCCAAATCAGTGGTGAAAACTGGAATCTATTGGCACAGCTCCATCGTCATTCTTTAGATCTGGACACAATTCTAGCACTTGACACAGGGCTGATGGCTACTGCCCATATTTTGAGACATGATTCACAGCATGTTTTTGGGCACAAAACTAGCCCATTCATTCTTTTGACATTGCTCCAGTCTGTGTTTTAAGTTGCTTGCAATCCAGCGGTGACTTTACTACACCACTTTTGAGGGTATTCCATTTCGCACTTCTGGAATTCTGTAATCTTGCTGATAAATCCAGTCAGTGTTTCTCATTTTACCAGTCCAGCACCTGGACTCCAAGGGTTATATTACGAGACACCACACAAGCTAGGGTTGTATTCCCTGGAATTTCAATGGTAGGGAATGATTTGGTCAAATTTTACAAGATATTAAGGGGAACAGTTATGGTGGATAGAGAGAAACCATTTCCATTGGTTGGGATGTCTTGAACTGGGGGAAGAATAGTCTAAAGATTAGAGCCAAATCTTTCAGGGGTGAAGTTAAGAAACACTTCTACACACAAAAGGTGGTCAAAATTTGAAACATTCTCCTACAAACAGCAATTGATGGATTTTTGTCAATCAAAGGTATTAAGGAATTTGAGGAAAAGATGGGTATATAGAATTAGGTCGCAGATCAGCCATGAACCCACTGAATGGCAGAATAGGTTTGAGGGGCTGAATGACCTCCTCCTGTTCCTATTGATTTTAAGATTTGCCTCCAGCCTTTGTTTTTGGACATGGTAGACAGTTTGATTTTTGGAATAGCTTCAGTTTGTGACTTTTTTCTTTTGCAAAACATCCCTCGACTCTCTGCATTTACTTAATCCAGATTTTGGGACTGAGGAAGGAATTCATAATGTGAGAGAGCTGGAGACAGATGGTGTAATGACAGCACACTCAACACGCCTGAGCTGTTTCATCAGCATCTTCTGCAGTTCAGCTCATTGCATTCACTAATTGCAATTTAGTAAATCAACAATTTTCTTTTCTTAAATTGCATTCAGTAAATATGAAATAAGTTTTTCATCTAATGATTAACTGAGGCCACCATCATCATGCCTACATTGACAATGTGGTAATCTTTGCTTCACATGGGGATGTAGTCAAGTGGCTCCAATGTTGCTCTTAAGCAGATTGAGACCTATTTCTGCTGTATAGTTTGCTGGATTATCTTTGTAAGGTACCTTGTGTTACTTGCTTTACTGGCCTAAAGTGTAGGCCTGAAGCCTCTACAGGTGCAACTTCATAACCTGGCCACTAGGAGGTGGACAAGAGTAGCTAAAGGGTGACTGGGCCTCTGATAATTTCTCTCCTCCTTCCCTCCACACCTGGGCCTATGAGTTTCCCCCTCCCCATGTTGGAGATAAGGAACTTTGTGTGTGATGAGAGGGTGAGTAGAGTTTCAGGAGGAGCTGAAGGACTAGGCCGCATTGTAGGAACTCCGACTTTATGGGGCCCAGTACTGCAGCTCCTCCTGAAGGGCACCAGTGTTTTTGACTGAAAAGTGTTCTTTCTACTGCAGGCCTGCGTACAATTGGGGTCATCACTAAACTGGACCTAATGGACGAAGGAACAGATGCTCGCGACATCTTGGAAAACAAACTGTTGCCCCTTAGACGAGGTAAATGCCGCAAGAGATTTTTGTTTTCAAATCTCCCCCAATATTTGTGTTCTGGTATGAGTATTTGTGGAAAAGGATTAAATCTAAGTTATAGTATAAATGTTTCCTATTTGCCTGTCTTGATGCCACTATATTTCTCTGTGGTTTCTCTTCTCTGCTGTTTCTCATCTCCTCTTTCTAACCCTCATATTCGTCTCTCTCTCTCTCTCACTCGCTCCTTGTCTCATGTAGTCTAAATGAAAAATTGTTGACTGGAATCTATCCGTACTGGGCATGATTTTCCTGGTCCGAATTGACCCATTTGAAATGTGACTCTGATTCTAGTCCCTGCCTCTGTCAGATACTGCAGCATCTTCACGCCTCGACTAACTGTGGATTGTTTGTTGCAACATGTGAGCCATCTTGCTGGAGGTAGACACTGATGCAATTGCCCCGGATTAAAAGCAATATACGATCCGATTTCCAATTGCTGGCTTGTCATAAACAAATGCATGGTGTTGGAGAGTTTATACTCCGAGGGCTGTGGGAAACGGAATTGTGTCAGAAATGGCTCAGCGCTATCCACTGCAGTGAAAGCAAAGGCTAGAATTAGTCAGCAGGGTCTGCTGGTGTGTAGCGTTGAGACATGCCTCGGGGGCATTGCACTTGTTTGAGCGTAGCAATCCCAAGTATTGCCCATGCTCCAAGTCTCTCTTCCAGAATGCTCCGATGTGCCACATCCTTGGATTCATGGACTGTGTCTGTGTGCTCAGAACTCCTTCACATTGCAGCCTTTTAAATGTGGCACTTGGAGATGTTGCAAGGCTCCAGTGCCCTGTGGGAACCAGCTGAAATACAAACACTGGAGGAGGATCAGATCTGAATCCCATTGCTGGTCAAATGCCATGGCCGGACAGGCTGGGAATGAGGTTGACTGAAACATCAGCATTGACTCTACATTGAAAGACAACTCTTGTAAGATGGTGCAGTGCCATGGCTCCATTATAACAATATGGTGTGTCCTGACGTATTATAAAATACATTTGGATTTGTGACTCTTCCTCATCCCTGCCCCTCAGACACTGGGTTATTAACTTCCATGATGCTGCAAAGCAAAAGCCATGGACCCTCTGTAGAGCAAGGAAATATCAGAGAATGAGCCGTCCTTCATCTGTTCTCATGCCCCTTAAGGGGGTTCATTAGCTGAAATTCACTCAGTGGGCCATCTCTCCCTTGGCCATGATTCAGGAAGACCAAGAGATCTTGTTCTGGCATCTTCGTACTCTTCCCTTGGAGGGCAGTGTGAAGTACTGGAAGGATTCGCAGGCTGATCAACACTTTGACAGGTCACGATGTAAACACTCCTTCCAAGGCCATCTTCATATCAGTCAACAGGGTGGTTAGTCCTATATGGCAGGAGGGTTGTTATGAGGGTGGGGGGGGTGTTGAAGGACCCACCAGACACACACATCCCCCAGGTTGTCAACCCAGAACTGGGAGTCAGAATTCTGGTTCCTAGGATGGTCTGGAGCAGGGTTTGGACCTTGAATCTTTCGGATTTAAGGTGGGAAGTCTACCACTGAGTCACAGGTTCACTCCATGAAAGGAAGGTTGTGGAAAATAGCCACAAGTTTCATATGCGTGCAGTAGAAGACTTGTCTGGCTTTGACTCCCTGCCTTCTATTTTTTTTAAGGTTACATTGGTGTCGTGAACAGAAGTCAGAAGGACATTGACGGGAGAAAGGACATCCAGGCAGCTCTGGCTGCTGAGAGAAAATTCTTCCTTTCACACCCAGCGTACCGGCACATGGCCGATCGCATGGGGACACCTTACCTCCAGAAGGTCCTCAACCAGGTAATGCCAACTTCACCACCTTGACAATTGGCAAGCTGGCAGCTGTTGGTCTAAAATAAAAATAAAGTGCTGGAAATACTCAGCAGGATAGAGTCATAGAGGTCTACAGCACAGAAAAAGGCCCTTCGGCCCATTGAGTGTGCCATTCAAACAAGTACCTAACTATTCTAATCCCATTTTCCAGCACTAGGCCCATAGCCTTGTATGCCATGGCATCGCAAGTGCACATCCAATACTACTTAAATGTTGTGAGGGTCTCTGTCTCTACCACCCTTTCAGGCAGTGAGTTCCAGATTCCCACCATCCTCTAGGTGAAAAAATTCTTCCTGACATCCCCTTTAAACCTCCTGCCCCTTACCTAAAATCTATGCCCCCTGGTTATTGATCCCTCCACCAAGGGGAAAAGTTCCTTCCTATCTATGCCTATCATAATTTTATACACCTCAATCATGTCCTCCCTCAATCTCCTCTGCTCCAGGGAAAATAACCCCAGTTTGTCCAATCTCTCCTCATAACTAAAACTCTTTAGCCCAGGCAACATCCTGGTAAATCTCCTCTGCACTCTCTCTAGTGCAATCACATCCTTCCTATAATGCGGATTCCAGAACTGCACGCAATACTCTGGCTGTGGCCTAACCAGTGTTTTATACAGTTCCAGCATAACCTCCCTGTTCTTATATTCTATGCATTGGCTAATAAAGGAAAGTATCCCATATGCCTTCTTAACCACTTATCTGCCTGTCCTGCTACCTTCAGGGATCTATGGACATGCACACCAAGGTCCGTCTGATCCTTGTTACTTCCCGGGTCCTACCGTTCATCGTGTATTCCCGTGCCTTGTTTGTCCTGCTCAAATGCATCACCTTGCACTTATCTGGATTAAATTCCATTTGCCACTGGTCATCCCATCTGACCAGCCCATTTATATCCTCCTGTAATCTAAGGTTTTCCTCCTCACTATTTACCACCCCACCAATTTTTGTGTCATCAGTGAACTTACTGATCAACCCTCCTACATTCAAGTCTAAATCATTTAGATATACCACAAACAGCAAGGGACCCAACACCGATCCCTGTGGAACCCCACTGGACACAGCCATCCAGTCACAAAAACACCCCTTGACCATCACCCTTTATTTTCTGCCACACAGCCAATTCTGGATCCAATTTGCCAAATTGCCTTGGATCCCATGGGCTCTTACCTTTGTTATCAGTCTCCCATGTGGGACCTTATCAAAAGCCTTGCTGAAGTCCAAGTAGACTATGTCAAATGCATTGCCCTCATCTACACACCTGGTCATCTCTTTGCAAAATTCAATCAAATTGGTCAGACATGACCTCCCCTTAACAAAACCATGCTGACTGTCCTTGATTAATCCCTGCCTCTCCAAGTGTAGATTAATTCTGTCCCTCAGAATTGCTCCCAATAGTTTCCCCACCACTGAAGTTAGACTGACTGGCCTGTAGTTCCCAGGTTTATCCCTTCGTCCCTTCTTGAATAATGGTACCACATTGGCTGTTCTCCAGGTTTTGGCAGCATCAGTGGCAAGAGAAACCGAGTTAACATTTCAGGTCTGTGAACTTTCAGCAGAACTGGGAGAAGCTAGAGATGTAATAGGTTTTTACCAAGGGGTGAGCGGGGCAAGGACAAAAGGAAGGTCTCGGGTAGGGCAGATCGAATGATAGAGTAGGTCTTCCAGGGCCAAAGGGAATGGTGATCGAACAAGAAAAGAAACAAAAGATGTGCCTAGAACAGGTGTGCTACTGACTGAAACGAAAAAAGCTGAAGACATGTGGTGAAACCTCCAGGAGCATACACAACCAGAGCTGGCAATGCTGGGGAGTGTAGAACCTAATTTTGAATTAGGTTTGTTAATAATAAGTCAAGTTTCAGCTCCGTATCACAGTGATGGGCGGTACAAGGATTTGTGCCATCGGTATTTTACCCCCCTCGAGTGGTGGTAACCGATGAAGGGAAGTTAATGGCCTATTAAGGCCCATTGTCAGAAACCAACTGGAATTTTGTAGCCAGCCTCCGGGTTCCCGAGGCATCAGGGCCTAGGCCAGCAGCCTGGAGGCGTCCCTTTGGGTCAGCAGGGGATTGCGGCCCAGTCAGCTTTTGTGGCCGTCCCCGCTTTCCTGGCCACAGCTGCAGCCAGGAGGAGCTCCCCCTCCCCACCACCCCACTCTCCATGATAGTGGCCTGGCTGCTGAGGGCATTTTTAAAAAAATTGAAGCTGCTTTTAAAACGGGCGGAGAGATCTTTTAATTGGGCAGCGAGCCCGCCCTTAGGCCACTTATTGGTCGATTTGGAGAAAATCGGAGTCGGGAGACTCTTTAGCGCACAGTGTAGGGTTGTGATCTTCTTTTGGCCTCTCCTCAAAGGTCAACGCCTTGCCCAGTGTGCCAGACAGGAATGCCAGAGGCCTTAGCACAAACGTAAGCCTTTCCTCGACACTGGTTGCACTCCTTACTCCTTTTATCATTCTCCCCTTTGACAGCAATTGACGAACCATATCCGGGACACGCTACCTGCCCTCCGAAACAAGCTACAAAGCCAGCTGCTGTCCATTGAGAAAGAGGTGGAAGAATACAAGAACTTCCGACCTGATGATCCATCCAGGAAAACCAAAGCCTTGCTACAGTAAGTACTGTTCAACTGAGGCATTACTGCCAACAGCAGAGATTCACCGTAGAAGATTTTTTTTAAATGTCCTTTTTCTATAAATCATGTTCAAATCTTGCTTCCTGGGATGAGGGGATTGTCCTGTGAGGAGAGACTGAGTAGACCAGGCCAGCATTCCCTGGAGTTTAGAAGAATGGGAGGTGATTACATTAAAATGTATAAAATTTGCAAGCGGGATAAAGGGTGGGAGGATGTTTCCTGTGGCTGGTGGATTTGGGACACGGGGTCACAGTCTCAGAATAAGGGGTCAGCCACTTAGGACCGAGCTGAGGAGAAATTTCTTCACTCAAATGGTTGGAATTCCAGAGGGCTGTGGATGCTCAATTGTTCAGTATATTCAAGACTGAGGTCGATAAACGTTTTTGTTATTAAGGGATCTGGGTATAGCGAGGGAAGAGGGAGTTGAGGTAGAAGATCAGCAATGAATTTATTGAATGGTGCAGCAGACTTGAAGGGCCAAATGTCCTCCTATTCCTTTCTACGTTCTGGATCATAGTCTCGCCAATCCCTATCTCTAACCTTTTCAAGCCCTATATCACTTCAAATACCTGCATTCCTCCAACAATGGACTCCTGCATCCCTCAGTCCCATGGACCATGCATTAATTGCTGTGCCTTCAGCTATCTAGGCTTTAAGCTCTTGTATTTCCTCCTTAAATCTCTCTATCTCTCTCTACCTCCCTCTCTCTCTCTATTTGAGTCATACGAATATCTGAAATAGACGGAGAAGTAGGCCATTCAGCCCCTCGAGCCTGCTCTGCCTTTCAATAAGAACATGGCTAATCTGCTTGTGTTTCTACATTTCCACCTACCCCCAATAACTTTTGATTCCATTGCCTAATAAGAATCTATCTACCTCTGCCTTAAAAATAGTCAGTGACCCCCGCCTCCACTGCCTTCTGAGGCCGAGAGTTCCAAAGTCGCACAATCCTCAGGAAAAATTTCTCCTTATCTCTGTCCTAAAAGGGCGACCCCCTAATTTTAAAACAGTGCCCCGGTTCTGGACTTGCCCACCAGAGGAAACACCCTTTCCACTTCCACTGTGTCAATACTGTTCAGGATCTTTATATACTTCAATCAAATCACCCCTAACTCTTCCGAACTCCAGAGGAAACAAGCCCAACCTGCCCAACCTTTCCTCATAAGACAACCCACTCATTCCACATATCAATCTAGTAGACCTCCTCTGAACCACCTCCAACACGTTTAAGGAAGGATGTAAATAAGGAGACCAAAACTGCGCACAGTATTCAACATGCGGTCTCACAATGCCCTGTATAACTGAAGCATAACATCCTTACTTTTATGTGCAAGTCCTGACATAATAAAGGATAATATTCCATTAGCCTTTTTAATTACTTGCTGTACCTTCATACTAACTTTTTGTGATTCATGCACAAGAACACTTAGACCCTTTTGCACCTTGGAATTCTGCTGTCATTCTCCATTTAAGTAATACTCTGCTTTTTTATTCTTCCTGCTAAAGTGAGCAACTTCACATTTTCCCACATTATACTCCATCTGCCAGATTTTTGCCCACTCTCCCAACTTATCTATATCCGCCTTCAAATTTCTTATATCTGCTTTGCAACATACTTTCCTACCTATCTTTGTGTCATCCGCAATTTTAACTGCCATGCTTTTGCTCCCTTCATCTAAGTCATTGATGTAAATTGTAAAAAGTTGCAAAAGATCCCTGTGGGACTCCACTTGCCACACCCTGCCAATCAGACAAAGACCCATTTTTGCATACCCTCTGTTTTCTGCCAGCCAATCTTGCATCCAGGCTAATACATTACCCCCACACTGAGCTTTTATTTTTTGCAATAACCTTTGATGTGGCATCTTATCAAATCCTTTCTGGAAATCCAAATACAGCACATCTACAGGCTCCCCTTTATCCACAGCACATGTTACTCCTTCAAAGAACTCTAATAAATTGATTAAGCGTGATTTCCCTTTCATAAAACCATGCTGACTTTTCCCGATTACCTTGAGCTTTTCTAAGTGCCCAGCTATAACGTTGTTAATGATCGACTCTAACACCTTCCCCATGACAGATGTCAAACTAACTGGCCTATAGTTTCCTGTTTTCTGCCTCCCTTCTTGAATAGAGGGGTTATATTTGCTTCTTTCCAGTCTGATGGAACCTTTCCAGAATCTAGGGAATTTTGGAAAATTAACACCAGGGCATCATCTACCTCATTAGCCACCTCTTTTAAGACCCTAGGATGTAGTCCGTCAGGACCCGGAGACTTGTCAGCATGCAGCTCCATCAGTTTGCTCAGTTCCACTTCCTTAGTGATTGTCATTTCACCAATTTCCTCTCTCCCCTCCAACTCCAGATTTACAGCTATTACTGGAATGTTTTTTGTATCCTCCATAGTGAAGACAGAAGCAAAATATTTGTTCACTTCATCCACCATTTCCTTATTATCTACTATTAACTCCTCATTCTCACTCTCCAGAGGATCTTAAAGCTAGCTTGCTTTCACTAAGTTGTCAGTCACCTGCCCCATTATCTTCTCCTATGACTATGGGTCAGTTTTTGTTTGATTACCATGAGATGTTTTCCTATTTTAAAGGTGCTATATGAGGGCAAGTTGTTTCTGGTCATTATCGGACAGGAGTCTGCTTCAAATCACCTTGCTTTACTCACACTCGGCATTTATCAAGTTGCATTGGCTTGGCTTATATTCCCTCCACTTTCGAAGATTGAGGGGTGATTGGATCAATGTGTTTAAAATGTTAAGAAGATTTGGTAGGATAGATAGAGAGAAGCAACTTCCTCTGAGGGAATCCAGACTGAGAGGGGGGTCAGAATCTTAAAAATTAGAGCTGGGTCATTTGAGGCGGGAAATCAGGAAGCAGTTTCCTTCATACAAAGGATTATGAGTATTGCTGAAAAGGGAGACATGTTGTCGAAGCTTTTCGTTTTGCACTCACCAGGAGAAATACAAGAATGCCAAATTTCAAACAATCGCAATTTATACTACAGGAGGAAAGGGGGCTGACTGGTTGGCAAGTCAACTTTAATTAGCCAAGACATTGCTATGGAAAAAGCAATGGGGAATTATAGGCTCCCTAAGTAAACCAATCAGCACCCTTTTTCTCCTGTAGTATGAATTCATCAGTAAAGTAATGGAAGGGGTCATCAACAGTGCTATCAATTGGCACTTGCTTAACAACCTGCTCACTGACGCTCAGTTTGGGTTCCGCCAGGGCCGCTCAGCTTCTGACCTCATCACAGCCTCGGTTCAAACATAGATAAAAGAGCTGAACTCCCGAGATGGGGTGGGAGTGAGTGCCCTTGACTTCAAGGCAACATTTGACCAAATGTTGCATCAAGGAGCCCTAGCAAAACTGGAGTCAATGGGGATCAGGGGGAAAACTCTCTGCTAGTTGGAGTCATACCTAGCACAAAGGAAGATAATTGTAGTTGTTGGATGTCAGTCATCTCAGCTCCAGGACATCACTGCAGGAGTTCCTCAGGGTAGTGTCCTAGGCCCAACCATCTTCAGCAGCTTCATCAATAACCTTCCTTCCATCATAAGGTCAGAAGTGGGGATGTTCATTGATGATTGCACAATGCTCAGCACCATTCGCGACTCCTCAGATACTGAAGCAATCCATGTACAAATGCAGCAAAACCTGGACAATATCCAGGCTTGGGCTGACAAGTGGCAAGTAACATTCGCACCACACAAGGGTCAGGCAATGACCATCTCCAACAAGAGAGAATCTAACCATCGCCCCTTGATGTTCAATGGCATTATCATCACTGAATCCCTTACTATCAACATCTAGGGGGTTACCATTGACCAGAAACTGAACTGGACCAGCCATATAAATACTGTGGTTACAAGAGCAGGTCAGAGGCCAGGCATTATTTGTTGAGTAACTCACCTCCTGACTCTTCGAAGCCTGCCCACCATCTACAAGGCACAAGTCAGGAGTGTAATGGAATACTCCTCACTTGCCTGGATGATTGCAGCTCCTACAACACTGAAGAAGCTTGACACCATCCAGGACGAAGCAGCCCGCTTGATTGGCACCACATCCACAAACATTCACTCCCTCCACCACCGATGCATAGTAGCAGCAGTGTGTACCATCTACAAGATGCGCTGCAGGAATTCACCAAGGCTCCTTAGACAGCACCTTCCAAATCCATGACCACTACCACCTAGAAGGACAAGGGCAGAGGATAAATGGGAACACCACTGCCTGGAAGTTCCCCTTCAAGCCACTCACCATCCTGACTTGGAAATATATCGCCGTTCCTTCACTGTCGCTGGGTCAAAATCCTGGAACTCCATCCCTAACAGCACTGTGGGTGTACCTATGCCACATGGACTGCAGCAGTTCAAGAAGGCAGCTCACCACCACCTTCTCAAGGGCAACTAGGGATAGGCAATAAATGCTGGCCCAGCCAACGAAGCCCACATCCTGTGCATGAATAAAAAAAAATTGTCGTGATTGTTTGAAATTTGGCATTCCTGTGTTTGTCCTGATGAATGCAAGATGGAAAGCTTCAGCATTATGTCTCTCTTTTCAGCAATACTCAAGTTCTGTACTCACAAGTGACAAAGGGTATTGGAAACCTGGAACACTCTTTTCCCCCAAAAGGCTGTGATGCTGGTACAAATGAAGCAGATTAAGATAAATAAGTTTGTGCTAAATAAGGGCACCAAGGGATTATGGAGCCAAGGGACAGTAAAATGAGTTTAGACACAGACCAGCCATGATTTAATTGAATGTAGTACAGGCTTGAAGAGCTGAATGGCCTCTTCTGTTCCGATGTATTGATATAAACAATCTGTTCTTTGACAGGATGGTGCAACAGTTTTCTGTTGATTTTGATAAGCGCATTGAGGGCTCGGGGGATCAGATTGACACCTACGAGTTATCGGGCGGTGCGAGAATAAACCGCATTTTCCACGAGAGATTCCCCTTCGAACTTGTCAAGGTAACTGGAGGCTTGGCCACCTCCTTGGAGATGTTTGATTTGTAGCCGTTGACTAATTTTACACTGAATCCCTGTTGCTTCCACGTGTTGCAGATATAATAAATAACAGTTTTGAAATGCTATGGTCTGTCTTGGTGAAGGAAAATCATCGATATGTTCATTGGTCAAGATATACATTGAGGCCCCTATAATGCTGTTAGGTGAACAGGGCATAACAGCTAAAGTGATGGGTTTGGAGTCATAGCATCTGATTTTTGACTTTGACCTCGTAAAGACCATATTAATGGGCTATTAATTCAGCAACAACCACAAGCAGAATGAGTCATCTTTATCTCTGGGTCTATTTTAGTGCTTCTGCTATGGTTGCCTGCAGTGCTATTAGTCACCGAAAACTGTGCAAAACTGAGATTGTTTCATAGCCTGCCTTATAGACTGGGCAGCACATTACACCAGCAGCCTGGGTGATGGTTGACCCAGTGTTGGGAGGGTTAGCACTGACTGAATGGTTGTCTCTCAATTGGAGTAATGATATCAGATGAAGGTGGTATGTTCCAATCTCACCCAGTTCCATGACTGCATAATGCAACCTGTCTATCATTAATGCTGTATTTAAAGTAATGCGAAAGGGAAATAGCAGGGAAAATGCTCCTAGAGTTCAGCAGCAGAAGATTTTCTACAAAGATCCTGACCCCTCTGAATGTAGGACCCCACAAGTGGCTTAAATACAGAAATTGACCAGTTTTCATGCATTAAAACTCATAGACCATTCACTTCACCATGCTTGCCAATGCGGTAGACCATCTATAGTGCCCTCGACAAATTGAACTGTTGTGCGTGCAGAAGAAAGGATCAGCTAATCCATCTTTAGAGATGGGACACTGCTGCAGGGACAAAATGTCATGTTGGTCATTGGGTGTCCAAAAAAATGACTAAAATTCCTAGGTGTTCCTCTGCCCCATGATGAAAGCCTGGGTCGATGAATGAGATGATCTTTACAGCATGCACTGTTAATTAGATCCCAGGTCAGATGGTGAAGAATGAAACTAGGCGCCAATCCTTTGCTTGATAATAGATTTATTTATAGGATGTGGCTTTACACGTGTCTACCTTCAACCATGTGCCAGCGGTCTCTCTTTATAAGTACTCCAGGTACCTAATGCCCTGTGTATCTTAACAATATAAATAACATACCATGCATGGAAAGTGGAGTATCGAGGAGATTAATGCTTTTGTGTGACACTATTGTAGGTACCAGGGGAGAGATTGTAGTTACAGTTAGTGACAGGATTGTCGCTTACTGGGTGAATGGTCCCATTAAAAATGTCCTCATGTTATTTTCTCCTGTGACAGATGGAGTTTGATGAGAAGGAGCTGCGACGGGAGATTAGTTACGCTATCAAGAACATTCATGGAATCAGGCATGTATCTGTTAGGACTTTGAGACTGTGTCAACCCATTTACTTTCAAGCATATTGAATATCTTTTGGCACCTAATAGGAGATTTCCATCTTTCCTTTCTCCTTCCCCACCCGACAAGATATCCCTATCTCTACCCAACCCCCCAGACAAGGGGCTGTTGATCTTGGGAGTCTCCTAAATCTGCTATTGGATTGGGATGTGAGGAGAATTGAGAAACAAAAGCCTAAAATGACTCCATATTTTCTTGACTTCTTCCTGGCTGAGTTGCTGGGTGACAGACTAACCCCTCCTTGATATGTGGCAGTGCCATTCTTGGAATGGAGGACAGAGGAACACCCCGGGGTGACTGTCTCTCTGAATTTGTTTGTTTTATCTTCTCTCTTTTCCCCCCCCAACTCAACCACCACCACCACCACCGCCCCCACCGACCCCCCCCCCCCCACCCCCCCCGCCCCCCCAAAATCCTTTGATGAGCATTTGGTATCCACCCACTATGACCCCCATCAGGAGAAGACTGAGAGGAAACGAACACCACATGGGGAGAATCACCAGGATCTGCCCACTGCCCCTCCTCACGCACGTGTGGTGAATCCCCTCCCAATGATGCCATGTTGAAGATCGGGAACGTTTAATTGGACCATCACTGAGATTTTTTTTCAAATGACCTAATAATTTCCAAGGGGACTGAAACACTTTATAGGAGTTCAGCTTTGCTCTGTTATTTACAGATTTGAACTTTGAATTTTCACATTATGTCAAGTCTAGTTTTAAAGCCTTTATAATGCTTTGCAATGTGTGGGTTAGTAAATCTCCTAACAGGAGTAAAACTTGCTGGGTGTTACTGGCTTCTGTGGGAGTAGGGAGATCTGTTTGGATGATAACTTCTGTCTTCTCCATTAGGTTTTGTCACTTTGGCTCCAGTGAGACAATAGGTGGAATTTAATGCCCTCCCCCATGGCGAGTTTGGTGGTGGGGGGGGACATTAAATTGGGGAGGGAGGATACCGGGTGGGGTCTCCAGAGTCTTCTCACCTCTGCCCTGATAGAGTCTGTGGTGGGAAGGCTTGTGCCAGCACCAATTGAGGCCCTAATGCAGGCAATTAGTGGGACTAGACTCTTAAGTGGGCACTGAAGCTGGTATTCACCCCCAGTAGTGGACAGGGGATTCGCCATGTAGGGAGCACAATAAGCAAACCGTGTTGGGGTTGCTCTTGGGCTTCCTTGAGGGTTGGGGGGGGGTGGGAGGTTCCCTTGATCAAAGGCAATTCACTGCCTGATCGAGGGACCTGGCGTTGGGAAGGTGGGGGTTTCCACTGAGAGCCACCCCACTGCCCTTGCTGCCTCCCCTAGGACTCCCACCCTGCAGTCCCCGCTCCTGCTAGCTCTCACCTGCGGCATGGGTCGCTCTGAGATCCTAGGCCTCTCCCTAGGTGCATTACCTGCAGCAGCTTGTACAATGGCGCTGCCGTTAGCAAAGAGTCTCCAGCCCCTGATTGGTCGGCAGCTTTTGGCTGGTGGGACCTCCGTCCCCGGGGTCCTTGTTTGCAGGGAAGGCCTGCAGCTGCCTGGTTAAGTGCCGCATTGGCACTTGATTCTGTGAAAAGTGACAATGTGGGCCAGCTTGCCAACCCGTGGGTGAGACCCCCGCCGCCCCCATTAAATTCTGCCCAATGCAAAACTGTATATTTTCTCCCCTCAGTGACTCTGGATTTGAATGGGCATGTTGCCTTTACAGCTTTGTGTCTGGTCTGAATAATTATTTAGTGCAGGTCTGTTCAACACGGTAACTAATAACTGTGATGTGAAAGGAAGGAGGAACACTGGGTGTTGTAGTGGGCAAAATAGACCTAAACTCAGATTAAATGAGCTCAGACTGATGGTCTGAAATCCCTTGGGATTAAGGGTTTTATGGTAAATGAGTTTCGGGCAGTCTTGATCCGCTGTCTATGGCCATAGGTGCAAGACACAAATCCTGAGGTACTGCACAAAAGGCTGGTTATAACATCATATAGCTGCAGTGTAGCTAGCTGGGGAGACAAAGTCGGGGAATTGAAGAAACTCTGATATTCCTGACCTTTGAGTGCTTGATGCTGGAGAAGTCTCCATTTCCCAATGCTAAGTCCCAAATTATTTGTAACTCAACCAGGACAAAGCAAATTTCCCTCTGTGTTTAAGGGGGAGCTTGTTCAATATGCAAGGGGAGAAAGGAATAGAAGGACATGCTGATAGGGTTAGAGGAAATCATGGAGCAGGAACACCAGCATAGACTAGTTGGGCTGAATGGCCTGTTCCATTGCAGTAAATTCTATGTAAGTGCTGCTAAAGCTATCGATGGGGACCTGCAGCTACTGGAGCTTGAGACTCCATCTAGTGGCAAAGTTGTGAAGCTACAGGCGTGACAGTTGACGGGTAACTTTATAATTGGGAAAAATCTTTATGCTAATATATCAGTTTAATAAACAAAGAGAGGAACATGATGTGAACACTCCATCTCTCCAGAGTGAGGAAGAGTTTTTTTTAGTAATTTATGGGATGTGGGCATCGCTGGCTAGGCCATCATTTATTGCCCATCCCTTGTTGCCCTTGAGAGGGTGGTGAGCTGCCTTGAACCGCTGCAGTCCATGTGGTGTAGGTGCACCCACGGTGCTGTTAAGGTGGGAGTTCCAGGATTTTGACCCAGTGACAGTGAAGGAACGGCGATATATTTCCAAGTCAGGATGGTGAGTGACTTGGAGGGGAACTTCCAGGTGGTGGTGTTCCCATTTATCTCCTGCCCTTATCCTTCTAGGTGGTAGTGGTCATGGGTTTGGAAGGTGCTATCTAAGGAGCCTTCAGTGCATCTGAAGAGTTTCCTCTCTGAAAAGCTAGCTGATTGGGTAAAGCTCCCTCTTTTAAAAAAAAAGGCTCACCTGGACATGGTCCTTTTTTTTGATGCAGCACCAAATGTATCTCAGTAAGCAGCCCTTTCAGAGCTGATGTAAAATTCCAATGAATTAGATTCAGCACCAGACCCATCCGTTGCTAGAAGCTGTGTTCTGGTCCATTAATAAACCTTGTTCCAAATGCAGGTGGTTTTATTTGAGCTCCCCTTCCGGGCAATATGCAGCGTCAAGTGCTTCATTGTTGTCACCAAGCTGCCGTGCCTGCTGCTGTCGGCAGGTTGGTCCTCAGCTTGTCAGTATTTACTGTACTCATTAAATTTCAGTTTTCATGACATTTCAAATTGCCTCCTGTACTGGGGAAGTCTGACCTGAAAGCCAACAACTCCTACTCCTTTACTTTGAACAATGCTCCCAAATCTGGGGAGGTTCCCCCAATGTCCCTGCTACAGGACTGGTGGACTTTTAGGAAAACACTTTTCTGATTTGTAATGGAGCATTTGGCTCTCTGTTTGTATGTCTCTCCCTCTCTCTCTCTGTGTCTCTGTCTCTCTGTGTCTGTGTGTATGTCTCTCTCTCTCTCTCTCTCGCTGTGTGTGTCTCTCTCTCTCGCTGTGTGTGTCTCTCTCTCTCGCTGTGTGTGTCTCTCTCTCTCACTGTGTGTGTCTCTCTCTCTCGCTGTGTGCCTCTCTCTCTCTCGCTGTGTGTCTCTCTCTCTCGCTGTGTGTCTCTCTCTCTCGCTGTGTGTCACTCTCTCTCTCGCTTTGTGTCTCTCTCTCTCTCGCTTTGTGTCTCTCTCTCTCTCGCTTTGTGTGTCTCTCTCTCTCGCTTTGTGTGTCTCTCTCTCTCTGTGTCTGTGTGTCTATGTCTCTCTCTCTCTCTCTCTCTGTGTGTGTGTCTCTCTCTCTCTCTCTGTCTGTGTGTGTCTCTCTCTCTCTGTCTGTGTGTGTCTCTCTGTCTGTGTGTGCGTCTCTCTCTCTGTGTCTGTGCGTGCGTCTCTCTCTCTGTGTCTGTGTGTGTGTCTCTCTCTCTTTGTCTGTCTGTGTGTGTGTGTCTCTCTCTGTGTGTGCGCGTCTCTCTCTCTCTGCGTGTCTCTCTCTCTCTGCGTGTCTCTCTCTCTGCGTGTCTCTCTCTCTGTGTATGTGTGTGCCTGTCTGTGTGTGTGTGTATCTCTCTCTCTGTCTGTGTGTGTGTATCTCTCTCTCTCTCTCTGTGTGTGTGTGTGTGTGTGTCTTTCTCTCTCTCTGTGTGTGTGTGTGTCTCTCTCTCTCTCTCTCTCTCTCTGTGTGTGTCTCTCTCTCTCTCGCTCTCTCTCTGTGTGTGTCTCTCTCTCTCTCTCTCTGTGTGTCTCTCTCTCTCTCTGTGTGTCTCTCTCTCTCTCTGTCTGTGTGTGTCTCTCTCTCTCTGTCTGTGTGTGTCTCTCTCTCTCTGTCTGTGTGTGTGTCTCTCTCTCTGTCTGTGTGTGTGTCTCTCTCTCTGTGTGTGTGTCTTTCTCTCTCTGTCTGTGTGTCTCTCTCTCTCTCTGTCTGTGTGTTTCTCTCTCTCTCTCTGTCTGTGTGTGTCTCTCTCTGTCTGTGTGTGTATCTCTCTCTCACCCTCACTCTCTCACTCTCTGTGTGTTTGTGTGCATGTGTGTGTGTGTCTCTCTCTCTCTCTCCCTCTCTGTGTGTCTGTCTCTCTGTTGCTTCTCTTATACTGTTTTTTTTCTCTCTATCTTTCTCTCTCTTATTCTCCCTTTCTCTTTCTCTATCTTCTCTCTCTGGTGTGCTTTCTCTTGCTGCGTCACCGTCATGTGATTTCCTCTCAATTACTGGCTCCCTGACATTAGCTGGGCTGCTGACAGTGAGTGGAGGTGGCAGGATTAGTTTTCTTTTCTGTTCTGTGCCTCGTAGCAGTTGGGTGAGTCAGTGCTGCTGAGCTGAGAGCAGGTTGCCCAGATGTCTTCTCATTTGCACAAGACAAGTCTGTCACAGAGAAAAATCTCCCCTTTAATGTTGCTCAACACATTATTCTTTTGCCTTAAAAAGGATTAATATTTTATTGGTGTGTTTTTCCCCATAAACTCTGTGACCATGAGTTTATGGGAAATGGGTTGTGGGTTTATGAGTTCCGCCAGGGTCACTTGACTCCTGATATCAGTACAGCCTCGGTTCAAACATAGACAAAAGAACTGAAGTCCGGAGGTGAGGTGAGAGTGACTGCCCTTGACATCAAGACAGCATTTGACCGAGTGTGGCATCAAGGTGCCCTGGCAAAGCTGGAATTAATGGGAATCCACGGGGGGGGGAGGGTGGTGGGGGGACTCTCCACTGGTTGGAGTCATACCTAACACAAAGGAAGATGGTTGTGGTTGTTGGAGGTCAGTCATCTCAGCTCCAGGACATTGCTGCAGAAGTTCCTCAGGGTAGTGTCCTCGGCCCAACCATGTTCATCAATGACCTTCTTTCCATCATAAGATCAGAAGTGGGGATATTCGCTGATGATTGCACATCAGCACCATTCGCGACCCCTTAGATACTGAAACAGTCAAAGTCCAAATGCAGCAAGACCTGGACAATATCCAGGCTTAGGTTGACAAGTGGCAAGTAACATTCGCGCCACACAAGTGCCAGGCAATGACCATCTCCAACAAGACAGAATTTAACCATCACCCCTTTTGACATTCAATGGCATTACCATCGCTGAATCCCCCACTATCAACATCCTGGGGGTTACCATTGACCAGAAACCAAACTGGACCAGCCATGTAAATACTGTGGCTACAAGACCAGGTCAGAGGCTAGGAAGAGTGCGACGAGTAACTCACTTCCTGACTCCCCAAAGCCTGTCCACCATCTACAAGGCACAAGTCAGGAGTGTGATGGAATACTCTCCACTTGCCTGGATGAGTGCAGCTGCCACAACATTCAAGAAGCTTGGCACCATCCAGGACAAAGCAGCCTGCTTGATTGGCACCACATCCACAAACATTCACTCCCTCCACCACCGACACACAGTGGCAGCAGTGTGCACCATCTACAAGATGCACTGCAGAAACCCACCAAGGCTCCTTAGACACACCTTCTAAACCCATGACCACCATCACCTAGAAGGACAAGGGCAGCAGACACATGGGAACACCACCACCTGGGAGTTCCCCTCCAAGCCACTCACCATCCTGAAATATATCTCCATTTCTTCCCTGTCGCTGGGTCAAAATCCTGGAACTCCCTCCCTAACAGCACTGTGGGTGCACCCATATTACATGAACAGCAGCGGTTCAAGAAGTCAGCTCACCACCACCTTCTCAAGGGCAATTCGGGACGGGTAATAAATGCTGACCTAGCCAGCGACGCCCGCATCCTATGAATGAATAAATAAAAAAAAATCATGAGGAAAGATTTTTAATTTTGCTCATGACATTGCTTTCAGATATCCCAATGGTAACAGGATCTTTGGTAGCATAGTGGTAATATTACTGGACTGGTAATCCAGAGGTGTGGACTAATGATTCAGACACGAGTTCAAATTCCATTACAGTCACTGGGGGAGTTTTAAATTTAATTAATAAATCTGGAATAAAATGCCAGACTCATTAATAATGAACATGATGTGATTGGATTGTCAAGAAAAAATCTATCTGTGGAGGAAATCCGCTGTCCTTATCCAGTCTAGTCTTCATTTGACTCCAGAGTCTCAACAATGTTGTTGACTGATTTTGCTCCTCAGTCTTAACTGCCTTTACTACCCTTGGTACATTAGTACTAACAGCCTGCCAGCAATCTCAATACAAGATGTCTTTGGCTTTACCACATGAAGATGAGAGCTGGTGAGAAAGCTTCTGTCATGGTGATGTGCCATATTTAGTGATTAAAGACTTTTCCTTTGTTGAATATTTTGGTGAGGTTGTTAGGGGGCTGGTGTTGGTGGGGGTGGTAGGAGGAAGATGGAATGATCTTCTGTGCTATGGTTGAGACTGTGTTTCCATAGCGACCGTGTGATGGGAGACACACTATTTTGCCGTGTGTCCACAGCCAGCAAGAGAGTCAACTTTTAGAAATTTGCTTTAGGTTACAAAATCTCCAGGAATTGAAGATCTAATCTTCAGGTCACTGCAGAGAGTAACATGAGAGAAAAATTCTTGAGGACATCAAACAAATTGTGTTCTTTTCATTGACACATCAGTTGGTGAATTAAAATATTGGAGATGGGGAATGAAGGCTGTTTGACCAACAGTCAGGAATCTTCCATTTGGGTAATGAAAAGTCTTTTGGTTTTCCAATGGGCCAATGGGAAGGTGAGGATGGAAACGTGGAGGAGGGGCAGCTGAAAGTAGGTGGTCACGTGATGAAAGCTCCAGGGCCTGAATTTTTCACTCGTTGGGCGTGTGCTATTGGTTAGACAGGGAGTGAACGGGAAACAGGCCCCTGACCGTGTTTTCACGCTTCCTGGCCAAGTAATGGCCAGGCGACATGAAATGCACCCTGAGAGAGGCTCAGCACTGCTGGCGGGGGAGAGGAGAAGGCAGGTACCGATGTTACCGCAGGTGCGGGTGAGCGCTTTCACTGAGCTCCCTGAAGGCTGACAGCTGTCCCACGGAGCTGCAGACCTCAGCAGAATAAACAAAACAACAAAAATGCTGCAAAATATGTCCATGCAGCACAACCAAGTGCCTGAAAGCAAACCTTATAAAAAATCAACCCCCCGATATCTCTTTTTTTAAACATTTTATTTCCCCACGGAGATTTCATCCCGCCCTGGATCGAGGCTTGAGCAAAAATGTAAAGGCCGATTGGCCCGTCCGCCAACTGGAAAAGTGGACGGCCATGAAAAATTGCTTTCAATTGCCTCCCTAATTGGCTTAATTGCCCGCTTAATTGTTGGCGGGTGTGCTTCTGACTGCTGCGTGTGCCTGAGGGACATAAAATTTTGGCCCTGTAATACATTCAACCAGAGTTGGCAACACTTACTCACGTGTACAGAGGTCTTGTAGCGCAGTAGGTAGTGTCCCTGCCTCTGAGCCAGAAGCTCCGGGTTTGACTGGATGGTCAAGGAAGCTGTGTTCATAACGCGACCAGACAGGTTGAGTGTCAACCTGAAAATCCTTCCAACACACACACACACTAAAGGAAGGCGGTAACAGCTGGAGAGATTCCTGGTCAGTCATGTGATAGAATATTGAAGCCTCTAGCACCATTATCCATAGTCCCAGACCATAACATACGTGTAAAGTAGCATAACAAAAACAGAATTACCTGGAAAAACTCAGCAGATCTGGCAGCATCGGCGGAGAAGAAAAGAGTTGACGTTTCGAGTCCTCATGACCCTTCGACAGAACTTCAACAGTTCTGTCGAAGAGTCATGAGGACTCGAAACGTCAACTCTTTTCTTCTCCGCCGATGCTGCCAGACCTGCTGAGTTTTTCCAGGTAATTCTGTTTTTGTTTTTGTTTTGGATTTCCAGCATCCGCAGTTTTTTTGTTATTATCTCTATGTAAAGTAGCATGTTGCCACAGCAGTTCGGACTCCTGGAGTGATCTGTAACGCATCACCACCACTCGTGGACATCTTATTTCACGTGCTCCAGAAGTGTGAAATTACCAGTCCTCTTTGATGTAAGCCAAAGTAAGAGTTTGCTAAACTCAAACCAAGTAGTATGATTACTGTGGGTCTTTATGAAAGCTCAGAGCTAATGGACAGACAAAGTGTCAATGAAACATTTACTGCTCTGTGTAATATTGAGCCTTGCTGAGCTTGGCTACAATTGGCTACATTCCTGTGATGAGATTCTGATTTGCAAAGAAATTACTTCTTCTTGTTTATTTTTTGTTAATTTAACAAATTATGTCACAGGTATTGACCTTTAACCTCTTAAGGCCTGGGTTTCAATCTGACCCACACCGCTGGGTTGAGGGTTCGCTCTCTCTCGCTAACTGCAAAGGCTTCTCTGTGAAACGGGTTTGGCTCAGTCTCGACCTAGTTCTTAGTGGTTGTGAGCAGATGTGATAAGCAAGCTTAAAAAAATAGCACTGATTGACTGAATACCTCAGTCCGAGCAACCGAGAGGACGGCTGTCGAGGGAAATCGGAAGTGCAGTGAGAGTGGCTCTGAGGCTAAGGCTAAACTGCATTGCTTGGGAGTGTAGACAGCATTCAATTCTGTACCTAACTCATGCCGCACCTACTTGATGCTGACTCCGGTTGTATAAAAGTGTTCCATTCCCCCCCCCACCCCCCCCAACATTAATCCCTCATCTTGGTGAGCTCACGAACATCTGAAGAACTCAAAGGGGCTTGACTGAGCTGTTGGGAATTCTGTTGTCCAAACTGGTCTCTTTATTTTCTAACCTTGTGATTATTTTTTATTTTTCAAAAAAAAAGATGATTGTTCAATACTTTGACGTCTTTCCTCACTTTGATAGAACGGGTCTTTTCACTCCCGACATGGCATTTGAAACGATTGTGAAAAAGCAGATCTTGAAGATCAAAGAGCCCTGCCTCAAATGTGTGGACATGGTTATCAATGAGTTAATCAGTACGGTTAGGCAGTGTACCAAGAAGGTAATTTGCTACGTCACAGAGTCCTGAAAACTTGCTGCCTGCACTTGGATCTTCAGAAAGTTCTCTGCGGAGTGGGCTTTGGTTGTTTGGGCTTAGCGACTGACAGTAACCTGGCTGCAAGCACTAGTTAATGTTTAGCACGCGCGTTCACACACCGAGCACAGCCTCCTTAATGGATATTTCACCTCTCTTTCCGGATTTAAAATTAATCTTCAATTTTTAACAGAAATGATTAGGTTAATCATTGCTTTAAAAAAAAAGATCTGAACCGTGTGTGATGCTTTGGTCTGAGCACAATGCTTACCCCAACAGGCCCCTTTATCTGCTATTTTTACAACAATAACTTGCATCTTTGTAGCACCTTTTGAAGGTAGTAAAACTTTCCAAGTCGCTCCATGAGAGTGTAAACAAACAAAAATTGACACTTTGAGCTAAAGGAGATAAAGGGAGAGATGCCCAAATGTCTGGCCGAAGAGGTGGGTTTTAAGGAATGTCTTCGCGGAGGAGGGAGAGGTGAAGAGTTTGAGGGCAGAAATTCCTGGCAGGATGAAGGAATTGGGAGTGCGTAAGATGTCACAATTAGGAAAACGGTGGAGTTCAGAGCTGGAGGAAGGTACATTAATCGGGAGGAACGAGGCTGTGGAGGGAATCTAAGCCAAGGACGCACAAAGTTGTGAATCACAAACTAACGTTTTCAAACCAATTTGGGATTATTTACTCATTTCACATTTATTGGGTCAAGTTTACATTGTCTCAATTTTCTTCATGACCAGTTGAGCCATGTTACTTAGCACTCTAAGTCCAAACACCATCTAACAGCTGTTTACACCCCAAAGTACCAGCTGGAAATAACATGGCATGCCTTGCACTATTTGATAACAGTACAACATGGGGATGAAGTAGGAAAGGGAGAAGCCTGAAGTAGGCCTCAAATTGGGACAATACCACTGCTAACTTGAGAAGGTTCAAAAACTGGACAGGGGAACAGGATAGGGTGCGGAATCATGGTTTGGGTTCTGATATTTGCTTTATTTTGAGAACCTTCAGAACTAACCTCATGGCACAAACGCAAACGTGGAAAATAAATGGGACTGTTTGGGCGAAGGGGAGTGAAGGAATTGCACCCTGTTTTTTCTTTTCCCCCCCAGATTTCCAGACTCAAAATCAGACTGGCTGATCCAAACGTGGATGGACGGCCTCTGTCAAGTTATTGAGTCAGAAATTGTCTTGAGAGTTCTTTATCTGACCCTCGTTTTCAGCTGATGCTAACTTTGGGTTTAAAATGGCACGTGACTGCACCTGTAAACATGGTGGTTTCCTGGAAGTCATTGAGGGATGGGTGCAGGTACCTGACAAACAAGTATTTAACGGTCAGCTACTCTATCCCCAACTGTTGGAGAATTTTGTTCTGGTTTGTGTGGTACTCTTATGGCGAATTGGTTTTGGTAGCTCAGGTAGTCATTCCCACCGCAACGCCTGGAATGAACTTGTGGTGATCTCAATAATGCCACAGCCTCGTCAATGTCTATGCGACTTGCCTATGGCTCTGAGTAAAGTATGAGTATTTCTGTATTGCACTTAAGACCTGAGGTCTAAAAACACTCCTTTTATGGAAATTATTGACTTGACATTGTTGTCAAGTCATGTCCGCAAAGACTAAATGTTGCAACTAAATGTTTAGCTGGCTTTTAAAATTAATTGACTTAAAAATGGGACGGCTAATGGTGTAGTGGATATGATATGGTGCCTCGTCTCTGTAGCTTATCGCAATGTAACCTGTTAGTTATGACTGGACAGCTGGACAATTCGTATGCTGCTTCAGTTTTTCATGCTGAATCATAGATTCATGCAACACAGAAGGCCATTCAGCTTGTGCTGGCTCTTTTGGGAAAGCTATCCAATTAATCTCACTTCCCTGTTCTTTCCCCATAGCCCTGTAATTTTATTCTTTTTGAGTGTATATCCAATTCATTTTTAAAGTTACTGTTGAAACTCCTTCTGCCATCCATTCAGCCAGTGCATTCCAGACCAAAACAACTTACCGCATAAAAAAATTCTTGTTATCTCCTCTCGTGTTATTTGCCAATTAACTTAAATCTGTGTATTCTGGTTCCTGCTCCTGTCAGTGGAAACAGTTTCTCCTTATTTACTCTATCAAAACCCCTCATAATTTTGTACACCTCCGCTCAATCTCCTGTTAAACGTTTCTGCTTGAAGGAGAACAATCTCAGCCTCTCTCGTGTCTCTTCGCTTTCTCCAATCCAGGGGGCGTGGACATTCAGTCATTGAGTATATTCAAGACTGATGTCAGTGGACTCTTGGGACGTCAAGAGATACGGAGAAAGGGTGAGAATGTGGACTTGCTGTCGATCAGCCATGATTGTATTGAATGACAGAGCAGCCTGAAAAGGCCATATGACCCACTCCTCCTCTTGTTCTTTTGCTCTTACTTCAAGTATTATTTCAAGTTAGTGAGATTGCAAAGAAGACAAGGAGTTCAGGTTGTGAAACTTAGAGAAACAAATGTTCAGAGAAAATTCCAGGAGACGAAATAAGAAGGTGGGAGAGAGAGATGGAGGCTGGAGATTAGAGGTGGGAGGAAGATCACACAAGGCTTCCCTTGCTCCATGTGCACCCAACAGTGCTGCTTGACTGAGTTGGTTGCTCAAGGACTATGAAGGCAGCCTGCAAAGGCGATTCAATCTAATTTCCCCATCTTCTCTGTCATGATACAGTTGTTCATCCTGTCTCTTATTAATGATTAGAACCCAAACAGCACATGGGACCTAACCTGTATCACACCACGCCATGTCAAAGAATGTGAGTACCCCAAAGCACCTGTCCATCCTGAGTAGATAGTTCAGATTTATTTCTCTTAAGAGTTGGAACCAGCAAACTGGGGATGGTTAACCTAAGTTGGAAACTCTCTCGCACTGTTAACTGTTACATGAGTTATAGTGAAACCCCTAAGCCAAAGAAAAGATAGGAGGATAGTTTGGCCATTCAGTCAATCGCCTTGTATTTCAGAGCACACTGTCTGAAAATGATCATTTATGTAGAGACCGTGTAAGAAATTTGGAAAATATTGAAGTGTGGGTTTTGAGAGGGGCAGAAGGTGGGTTTCTACACTGTACACTGCGTATGAGTCATGCACAAGGGAACTAGTTGATTTTATATTTATGGGTCATCCCTGAGCAGGTGTCACCCTTTTAAACAATGCCTGATGTTCCAGCATTGCTGCTCCTTTCCTCCATATGCACAATTTGTATTTATTTGATGCCTTTCGCATTGTAAATCGTCCTCAGAGGCTTCTTGGGAGTGTCCCCAAATAAAATTTGACACCAAGCCACAGAAGGGGATGTTAGGGCAGTTGACCAAAAGCATAGTCAGTTATAAGGAGCATCTTAAAGAATGATAGAACATATGAACAAGGATCAGGAGCTCCTCGAGCCTGTTCTGCCATTTAATAAGATCATGGCTGATCGGATAGTAACCTGAAATCTGTATCCCACCTACCGCCAATAACCTATCACCCCCTTGCTTACCAAGAAACTATCCAGCTCTGCCTAAAAAATATTCAAAGACTCTGCTTCCACCACCTTTTCAGGAAGAGAGTTCCAAAGACTTTCAACCCTCTGAGTGAAAACATTTCACCTCATCCCTGTTTTAAATGGGTGACCCCTTATTTTTAAACAGTGATCCCTAGTTGTAGATTCTTCCACGAAAGGAAACATCCTCTCCACATCCACCCTGTCATGATCCCTCAGGATCTTATATGTTTCTATCCAGTTGCCTCTTACTCTTTTAAACTCCAACACATACAAGCCTAGTCTGTCCAACCTTTTCTCATAAGACAACCCACCCAATCCTGGTATTAGTCTAGTAAACCTTCTCTGAACTGCTTCCAATCATTTACATCCTTTCTTAAACAAGGTGACCGATACTCCAAATGTGGTCTCACTAGCCCTGTACAACTGAGGCAAAACCTCCATATTTTTGTATTCACTTCTCCTCACAATAAATGGTAACACTATAGCTTTCCTAATTACTTGCTGTACTTGCATACTAGCCTTTTGTGATTCTGGCACTAGAACACCCAATTCCCTCTGCACCTCGGAGCTCTGCAATCTCTCACCATTTAGATAATATGCTTCTCTTTTATTCTTCCTGTCAAAATGGACAAATTCACATTTTCCCACATTATCCTCCATCTGCCAGATCTTTGCCCACTCACTTAACCTATCTATATATTTTTGTAGCCTCCTTATGTCCTCTTCACAACTTACTTTTCTACCTATCTTTATGTCATCAAATTTGGCAACCATCTCTTCAATCCCTTCATCCAAGTCATTTATATAAATTATAAACATTTGAGGTCCCAGCTCTGATCCCTGTGGCATGCCATTTGTTACACCTTGCCAACCTGAAAAAGACCCATTTATGCCTACTCTTTGCTCCCTGTTAACCAGCCAATCTTCTATCCATGCCAATATGTGACCCCCTACAACATGAGCTTTCATTTTCCACAATAACCTTTGATGTGACTCTTTATCAAATGCCTTTTGGAAGAGAGACAGAGTGGCTTACGGAGGGAATTCTGAGCAAAGAACTAAAATAATAAAACATTCACACGCTCACAATGAGCTTGACTGTGGCCCAGTAATCTCACTGAACTACCAGAGGCACATTCCAGGAGGGAGAATGGCTGGTTGCGTTATCAAAATAAATCCGTTTTTGCTCTGATGCAAAATAGATAAGAAGTGTGAAAAAGGCAAGTAAACACCATTAGTACCACTGCCTATCTCAGAGGTGGTGTTGCACAGGACTTAACGAAGGCAGAATAACATATCCATGGCATTGACGGCTATTGGAATGCCTGCTCTTGCTAACGGTATTCACTGATATTTAGCACTGGTGTTGAGACTGGTGCCCCTGGACAAATAGTTGGGGTGTTGACCACAACATAGGCTTATGCCAATTTGCAGCTGAAATTCCTGAGATGCTCTGCCCACTATTCATGGGCCAAAATGAATCATTTTATGCAGTGTTGACAAACATGCCTCACTGTTTTGGCATGAGCTCAGTGGATTTTTTGGTGAGCCAGCAAATCCATAACTTGGCTTCCAATTCTTAATAGAGCACCTAAAACTGATTCGCTCCCCAGCGACAGTTTATAGGCTCCCAATTTTATTATGCATTCGATATTCCGATATGTTGAGTACTTGTTTGTTGGTTGGAACTTGTACTTCCCTCCCTCCTCCCCCGCCCCTCATCCCCTCTCCTGGTTTGAAAGCCTTTGTAGGTAACCAAGGTCTTACTTTTCCTTTTGCTTTATGTCCTCCCCCATGTTTTCACCCCCATACCTTGCTGCTCCACCCCTTCTTCCTTCGCCCTCCTTGTTGTCACTTCCTTCCCACGATGCAATGCAGAACTGGGCTCTTCACCCCTGACCTTGCTTTTGAGGCTATAGTGAAAAAGCAGATCCAAAAGCTGAAGGAGCCATGTTTGAAGTGCGTAGATATGGTGGTGAGCGAACTCACTGGCACCATCAGAAAGTGTACTGAAAAGGTAAAAGGTCAAACCCTTCTCTATGAACCCTGCCTTTGCTCCATTAATTTATTTAACTCAAAAAAATTAAAACGGTGCCTTTTTCATTCTAAAGCAATGCTGACTAAGATTTCCTGGTGAATATGAGCTTCAGATTTCTTTTGCTACTCAGAAGAATGTCAGCTGTAGGATTGGACCTTTGAATTGGTTATTTGGGGTATG
The DNA here is from genome assembly GCF_017639515.1 of Carcharodon carcharias. Taxonomy (NCBI): domain Eukaryota; kingdom Metazoa; phylum Chordata; class Chondrichthyes; order Lamniformes; family Lamnidae; genus Carcharodon; species Carcharodon carcharias. Next base: position 155,729,990 of record NC_054474.1, on the reverse strand, counting down.
TGAGTAAAGCTATATTTCGGTGGACAGACACTGGACCAATCTGAACCCCTTTTCATTTCCAAACTTTAATACAAGTGAACAATAACTTTTCCAGTGCATTATTGCCAAGTCTCACTTCCAATTTTATCTGTCGTTAGTTTCAAGATGGGTTCTGACAAACACTTCAGTGCCATAATCCTTACTTCTTGAGAGGGAACCTGTGCAATTTCTAGAATATAAGTGTTTGGTACCTTATCTCCTTCATTCCTGAAGAGGTTTTAGGCTTTTGCTAAGTTGTTGAGCATCATTTTTCTACAATTCCTGATGTTCACACCTTTGTGTATCCCATATAGAAGGAAGAGAGATGGACAGATCTTTAACTATTCTACTTTATGACAAACTGCTTTGCCAGGTTAATCCAATTTTCCTCACTTTCCTGCAGGAGACTTTGATTCCACATGGCGCCTTTCCTGACAGTTTGGTTGATATTTACGAGGGCAGCATTACTTAACAGTGGAAACTGGCTTTTTTTGTTCTCTAGAAAAGTGAAAGCTTGGGGGTGGGGGAGGGGTGACCTGACAGAGGCCTTTGAAATTCTTAAAGGGTTAGATAAGATAGAGGTAAATGTTTCCACTTGGGAGGAAATTCCAAAACTAGGGGCCATAAATGTAAGATAGTCATTAATAAATCTAGTACGGAATTTGGAAGAGACTGTGGGAATGTGATCACTACCACATGGAGTGGTTGAGGTGCACAGCGTGGAAGGGGACGCTAGATAAATATATGAGGAACAAAGGTGTAAAAAGATGTATTGTAGGGCGAAATGAAGTAAGATGAGGAGACTTGGGTGAATCGTTAACACCAGCACAGACCGGTTGGATCAAATGGCCTGTTTCTGTGTTGTAAAATTCTATATAACTTTGGTTTTCTTGTTAACTGTTTAGATTGATGATTGAAAGTAGAAACGCTCCGGCCAGGGTTTTGGGTTTTGGATCAGGGCTCTGATTTCTGGGTCAAATGGGAGTCTCAACCCCGCACTGTGTAGGAAACAGTCCACCCGCCGGTGATTTTCCCTGAATTGGCCAATTGATGGCTAGAATACCGGCTTAGCATCCAATTATGGATGGGCGGGTGCGTGCTCTCTTAAGCTGGACAGCCGACAGGAGGCCTTCCAGCTCGGTAAGAGACGGCGCCTCCATCATGAGGTGCCCTCTCTGCAACTTCTAAAAGTTTTAAAGTTAAAAATGGCTGCAACTGCCGGCCCACCGTTGTGAACGAGGCTTTGAATTAACGCGTCTTCTGCCCCCTCAGGTGGATGTAAAAGCTCCCTTGGTACAACTTGAAGACGAGCAGGGAACCTCATGTTGTCCTAATCATTCCACAATCTGCTGTTTAGTCTTTCTTCCCCTTGGGATATGACAAGTTAATACAATCTAGCACAACAAGGTTCTCCTTAAACTTCCTTCCACCTAGATAATATTCACCCTCAAGTTTCTGCTACTAATTGCTCGTGGTTATTGAATATTTTGTTAGCTGGCTTGGCAACAACTGGCTATTTATCTACAGCTGCACAGTGTTAGTTTTAGCCTTTTATTATGTGGGTTTTTTTTCGATTGGAGAGATAATTGAAAACCTTCCTTACATGAAATTTATAACCATCAAGAGTGCGTCTGATTTTTCTTCAACAGCCACAACCATGGATCAATCAGTTGATTATATATAGGCAGGTTCTAATCGCCTCAGGGCTCAGCAACCTGCCCTTTGAGTCCAGTGAGGCCTCAGCAAATGACCTTTTCTGTTTTGGATTTATATTTTCCATTTCACAGTTTTGCCTGTTTGAAAACATCAGTGGATTCTAATAACACCTAAAGAATTGGGAGAGTAGATTCTTAACATCCCGTCAATAGTTTGAGGGTCGAATTCAATATAATTGCTGCCCCATATGGCCTGAAAATGGGTGCAATTCAGCAGGCCCAACCTGTGTAGGCTTTGGGCTAAGTTGGTCACTGCTTTTTTTGCCGGTGGCCGAGTACCGGCCTCACTTCAATATTGAATCGAGGTTGTTGTGTCCATGTGATCAAGATTGTTGAATTTGTTTGGATTGCTTGGAGCTTGAGGCCCATGCTCTGACTGCTATTTCAAGGCCTTGAGCAGCCTAGCTGACTGAGAGGGACCTTCTCCAAATAAAAGGCCAAAAACGTTTATGAATGTGGTATTTGTGGAGCCTATAGGAGCAGGAGTGCTCCTCCAGGCTCAACAAAACAACCCTCTCCCTGCCCCAATCAGCCCCTGCCCATGGTGTCAACCCCTTACTCACATTCCACTCCCCCCCACCCCACCCCAATCCCCAAAACCCCCCCTTTCAGATTCACAGGTGGGCCCACAGGGCAATATTGGCACCAAGTGTCTGCTGGTTTGCTTGATGCCTTCTGTGACCAGTTTGGCGGTGGGGGGGGGGGGGGTGCGGTGACGCTGCAGTGCATCACCACCTCCCAGAAATGTCAACTTAACTTTAAGAAAAGCTCATTCCAATTTTGCGATTTTTTTTTTTTCATTTGTGTATTACTGATGTCCCTTCAAGCACTTAGTCCCTCTTTATTGGCAACCTTCTGGTTGGATTAAAAAAGGTATAAATGGGGAACATCTCCGCTCCCGCTTTTAAATTAAACACTGTCACAATCAGTAAACTAAGGTGCAAGCAGAATTCCACACTGGCTTCTTTTTGAGGCCACTATTTCCAACTTACTGACAGGCCAGCGGAACCTGCTCTTGGCTTTGCCGTATTAGGACGTCCTGGGATTGCAGTAGCGCACACCGAGATCCTTGTGGCTCTCCCTGTTATATAGCTTTGGCTATGTGCCCCTAACAGCTTCTTCTTATCCTGTCCACGGACAGTCTACACATGGCCCAGCCAGAACTGAACACATTTTTTGCGCCTTGCTGTTGAATTTGGCAAGATCTGCAACAGTGCAGGGTTCCTCTAGCGATAGGCATTGCAGGAGATGTTGCATAGTCTCACCCCCAGTGATGGAAATTCTACCAGGTGAAAGCTTTCCCCCAGGAGCTAATTGCAACTGGGCAACCTGGAAGTGCCTTAACAGACTTAGGACTGGTGTAGGTCGTTCAAAGGTGTCACCAAGCAAATGGGGATATACAACCAGCCCAAAAACTTGTGAATGTGGAACTGAGCCCTAACAGCTGAATCTACAGGAGTTGAGGAAAAGCTGGATTCAAGAGGAACCTTTATGCGTCAGATTGACTCTGGGGCTAAAAGGGTTAAATTATGAGAACCCGAATCATGCCTTGTATTCCCTTGAGTATAGAAGGTTGAAGGGCTGATCTAATTGATGTGTTTAAGACAATTAAAGGATTTGATAGAGTAAAAAGGGAGGCAATTTTCTGTGGTGGGAGAATTGTGAATAAAATTCCCTTCGAGCCACTGCATACAAGGCTGATGCCAGGGAACATTTCCTTACACAAGAGGTAGTGGAAATTTCAAACTCCCTCTCCACCAAAAAGCTGCTGAGGGTCAGTTAAAAATAGATCTTTGTTACGTCAAGGTATTCAGGGATGTGGAACTAAGGCAAAGTTGATGGAGTTAAGATGCAGATTAGCCATTATCTAATTGAAATTTGGAACAGATTTGAGGGGCTGAATGGTCTCTTCCTGTTCCTGTGTTTGCCATGACCTAATTTTGGGCCCAATCCATCATTGGGCCCTAACAAGAAGCCTGAAGTCCATTCATTCAGGTAGCAATCAGTGCGACCTGACAGCTGACATCTTATGAGAAAGCACTTTAAACCAGCCAAGCGAGTAATTGGCCGGGAGTTTTGTTTGGTTATCCACAAGTTGTAGCTTCACTGTCTAGACTCTAGATTAACTGACACCTCAGTGCTGTCTTGTTCTGTTGTAGTTCAGTATTGCACCGATGAGACTTAACTGATTGCTTCACACTGAGGTCTCGCCTTTTGCATTCCTGATTCCTTTTCTCAGTAAAGGGCTGTAGTGGTTTTGGAAAGGAAATATTGGCCTTCTTTAAAGTTTTTGCTTGCAGTTGACAAGAGTTTTACAAAAATAAGTCTTGCATCCTTGGACTCTATTATTCATTAATACTGAGTTGACCAATTCAGTGGTAAATTGTGACACTGATGCTAACAAAGTGTTCTAATCATGACTTGGGGCACTGCTGTCGCTATTAAAACTATCATTCTCTGCAGTAAATAGTTGAAGAGGTTCACTTCTCCTGGGCTGGCATTGGGTGCAATGCTATTGCTCAGGTGCCAAGGACTATGTTCACTCCTAGCTCTCTTCAGAGCCAGGTTGAAAAGAAGCAGTGGCGTTGCCTGAAAGAGGCTGAAATAAAATCTCGAGGAATGGTTGGATGAGTCAGATAGACTGCCTAGGGCAGTCATGATATCCTGTCTGGGGGGGAGCTGTGTCCTGCTCTTTTGCTGGTACTGACTTAAAATAACAGAAAAAGTTACATCACAAAGACCCCCTCCCCAAAACAAAAACTCTTATTGTTAGCCTTCAGACTGTTCATTACTGGATCCAAGTGATCCAAGTCGAGAAGATGTCAAATGCGGAAGTTCAGCCTCTTGATGTTTTTTGTTATCCTTTTGTAAATGAGTGAAAAGTTTCAGTATATCCCACCAGAGGAGGAACAATCATTGTTAAGCTGCCTGATGATTCTGAGCAGCAGCACAGGGTTACTTCTACACCTGAATGAAGAGGGGTAAGGGGAAACCAGGTTACTAACCTTAAAACAAAAAGGTTTTATTCGTTTTTTTAAAATTCATTTATGGGATGTGGGTGTCTCTGGCTAGGCCAGCATTTATTGCCCGTCCCTAATTGCCCTTGAGAAGGTGGTGCTGAGCTGCCTTCTCGAACAGCTGCAGGCCATATGGTGTAGGTACACCCACAGTGCTGTTAGGAAGGCAGTTCCAGGATTTTGACCCAGCGTCAGTGAAGGAATGAAGATACATTTCTAAGTCAGGGCAGTGTGTGGCTTGGAGGGGAACTTCCAGGTGGTGGTGTTCCCATGTGTCTGCTGCCCTTGTTATTCTAGGTGGTAGCAATCGTGGGTTTGGAAGGTGCTGCCTAAGAAGCCTTGGTGAGTTCCTGCAGTGCATCTTGTAGATGGTACACACTGCTGCCACTGTGCATCAGTGGTGGAAGAAGTAAATGTTTGTGGATGGGGTGCCAATCAAGTGGGCTACTTTGTCCTGGACGGTGTCAAGCTTCTTGAGTCCAAGATCATAATTGATGTTAATGACCAGCGCCAAAGAAAAAGGTTGCAACTGAGTTTCTTGGTCAATGCACTGCAGTTCGGTGATAAGTTGGCAGGAATGTTCGAGAATTGGTACCAATTTTCAAGAATTGGTATGGTACATTTGACTATTGCCTGAATGGACTGGTGATCTGTTGCACTGGATTTGGAGAGGGTGCCTATTTGGAAAGGGAATGTAGATAAACCCATGGGGTCTACAAAGTTGGGGCTTCTAGTTTGATTCAAATTAAGATGCAACTTTAAAAAGGGGATGGAAACAGGAAGGCCCCTTCAAACTTAATACCAGCGAAAGAAAAAGCTGTGAAGATTGGAAAAATTAAATAAGAAACCAATGCACAGCAGTCTGTCAGGGGCTGAAACAGAAAGGTAGATGAACATTTTGGCCTGATCCCTCCTCATAAGGGTTGACAAGGTCAGTCAGAACAACCTCTGTATAAAACATGAAGGATAGAAAGGGGTAAACAGCAGGCAGAGAGCAGACCCTCCTTGCGAAAGCCTGCAATAGGTTTGAGCCTATTGACCAGCTAATGTTAGATGACCTGTAACACACTTCCTTGTTTTTAATGAGTTGTCTAAGATTTAAGCCAGTTACCATGATGGTAAGATATGTCACATGAATGTGTTAAATGTTCAGCCTCTAATATCACAAACTGCCACTGGTCAGCTTTGTATTTGAGACCTCCCTTGCATTTATATAGGGCCTTTCACAATGTCCCAGTGAAGTGCTTCTGAAGCATTATAAGGTAGGAAAAGCAGCAGCCAATTTGTGCAAATCAAGCTCCAAAAGACAGTAATGTGATAATGACCAGGTAATCTGTTTTATTTAGTTACATTGAGTGATAAATATTGACCAGGAGACTGGGGAGAACTCCTCTGACATGAGATCTTTTGCGTCCACCTGAGAGGGCAAATGGGGCCTCGGCTTAACATCTCATCCAGAAAGATGGCATCTCCAACCATGCAGCACTCTCCCAGTGTTGCACTGGAGTGTCAGTCTAGGTTTTTGTCTTCAACTCAACTTTCTGCCTTGGGAGTAAGAGGACGACTGAACCTCAGCTAAATGAAGAAAGGTTGAGCCTCCACCTGTCTTTCCACCCTTGTCCCCAACCCCATACCTTTCTCTTTCAGAAGCTGGTTAGCTTATTGTGTATTTCTGCTACTTCCTGTTTTACCCAAAGTTTGGCCATATTTATAGAAAGTAAATAATGGTATGCAAATAGTTGTTTGGAAGTACAGAACTTGAGTATTGCTGAAAAAGGAGACATGTCGAAGCTTTTCATCTTGCACCCATTAGGACACTCTGCAAGAATACCAATATAAGGGGTGTCCTGATGAGTGCAAGATGAAAATCTTTGACATGTCTCTTTTTTTCAGCAATATTCAAATAATGGTATGCTAGTCCAAAGCAGCAGACTTTTCTTTTAAAAAAAAGAGAAAATAAGTTTGTATTTGTCTGCCATTTCTTGCACTGTTTGGAAACCCTTCCATATTTTAATGTGGGATAATCTGAAAATATTAATGCACCCTTATTTTTAATGAAAGAATTCAAACTTGGATATTATTATTGGAGATATGGCGGGTGGCTGGCTAACAGCTTTGTATGATAGTCCCCTCTCCATTATTTCATTGAAACTGCTAACCCCTTTTATTTTAAATATTCTAATGACTCCATTAAAGTACCAGCAAAGGAGTGTCAAATGAAGACATTTATCTGCTCATCATTTCTAATCTCTCATTCAACATGGTCCAACATTTAGGAATATGTAAAAATAATCACTTCGCTGAATGTTGATGTTTCACCTCAATGTGTTAATCTCAGACAATTAATCCTCAACTTCATTAATAATTAGGCACATATTTGATAGAGAGCAAAGTGGGATGGACCTTCTTTTAATTAAGTGTGTGGTATTACCCTGTGGAGAGAAGAATAATCTCCCCTGTTCAAAGCCATCAATCAAACCCATTATGGAACGGTCTCTCCATTACTAAAAACCTCAGTTTGTTATCTTCCTAGGTCAGTATCCACCTGAGATGCCTTGGATTGAAATCAGAATAGTTTCCAGTGCAGTGGTGAGAGATCTGTGTATGGTTAATGAGTAAGAATATGAGATGTGGAGCTTTAGTGAAAGGGGCAGGATTGATTCCATTCTCCGAGGGGAACTAGAACGATGCAATGTTCTAGAATACTTGTTTTTGTTATTCTTTCACAGGATGTGGATGTCACTGGCAAGGCCAGCATTTGTTGCCCATCCTGTACCTTTTTGTCAGGGTGATTTTTAAAAAAAATGGGAATGTGTTTGTGAGGGCTGATATGACTACTCTTCCCAGCTCTGTTTTTGTTCCTGAAAGACCAAACAAATGAACATTTAATAACGTATTTGACCGGTGTGAAGAGAAAGCCGGCAATTGCCAGCGTAGGGCAGTGTAGGGGAGCCCAGCTTTGCTGCTTACCTGCCCATACCTCACCTCCACACCAGTGCTTTTGAATTGTCATTGGATGCAAAGAAGGGAAACTATGTCATTCTGCAACCTTATTTAACTCACTGAATTATAAAAGGGGGAGATTTGGGAAGCAAATTCCAATTACTGTTTGAGGCCCAAGCTAAAACTTCTTGTAAGGCCAACATTGCCTTTTTTAAAATGTAAGTCAGTTGTCTATTTGTTGTCATTTATCCACATTGTATACTAACCTGTTCCACTCCTAATTATTCCCCAAGTGTTATGCTCTGTAGCTTGCATGGCTGCCTGCTTGCATGATTATATTGTGTGTGTTGTTAATGGAATTAGAACCAATCGAAAATACTTGGAGTACGTATTGCTCTACAGTACTGCAATAGTGTAGATATCAACTATATGCAGCAACTATGGCATATTGAAAGGAATTGAAACTCAGTTAGAACTGTGGGCTGCTGTTCATGCTTACACCCACCGTGCTGCCCTCAGAGTTGCAACTGCCTCTTTCCAACAATGGAATATGAACATCTAGGTCCTCATCAAGCAAATTTGCATTTTGCTTCTTCTATCAGTTTTTTCTGTTCCCAAAAGTCAGCCTAACTCATCTCCTGCTCTCCAGCTAAGATTCTGAGCAGGTGGCTCATTCTGTTCCCATCCCTACACCCATCATTGTCGCTGCTCGAAGGATGGCTGAAGAGGAGGAGGAGGAGGTTGACCCAGTTTGCAGTTCTCCTTCGCTGATCGTGGAGTTGCCACTATAGCCCTTGTTCCAATGTGATCAGGGGCAAATTGGCACAAACTTGTGTCCTGTACCGACCTACATGCCTCATTGCCAGACTTCTTGTGGCATTGTAGCTGTGCACCAGATACTCTCTTCCGCGATTGTGGAAAATTGGAGCTGCGACAAGAGAATTTCTCAAATCCTTGCAATTTTTATGTTTGCCTATTCGTAGGGCTTGATGAAATTAGCTCTGAGTGCCCAAATTGTACTGAAATTTTGAATTTAAGTGAATTCTATTAATTTTTTCCACTATCATTTTGAATTTAGTAAAACACCATGAATTTGATGGGGCCGAATTTCGGATTATGAATAGGCCGCAGTTTTCTCCCTGCTGTAATGCCAATGCTGTCAGTAGAATCTAGGCTGGATTGAATCTGACTAATGCACTGGTCAGTTCAGTGCCGTAATGTGTTGCAATGTGCTCCTGTGTTAGATGCTTGAGTGTTGGACGTTACTAGGGAAAATGCATTGGGCTGTTTTCCACTTGTCTACCGGTTCTTTGTTACAGCTGGGACAATACCCGCACTTACGGGAAGAAATGGACCGGATTGTGACCACTCACATCCGAGATCGGGAAGGGAGAACAAAACAGCAGGTATGCGTTTGAGAATGACCAGAGTGATTTGCCTTTATGGCTCAGCACAGTAGGGTGGGCTCAAGTTTGAGCGGAGAATGATATAACACGGAAGCAGGCCATTCGCACATCACGCTCATAAGGGTGGAGTTATCCAATTGGTCCCACCCACCCCCTACTCTTTTCCCCATAGCCCTGAAAAATGTTTCCCTTCAACTACTTATCTAATTTTGAAGGTTACTATTGAATCTGCTTCCACTGCCCTTGAAGGCAGCGCGTTCCAGATCAGAACTGGAAAGGAAAACGTTTAGACATAGAAAATAGGAGAAGGAGTAGGTTATTCGGCCCTTGGATAATGGCTCTACCATTCAGTATGATCATGGCTGATCCCCCATCTCAGTGCCATACTCCTGCTCTCTCCCCTTGACGCCGTTATAGTCTAGAAATGTTTTTCCTCCTTAAATGTATTCAGTGACTTGGCCCCCACGGCCTTCTGTGGTAGAGAATTCCACAGGTTCACCACCCTCTGAGTGAAGAAGCTTCTCCTCATCTCAATCCTAAATGGTCCATCCCGTATCCTGAGGCTGTGACCCCTTGTTCTAAACCCCCAGCCAGAGGAAACATCATCCCCTACATCCAATCTGTCCAGCCCTGTCAGAAATTGATATGTTTCAATGAGATTCCCTCTCATTCTTTTAAAGTCCAGTGAATACAGGCCTAGTCAACCCAAACTCTCCTCATACAACAACCCTACCATCCCAGGAATCAGTCTGGTGAACCTTCACTGCACTCCCTCTACGGTAAGTATATCATTTCTTAGGTAAGGAGACCAAAACTGCACACAATACTCCAGGTTTGGTCTCACCAAGGCCCTGTACAGCTGCAGTAAGACATCCTTGCCAGTTTACCATTTGCCTTCTTAACTGCTTGCTGCACCTGCATGCTTGTTTTCAGTGGTTGGTGTACAAGGACACCCAGGCCCCTTTGTACATCAACATTTCCCAATCTATCACCATTCAAATAATACTCTGTCATTCTGTTTTTCATACCAAAGTGGATAACTTCATACTTATCCACGTGATACTGCATCTGCCATTGTATTTACCCACTCACTCAAATTGTCTAAATTGCCTTGAAGCCTCTTAACATCCTCCTCACCAGTCACATTCCCACCTAGTTTTGTGTTGTCAGCAAACTTGGAAATATTACATTTGGTTCCCTCATCCAAATCATTGATTTAATTGTGAAAAGCTGGGGCCCAAGCACTGATCCCTGCCGTACCCCATTAGTCACTGCCTGTCACTCCTCATAGGTTGCCTCTAGTTCTTTTGTCAGTTACCTTAAATCGGTGTCCTCTGGCTACTGACCCTTCTGCCACTGAAACCAGTTTCTCTTTATTTACCCTTTGAAATCCTGCCATGATTTTGACTTCTGTTAGGCTGCCCAGCTTTAGAAACAGCTAATTGGATAATTGCAACAATAAAAATCCAACTTTTTAATTGACAAAATTGTTCAATGCATATTCCTGACTGAATGTGATGAGCGACTCTTGTCTCTGAATTGGGTTGTTGTGGATTCAAGTCTCAATCCTTGAGTTTAACACAAAATCTCGCTGACAAACCCAATAAACCACCAAGGTGTGTTTTCAGGGTGATGCCCTTTCGATGAAATGTTAAGCTGGTGCCATGGTTCAGGTGATCCTATGACTTAATTTGAAGAAGATCAGGGAGTTCCCTTGGTGTCCTGACCAACACACCTATATAGAGTCAGAGACTGGTTACAGCACAGACAGGAGGCCTTTCAGCCCATTGTGTCCATACTAGCTGCCTGCCAAGGGCAACTTGGCCAGTCCCACTCCCCCATCCTTTTCACATAGCCTTGTGAATGTTTTCTCTTTAGTTGCTTTTCCAATTCCTTAATTAGTTAATTAATTGGTTAATTCCCTTGACTGAAACCACCAAAACCAAAAGCACGATGATTCATTTCAGTTTGCCATTCATGATGGCAGAAATCAGAGTGTCAGTTCATTCCATTCTTTAATGTTCCGAGTTGCATCTAAACATTCTCCAGCTTTTCCTGTTTGAGAACTGTCAGACATTCCCACCTTTGCCCAGATTCTTTCTTTGTGCAAGTCAAGTCCAGTGTACAAGTTGTCTTCTGTTGGCTTGGTGTACTGAGGCACTGCAGGATGCTTACAGCAATAGGAGGAGTAACTTCAGGAGAGATAAACTGATTAGAAAAAAATATACATATGCTGATATCATAGAATTGTAGTGAGTCAGCACAAAAGGAGCCCTTTCAGCCCATTGTGCTATGCTAGCTCATTGAACAACCCATAACCAGTTAGCCTGCTCCCATGCTCTCCCTGCAATTCTTTTTCCTTTCAGGTCGTTATCGAACGCCCTTTGGAAAGCTACTATTGAATCTGTTTCCACCACCCTTTCGAGTAGTGGGCTTCAAGTGCACTCACTGCATTCAAAGAAGACATTCCCTTCCTTTCCCCATCTTTTGCTCTTTTACCAAGAATCTGAAAGCTTCTCCGAGTTACCCACATGTTTGTGTTGGTTGACCCTGTGACAACTGAAGAAAGTCAATAATGGGGATTGGCAAGATTAGGGCACCAAATTCTGATCAACCAACATGGCTCCCACCCCCGGCAGCAGTTCAAATGATGAAGCTGATTGCTGTTCTTTTTAACCACATTTTCCATGGTTCACAGTTTGCAAGTGCAAAATCTCCCATCGCAGGTTTGTCCCGACAGTGTCACTTCTGGGGTCCAGAGTTTCAGGCGGGGTACCAGTTAGGGATGATGCATTGTGATGCATGTGCTCTAGCCCACGTGTCCTCAACCTGTGGCTCCAGTGGATCTCGTATGCAGCTCCCAGCCTTTTCCCAGTTGGATCGTGTTAATGTGAAAAAATTAAGTCAAGACAAGTAAGAGCCGTGTTTAATTGTGGGGTCGATAAAGCTAACAACCGTGCTATACCTCATGGTCCCAAATGACTGTTTGAACAAAAAATAGTGTCATGCTCTAAATAAACCAGCTCAAGTGGTTTAGGTACATGATTGATAAGAGGAACAAGTTCTATAAGTTGCAAATGTTGTTTCTAACGTAGCTGAGATGACAAATGATTCTGAATGTGCGATCAGGAGCTTTATTAATCAGGAGCATCAATGGCTGAAAAATTACCTTAATTCAAGGCATTTTAAGTTGAAGTTTATTTTAAAGATGACTACCGACAAAATTATAGTTAGAAAAGGTAAAAAAAAAGTGCTAATTCAGAAATAAAAACAAAATGCTAGAAAAACTCAGCTGGTCTGGCAGCATCAGTGAAAAGAGAAACTGAGTTAACATTTCGAGTTGTCATCGGCTGAAGGTGCTGCCAGTCCTGCTGCGTTTTTCCAGCTCACTGTTTTCATTTCAGATTTCCAACATGTGTAGCATTTTGCGATAATTCAGAATTCGATCTGTTTTAATTTTCATTTTTTTTCTATTGATATATAAATTCAATACACGTATTTTATTTATCATATGCAAATTACGCATCCTACCAGAGACACTTGGCCATTTGCCAAATACTTGTTTTAGGAATGCAGAATTTTTGTTTTGCGATAGTTTTCCAATAGTTTTTTATTTTAGGTCAATGTGTTTAAAAAGGCTCGTCGGGTAAAAATGGTTGCCGATCCTGCTTCTAGCCTGTCATCTCTTATTCCAGTGCTTTGGTGTCTTTGTTCCATAATGTGCTGCATTCACAATATCCAGGCTCAGTGACTGTCCTTTTGCTCTCCAGGTCATGTTGCTGATAGACATTGAGTTATCCTACATGAACACAAACCATGAGGATTTCATTGGGTTTGCCAAGTAAGTGAATACTTAATTCCCGCCCTGCATAAGTCGTAGCCATGTGCAGGACTGTTCCCTATAACGTGACTGAGCATTTGGCAAAAAGGAATTCAAGTTGAGGCTTCCCCACTGGCTAAGTGGGTGAAATGGGTCAACCAAGTGCAGCATCCTCAGCCAAAGCAGTGGAGGAGGCTGTAGTTTCATATGCTGGTCTGTGCTGATTTAGCTTATCTATGCCCTTCAGTGCTCAGAGGTAGCAGGCCTGAGGTTGGCAAGGGTTGGGTTTTATCATTTATCTCCATACCTCTGGGTAATAGAGGAGAAAAAGCAGCCATTATCCCTGGTCTCGCAATCTATTTGGAAACACGTGTATGTATGCTTGTGTATATGTTCACATGTGCATATGTGCACGATTGCATGTGTTCAGACTGAATTGTGATGCCCTCATGGTTAAACAGCTCACTGACAGCCCTCTAGCAAGGCTTGCTCACAAGGAATGGCCAATTATATCAGAGGGGCTTGTGAGGGAGTCTCGCCCACTATGAGTCAGCTCCTTCAGGGGAAGGGACACTTTATTGGTAGGTGATTAGAAGCCAATTAACTGCATTTTAAGGTCATTAACCTGCATTAGATATGTGACTTTCTCACCCCTCAGCAGGTTGTGTGAACATCCAGTGGATTCTTTCTTTCTTTAATTCTTTCGCTGCTGAAGATCTCTTTATTGCAATATTCCTCTATCTGTTTTACAGTGCACAACCGAGGAGCAGTCAAATGAGCAAGAAGAAGGCTGCCAGCAATCAGGTATTCGATGGGTAACCGGGAGCAACTGGTTATTTAGGATTCACTCAGGCTATTGTGTGTGATTGGATGGAAGGCTAAAGTGGAGCCTTTGATCTGCCCTTGGGTTGAATTCCAAATTTAAGCGTGTCTCTGAAGGACTGATGCAGATTTTCACTGTGGTCTCTTAGCCTTTACTGTGGCCTGAAATGGGGCAGATCTTGGATCGCACGCCATTTACTCACACGCACTGCCCTTGCGTGGACTATCATACGTATCAACAACAATATTTAAAGATGAAATGGTTTTTCAGTGGATCAGGGGTCATCTACTCCCCCCTGAGTGAAGTACTGGGTCATGCAGGCTAGCAAGGGTCCCTGGTTCAATGCCTGGTCTTTGGAAGCATTGTGCAAGTAAAATAGGCCCAAGCAGCCTGATGCTTTTCTGACCTGGATGACACCTTCAATGCATGCAGTAATGGTGAACTCCATAAGATGTGGGCCCAAAGTGTTTCTCTTTAGAGGTTTCTCCATGTGCAGAATACGTTCCCCTGCTGATGGCTTTTACGCAGGTGGATGTAAAATTCTGCAGATGGCCTTCCCACCCTCCCCGACCTCACTGCAATTTTGCAGTAGGATGGGCAAGGCCTAGGCTGCCCCCACCCCCACCCCCACCCCCACCCCCACCCCCACCCCCACCCTTGTCCTAATCGAGGTCCTGAAGTGGACAATTCATCACCACTTAAGAGCCATTTCCTGCCCAGCCTCAATTTTCAGGCTGTCAGGAGGAGTTCAGGGGCAGGGGGAAGCCTTGGGCAGGAAGTGGGGTTGGGGGGTCTCTATCAACAGCCTACTTCATTATCGGGTGCCCCCCTCACAAGGTCTGGCCCCTGTGGGTGCTCCCTCTTGCGGTCCTCTGTCCCAACATCCCCACCCCTCTCTGCCCACCCCTCTAGGCCTCACTTGCCCTTGCCACCCTGAGACCCCCCACACTTACCTAGTCCTGGACTCCTGGGACTTGGACTGTGGGAATTGCTTGCAGTCCCATACCTGTCCACCGCAGCCTCTGGTGCTGCTGGGACTAGAGAACTACCGGCCAATCAGATTGTCAGTCAGCTCTTGGAGGCGGGACTTCCTCCCGAGTGAGGCAGAAGTCCCATCTTCAGTCCAATAACACTTTGTTGGAGTGTTAAATGGCTGCGTGGCACCCAGTAGCAGCGGAGATGCATTCGCTGTCCACCCCTCAGATGGTGGGAAGGGAAATCCCACCATCCTAAAAGTCCTGGCCCATGAGGTGGCATTTTTAAAAAAAATCTCAATTTTCTCCCCATGTCTGGAATGCAATGGTACATTGGCTGGGATGCAATGTGGGTGAATTTTGTTGGCCAACCATTACACTGCGCTGCCAATATCTAAATGGAAGTCAATGGAAGTGAATATTGGGTGAGGCTGATAATGGGAGATTGATGCGGTTCTGCCTATTTTTGCACCCCAATTTAACCCCTGCTGTTTCATTTGTCACAGTTTCATGACAGACCAGCTCTCTCTCCAGTACTTCACCCATGTCATTGGTCTTCACCTGTGAGCCTGGATAGTAGGGGATTGATACAGTCAATGGGGCAGTGGGATGGGGGTGGCGGGGTGCTGGGGAATCACGCTCACTCCCCGGAAAGTATTTGGAAGGAAGAGCCTTGGCTGGTTTATCTGTTCTGTAGCCCAGGAGACACTGAGACCACTGAATTAAGGAAAGGTTGAACCCCTGGGCCTTCTGTAGTCTGCACGTCTCCACACTGGATGGGTATGCTCAAGAATTTGATCAGCCATGATCCTATTGAATTCCGAAGCAGGCCTAGGGGGTCATCTGGCCTACTCCTGCCCCCCTATCTCTTTCATCTCTACTTGGCCATCTCAGAACCTCTTGATGTTTTCAGTTACAGGCATAAAATTTAGGGATGAGTACAAAGGTCTCGTGATTCCCAGCTTGCTACTGGTGCTGCCTTTGTCTCTGTCTCTTTCTGCCTGTCCTGCCTTTGGCTGGGCTGCAAAATAATCTCCAGAGTATGTAGTGGAAGATCAATTTTAGCACTGCTGAATGCTGAGCAGGGGATTTGGTCAGATTGGAGTGTGTGTGTGTGGGGGAGGGGGTGGAACCTCCAGAACGACGCCCTGATCAGTCTACCTGAAAACTGTAACCAAAACTTCTTAATTCTGTGGAGATGAAGTGTTGTGTCCCCTGCAATTCGTGAGGAGTCTGGCAAGCAAAGATTGTTCCTACCTCCAAATCTTGGAAGAAGAAATGCACGAATTCTACAGCCTACCTTCCCCTTTAAAAGCTTTATTCAACTGCGCTGGTCCTACTTTTATTTTGGTTGCTTTTTATGCAGTTTTCATTTTTATTTTCTCATCCAGATAATGTTTGTGATAATGAAGCTCATTCAAGCAAGACATTTTTAAGAAAAAAGTCATTTATATCAGTCTAAACAGAAAACATATTGGCGCACATTCAAATCAGTAAATTTGAACCAAAATTTCTCTCAAATTTTTGAAATTCTGGAAATGTTCCTTCATGAACTAATGAAATTTCAGAAATTTTTAATCATTAACGTTTTTCACCAAGTTCTTTTTCCCCCCAGATATCCATTCTTTCTTTAATAAGAATATTGAATGCAAAACATTTCTTGCGCAGTTTACTTCCCAAACCTACAACAGTTTTTAAATCACTGCCTTAAAACGGCCATTGGTTGTGGTGGCTTGAATGAGCTCCAAGATTAGGTGTGTTGTATTTGCTGTAAGTGGATTGTATTGTAAGCAAATGCCATCCATTATACTAGTGTAATAATCAGGCTCATTTATATTCTCCCTTTCTTTATTGAACCTTCCTCCTCTTGCCACTCCTCTGCTTGGCTTCTTTACATCTGCTATGGTTACTCTGTGAAGGATGAAATTATGGTGAGTATATCGTTGCTGTGGAAAACGCAGGTTAAGTGTTGGAGCTACATCTGGGTGGGCTGGACCTTTCCAAATTTGAGATTTGAGTGGGAATGTGGAGATGCCTTCACTTGTGCTCTTTTAGATGCATTGCCATGCTGGGAGTGCCTGAATGAAGGATCCATCGCCACTCCCTGCCCCCACCTCCATTGCCTTATATTACCGATTTCAGTTGGCACCTTTCACTTCGCAGAACTGTGTAAGTGGGAGCAGGATGTTACAAAGGGACGGGGATGTTAAATAAGTAGGCCTATGGCAGTTGGAGTTAATTGTGCGAACATGTGAGGTGGATCTGAGAAAGGCAAATTGGAATTCAGCAAGAGACCAGGAACAAAGACTTAGAGCCAGAATTCTCCAGCCCCTTCTGCCAGCCGGATCTTCCAGACCCTCCAGAGTCAGTGGCCTTTTGAATGGCATGCCACATTTTCCGACCCCACCCCCCGACTCCGACAGAGCCAGAAAATTCCACCCTAGGTGTCCATGTACGTAAATCACTAAAAGCTGAATCACACAAGTCTTTAGAGTGGCTAATGTTGTACTGGCCATTGTCTCAAGTTGGTTGGAATAGAAAAGGGAGGAAGTGATGCTTCAGTTTGACAGAGCCTTGGCGAGGCCCCATAGGAATCGCACCATTCACTCTTGGGCATTGAGCTGGAGAAAAACATATTGGTCAAGGAGGCAGGATAGAGCAAATTCGCCAAAATGATATTGGTGCTTAAAGAATGTTGAATTACAGGACAGTTGGCATAACTTTGGTTTGTATTCCTTAAGCTTAGTAAGTTGAATCCAGGCATTCAACAGGGAATTGGATTATTATCTGAAAAGGAAGAATGTGCAGTGTTATTGGGAGAAGGTTGGGGAATGGCATTAGGTGCATTGCTCAGAGAGCCAGCGCAGACATGATGGGCTCAATGGCCTCCTTCTGTGCTGTGACCATCCTGAGGTTGATCTAATCAAGATTCTTATAATGATAAAGGAATTTGAAAGGGTAGGTTCAGGAGAACTATTACTCCTGACTGGGGAAGTCCAGGTCAAGAGGGCACGACCTTAAAAATTGGAGCTGGGCCATTTCGGAGTGAAATCGGGAACCACTATTTTACACAAAAGGTAACGAGATGCTGGAATGCACTCAATAAGTTCTGAATTCTGGGGGTCAATTGAAATTTTCAAGACACTAATTGCTAGAGTTTTGTCAGGCAAAGATATCAAGTGATATGGAGTTGAGATACAGATCAACCATGATCGAACTGACTGGTGGAATAGGTTTGAGGGATTGAATACCCTCCTCCTGATCCTGTTCTTGGAAAAGCAAGATAGGATTGGATGAAGAAGACCGACTGTCCATTTGATCTGATGGTGCAGAACACCAACCTTAGTACCTTCCCGTCACTTTACTGAGTTATTTCTTAAATATTGCTGAAAAGAGAGACATGTTGCCAAAGCTTTTTGTCTTGTGCGCATCAGGACAAAAACAAGAATGCCAAATTTCAAATGATTATAATTTATACTTCTGGTTGTTTGGTAGTACAAAACTTGAGTATTGCTGATAAAAGCTTTTCACCTTGCACTCATCAGGACAATCGCAAGAATATCAATGTCAGGGAAGCAACAGCTTTATACTGTATGCAAGCGTAAATGAGCCACATTACAAGATCGACTGATTGTCTTAAATTTATTGTTAATGTAGCTATTAGCACACTGTCATGAAAATATAATTTTCATAATATTGTGATTTATTGTAAAAGTGGGTTAATAGTGTGGTTTTGATAGTTCCTCAGTGTGTATGTGTGTGTGAGATTTAATTGAATTGGAGACTGCTGGCCTGGAGGCTTTGAGTCATCAAAGAGAAGCTAGGTTTGAAATGCTAAATATGTAAATGTGACTGAAGTTTTAGAATGTGAGGAAAATTTGCATTTATAGATAAATTAGGTTGTTTGAATTTCAAAGAGACGGTAGGAGGTTATACTTAGTCAGAAGAAGCTAAGCCAAATAGTGTGTTTATTATTTTTCCCAAAGGTTACTGATAATATGAGCACTTTGAAAGATTTATATTATGAGAAAGGTAAAGTTACATAGACATATTGGGGGAAAATGGAATTTGCATGAAAAAGGGAGAAACATGTATAAAGGAGATGAGGTTATATGCCAGAGGAGATCTAACACAAGTGTGAAAAGCCTCCAGCCTCTGTGCAGCAAGTTGCTGTCTACAAGAACCAAAGCCAAGAAAACTCACTTTGAGTTCTACTGTCCAGGATATTGTGTAACTTTGCCTAGATCTGTTTAAATCTATTTTTTTTTTTGCTGTTGTCTTAATGGAGGTGTAACTGGGAGCCAGATTTATTAAGAGTTTATGAGTTATTATAGTAGTAAGTTGTAGACCTATGTATGTACTTGAAATCTTTTCTTTTGTTAATAAATGTTTAATTTAGTTTTCTAAAAGCCTCTGAAATCTTGGTAGTCTTAATACTTCTGAATTCAGGGCACGTGCCTCGAAAAAAATACGAATTACAAAGCAGTGTGACCATGTGATCAAATTTCTCTCATGGATTTGATCAACCTGGCATCCATCACCTGCCACATCATAACACACGCACCCATTTTGATTGAACGAGGCATTGCCATGGAGAAAGCAGAGCCAACTTGCCAACCAATCAATACCTATTCTCCTGCAGTATAAATTGTTCTCATCATTTGAAATTTGGCATTCTTGCATTTGTCCTGTTGAGTGCAAAATGAAAAAGTTCAACAACTTTTCTCTCTTTTCAACAATATTCAAGTTCTGGTCTATTAAATGACTGTTCATTTCTTAAGTGCAAGATGGAGGGTGAAGCTATCTGTAAAGCTCTGACGAATGAGCCCACCAGTATTGGGATAAGATGTTGTCTTTGTCCATGTCACTTTGAGTTAATTAGCTGTGGCTTCATCAGTGAAGACGCTCCTTACTAAGCGAGGACCCTCCATGACACAGTTGTGTCTCTCTTCCTTCCCACCACCTCCCACACAGTAGCACAAGCCAACTCAATTATATCACCAACATATCCTGAGGAAATAAAAAGGAGATTGATTGCCCTTCTCTTATAGATTTTTACTATTTGGTGACGCTGGCAAGCGAGTGGCAACCAATACATATTTTGTTTGAACTGTGGAGTTTCCCTTTAACCGAATGCTGTGGCCCTGCCCTACCTTTTCCTGATCAGGAAGAGCTGGTGTGTTGCAACATTGACCCTTGTTTCTGTTCCTGATGGAACCCAGATGTACATTTGCTTGACTGTGCGTTTTGTGTGTTTGGTGATGTAGCTTGAGCTGATAGTCTATGACTTTTGACTCTCTGTCCTGTTGCATGTCGCTGTTTTTTTTTTTGTTTCTCTATCCTCCCTTCGTTTTAGCTTTAGCCTTTCACGAGTTCGACTGTTGAAACCACCACCCCCACCCCCAACCCCCCTCCCCCTTGATGCCTTGTGTTTCCATGGGGAGTGGGTTTGTGTGTTTTTGTTTAAGGTTCCAGTACTGAGCTGAAGTTTATAGTTTTAACGTAAACCTAAATGGCTGAGTTGGTGGGGGGTAATTGGCCCGTCTTCAAAGAAATAAAAAGATGTTGATTCTCTGTGATTTGCAGCTCGAGCTCTTGTGACTCCCACTGGAAAAGGCGGTCAAAACACAGGCTCCGAGGGTGGGAGCAGGGCCTCTATGCTTCACTGACAGGATGTCATTCATTTGTCAGTCCACGTGCCTCTGCGATTTGTCTCATTCCACTTGGATATTTGGAATTCCCGTCTTTTGCCGTTGGTGTGAACCTGAGCCCTATCCTGTAAAGTACAGTCTTTCACAGGCCTTTTTGGTTCTCTGCATTTCCTGCAATCGTGACCCTACCACCAAGTCATCACGTGCTGGAAAAGCATTGTTTTCTCTCGAGTGCAAAACCTATTTCAAATTTTGGCCACTGTCCCAGCAAACATGAGAGGCCCACCTCTCCCTGCACTCTCCTCCCCCCCCCCCACCCCCCCACACCACCGCCAAAACAGAAACATGAACGGGAAGGGAAATCCAGAGGGAATATTTTCTGTTCCAAACTCCCGCTCACCTATCTGACGCGTGCAGCCCTTTATTTTTAGTAATATGTAGGGTGCGAATTTGAGGATGGAAGTTAATTCCGAGGAATGGGAGGGAGGGATGATGATTAGAAACTGCTCAAGTTCCACTCTCATATTTGATCATGGCATCAAAAACCCTCAAATAGATTCTAACCTTTTTAATCAACTGTCTGTTTTCTATGTATAGAAGCCACTGTAATTTTTTGCCTATAAATCTGCTGTAACACGCATTGATTTACATTAGATGGCGTGTGTGAATCCAAGCTATACGTTATATGTGAGAGATTATAGTTATTAGCCTGCTTTCCGGGTGCTCATTCTTCCTCATATTTCTTTCAGGTAATCAGGAAGGGCTGGCTGACCATCAACAACATTGGCATCATGAAAGGAGGGGCCAAAGAGTACTGGTTTGTGCTGACAGCTGAGAATCTTTCCTGGTACAAGGATGATGAGGTCAGTTCTTCATTCTCTTCCTTCCTTTTAAATGTGCTGGTGGTAAGGATGAGCAAAGTTATTTTATTTTCAAGTTGAGAAACCTAGGAGACGGTGTAGGTGGGTTGGGGCAAAGCAAAGGACCACGTGGAGGACCTCACCAAGGCTGGAAGGTATAGGGGAGATGGCGAGGCAGGTCAGGAAGCAGTGGTTAAGTGATGCCAAGCCCTAAGGCTTTTAAAAGTCTGTAGATTGTAGGAAGGACTGACGCTACATTTGGAGAAAGATTGAGGTGTAATGCAGCGAGTCTCACACTAAGTTCTGTTCTCCCGTCATCCATCTGCTTGCTGGCCATTGGCTCCTGGTCAAGCAATGGTCTTTATTCTGATCCTTGTTTTCTAATTGCTCTGTGGCCTCACCCCTCTCTATCTCTGTAACTTCCTCCAGCTGTACAACCCCCCGAGATATCTGTGCCGCTCTAATTCTAGCCTCTTGAGCATTCCCAATTGTAATCGTCCCACCATTGGTGGCCCTGTCTTCAGTTGTCTTGGCCTTCAACTCTGGAATTCCCTCTCCACCCTCTCAGGCCCCTACTTCACTTTCCTCTTTTCAGACACTCCTTAAAACCTATCTCTTTGACCAAGCTTTTGGTCATCTGATCTAACACCCCCTGATATTTTGTTTTATAATGCTCCTGTGAAGTGTCTTGAGATGGTTTATTATGTTAAAAGGTGCTAAGTGCTACATAAATATAAGCTGTTGTTTTGATTTTGCCAGTGGAGTTGCTAAAGGGCGGGGGGGGGGCATAAAGAGTGAAACTGAACTTGAGGAGAAATTCAGAGATATGGAGGCTGTGAGAAGGAGAGAGTGTGGAGTCTTGAGGTTAGAGAACGAGGGCTGGTCTAACACCAACATTTTCCCCTTATCCTGTCCAGACATGTGAGAGCGGTGCAGGAAGTAGCAGATGGAGAGATTTATACTTTACAGGGAGTTGAAGGGACCAAGAGGAGACCAAGCTTTTTAGAGGCAGTTCAACAAGGGCTCATTTACATCCATTAGTAAATATGTGCTGTGCTATTACATATTGACTTCTTATGCCAAGTCTCTGAGGCTCCATATGATATTCCAACATCATTCACAGTCCAGGCCCAAGTTGAACCCCTTCCTTGCCAACCTACCAAAAGCTGAAATACTCTCCAAAAAAACTGCTGAAGCAAAAATTATCCAAAATATGGACATAGGAGATGAAGAGTTCCACTGAACATATGACAGAGGCTTGTTGTAGCTTAAGCTGGGGGTATATCCAAAATTTCCTCAGTTGTATTGGAGGAAGAAGTCTTAGATACATGAAAGCTTGAAAGGGAATATAAGGACTGAGGTACACATTTATTGTGGGGATGAATCTGGGACCCTGCCCTCCTCAGTGCATTTTCCAGCATCTGAATGATGACAGTGGGTTATCCAGACCCTGACTGTTTGTATAATGTTGCTGGTTGACATTGATGTGTTAGCTGTTGTGTTTATTTGTGCCACAACTCTAGGGGGAGCACTTCCTGCACATGCACAGTTGCAATCTCAGTGTCAGTGTTAGCTGCCGGCATGAAAACAAACAAGTTGGCTTCACAAAGACTAATAATAAAGTTCAAATTACCCATTTTTAAGCCTGTGCTGTCCTTAACCAATTGCAAACTCTTGTATCCACTCTACCTATAATTTACCAATTCTTCCCTCTGTAAAACATGCTCTGATGTTTCAGTAAACGATGAAGATATAGAATTAGGAAATTTTAGTAAATGAGATTCTTACAATTAATTCTCCACATTGGTATTTAATATTTAGTTGAAGGACACTTGATGGTTAAAAAAATCAACAAAAAGGTATTTGGAATAAAATATGTAAGGAGAAATTCATTGCCTGATGTGAAGCACCAGCCTTAATATCTCATAATGTGGCTCAATGTCAAATTTTGTTGGATAATGCTCTTGTGAGCCACCTTGGGACAGTTTTATTATATTAAAAGTGCTAAAGAAATGCAAGTTGTTGTTGGGACAATATAGGGGTAGTTTTATTAATCAAAGATTGGAAAGTCTGAGACATTTTCACACATTGCTGTCTTTCATTTTAACATGTCACAAATTCAATATTTTACTTTGTTTCTTTGATCAACTGTGCACAGCTGTTTTATTTTCAATTCAAGGAATAAATCAAAAATACATTATTCCTATTTATGTGTGCTAAGATCAGCTTTTGGCAATGGTTAATATGTTGTATGTTATGGTTAGTATAACTTCTGGTACTTTTGGAAAATACATCACATTGAACTGTACTGCACTGCATTCTACTGGTGGCTTATGAAGAGAAATAGTGTAATAATTATTATAAATGTTGGTTACAATACAACCTATGACACTATTGTACTATACTGAGGGATGTAGCGTAGGCTGTATTTACACAATGGTTTGCTTCATTATAACCTTGTAGATGTCAGAGGCCTCATGCTTGCACTGAGGGCCTAGGCTGATCTTTGACTGTGTGACCTACTCTTCTCCTTAAAGCCACCTCTTTGACCAAGCTTCTGGTCACCAGTCCTCCTATATTTCCTTTGGTGTCATATTTTTGTCTGATAATGCTCCTGTGAAGTGCCTGAGAATGTTTTACAAGGTTAAAAGGTGCTATATAAATACAAGTTGTGTTTGTTGGTGTTTGCACTGCCTGAGAGTATGGTGGAAGCAGATGTAATCAAGGCCTTCAAAAAGGAATTAGATAATTATCTCGGGGTCAGTGGGGTGGGAGGGGGGAGTGGAATTCAGGACAATGGGGAAAAGGTGGAGGAATGGGATGAGATGAGCTGCTCCTGCAGAGAGCTGGCACAGGCATGATGGGCTGAATGACCTCCTCCTGTGCTGTAACCGTTCAATGAATCTGTGAGCTGCAGTCCAGAGTGCCGTCAGAATCTTTCCTTTTTGCTAAGTGTCTGCCCCAGTTGCTCTCCTCCCAGTGTGACCCCACTTCTGGGTGGTCCTGTTTAACAGTGGACCTCCGCACATTACCCTGATGTTTGCGGAGCATCTTCATGGAGCCGTTAGCACCTGCAAGGGCACAGAAGCCACAAGAGGTGCAAACAATCACGGAGGCTGTCATGTCCGCGTTTCACATCCAGGGGTTGGGACCTGCAAAGATTACGGAGCCCCAAGGACTCCCCCTCCAATACCACTTGGGGATTCCAGTTACTGACATGCATTTCTCCTCCAGGAATCTATTTTAACAAAGAAAACAGAGGGCGCTAGATGGGGACTAACTGGAAATGAAGGCTAAAACTTGGATCAAATGTTTTTTTTAAATTGTAAGTAATTTACCCCTTCATTAAAAATGTAACTTCCATCAGCAACATTTTCTCAGTATCTAGCGGTTTGGCTTGTATAATGGTCACCGTGTTCCAATGTTGAACATTAAATACATTGCAAAGCCTGCAGGTGCCTCTTGCTCCATCTAGTGGTTGCAGGTAACATTATTCAACCTTTTGCACTATTTTTTCCACATTGGCTGGAAGGACCCCTAATTATTGGCCAGGGGACCAGGGAGAATTCCCCTGCCCTTCTTCGAAATAGTGCCGTGATATCCTTTTGCGTCCGCCTGCGTGGCAGACAGGGCCTCGGTTTAATGTCTCGCTCCAAAGCCGGCACCTCCGATAGTTCTGCACTCTGTCAGGACTGCACTGAAGTGCCAAGCCGGATTATGTACTCAAGTCTTTAGAGTAGGGCTTGAGCCCACAAGCTTCTAATTCAGAGGCCAGAGCGTAACTAAGGCTAAACTTGGGGCAGGATTTTCACCCAGATGGGTGTGGCCGAACCTGAAAACTTGGCATCGTCCAGCACCCAGGCCGTTTAGCCAGAGGTGGGACAGGGAGTGGTCGGGCTACCTGCCCACAAGCAGTGGGTAGCTAATAAAGGACATTTAAAGGCCAATTAAGGCCTGTTATCAGAGGAGTGGCTGCCTGATCGCTGATCAGGGGGCCAGCGCTCCAGGCAAGCTTTGGGGCCCTCCTCGCCTGCCTGATCACAACTGCGTCCCCAGGCTGTCATGTGGAGTGGAGCCTCCTCCCCTCCCCCCTCCATAATGATGGCTCGGTTGCTCATTTTGTTTTATTTTGAAGTTTAGGATAGTTGGAGAGAGGTCACCTCCATTTTGAAGCATCTTTTTTCTTTCCCTCTCTCTTAACTGAAAAGGCAGCCTGCAACCTCTTCCAAGCTGGAAGGCCTCCTATTGGTCCTCCAGCTCCAAGAGCCGGCCCACCATTGTTAATTGGATGGCGAGCCCACCCTCTGGCCAGCAATTGGCCAATTCAGGGAAGATCGCTGCCGGGTAACTGTTCTCCGCACAATGACCCCATTTAACCCTGACATCGGGGTCCTGACCCCAAACCAAAAACCCTGCCCTTTGATTGTGTAATGAAGAAAGCCAGCCATTGGCCCGGAGTTTGAAATTCATGCATGCTTTACAATCTGCTAAATTCCTTCACCAAACACCAACGAATCTCTGACTGACCTGGGCCTGTGTTTACTTACAACAACTGATGGTTTTGTGGCCTTAAAGCAAGATTTTGCAAGTGGTTGAAGTGCCCGTCTAAAGCAGGTGGAGGCCTGGTAAATGTATGGAAATCAGGGAGCAACACGATCCCAGTGCAATTTTAACCTGTGAGCTGGTGCGGTTTTCCCATTCAGCAGGAATGGGTCTCCAGAAGGTCTGATGATAGAGGAGGCTCTTCTGGTAAGTCTAAAGATAGGAGAGGCAGGATCCTATAAGGAAAGTTCTGGCCTCCCCTCCTCTATATACCTCCGTAACCTCGCCCTGCGCCCTGAACTGCTCTTGAAGGCCACCCTCTGGAAGTGGGTGATAGGTAAAGTGCTGTCCAATCTTCGCCTGGTTAACAGCTACTCTTCCCCTTCTTCTCACACACATTCTGGTTGGCAAGCAGACCAGTGATTCTTCACTGAGGCCTGGGAGGTGCAAGTAGCCCAAAGCTGAAATTTGGACAGGTTGTTGTGTTTCCATACATCCAGCAGTGGTCCTCCCTGTCAGTGGCCCTCTCCACGGGGTAAAACCCAACCCAAAGTTTCAGGTTAGCGGCAGAATAATATATTGTGCGTGACATGGCCTTACCCCCTATCCTCATGACTTTTTTGCATCAGCTGACACCATGAATGGAATTTGTGACCACGTGGACTGGCTGAGGTGAGTAGTGTAGGTTCGTTTTAGGGAAAGCCAAATAATTACGTGAGGGAGAAAGGACTGAAAGATCAGGTTGAATGAAGCAAACAGAGAGAGGGGAGAGTTTGTGTGAACCACAGGCATTGTCCAGTCAAGCTAAATGACATTAGCTGTAAATCTGCTATAAATATATTGTAAAACATGATTTTACAACAATTATGCCAATTAGCCACGATTGAATAGAATGGTGGAAGAAACTTGAAGGGCTGTCACGGACATGAAGGGGTTTTATTTAAACAGCCCTGATTTTTCCTCTCTCAATCTGTCCGCTTTTGATTTTTGATTTCCCTCTTTGTAAGCGGTGGCATATTTTCTCCAACCTCTCAGTTCTGGAGGTATCCAATCCTCTATTAGTAACCCCACAGCAAACTTGAGATCGTGTAAAATCAGAGGGTTATTTTATTTTACATGCACTCAAAATGCCAAGAGGGTGTGTTGCTATGTAGCCCTTGGTACATTTGTATAATAAAAGAGAGATAAAGGAAAGAAAGGGGCACAGGGCAAAGACCCCAGAGATGATAAGATTTGTTGTTTCACATGAGTTCCGAGTCCAGATTCAAAGTCCAATGGTATATTCTTTCAGAGTTGGCAGGTTGAAGACTGATGCTGGATGATTCACTTTCCCAATAGAATTGACTTCCAAAATGAGGTGGGCCCATAGGGATGAATTAGTTTTGGAGGCACTGGTGCAGAAGTTCAGAGGTTCTCGTAGAAACAGTGTAGATGAGGGCCTGGCAATTTAAACCTGGACAGAGCTCTGGTTCTGTTGCTGTTTGGTTGATGGAAGATAGCAGACTCCCTCTTTCAGCTCGACAAGGCAATGTTACAGGTTCTAGCAGCTTCACAACCTCTTTCTCACTTTGTTTGACAATGCAGCATGAGGAGGACCAGCAGCTTCAAAGAGGAATCCAAACGGATCCAATCACATTTATTTTGGAGGAGGGAAAGAGTCCCGTTTGGATATGGAGGCATCCCTCTGATTTTAAAAAAAAACAAGAAGCATCATTTACCCACGTGGCAATTCTTTCTGAGCTGCCATCCCATGGTGGTGAAGCTGGTACCATTTTGCTTGCCTCACTGGAGGGAGTTGGAAGGTGAAGGAAAGAGAGTCAGTGCGGTTATAGTTCATTTTGTTGACACTTCTCTTTTTGTTCTCCCCTTCTTGTAGCTGTGCACAATGGTTACTCTGCAGTACAGTGCAGTGTGCTGATCCAGTCCTCTGCCATTTGGAGTGAGATTTCAAAATAAAACAACCGGCTTGTGATGTCTATTATCTTTTTATTAAAAAAAAATGACTTGGTGGAAATTATTGCCCTCCCCCAAGGTGAGTTTGGAGGCAGGGGGTATTTCATTGGGTGGGGACCCCACTTCCTTTCCTTCTCTGCCCTGATTTAAGGCTGTAGTGTGAAGGCTCATGGGTGGCCTATCTCCCCTGACGCCAGTTGAGGCCCTTAGATGGATCTCACCCCGTCTCTGCTGGCATTGCACTGGTGCCGGGTGGGGGTGGGGGTTTGGTGGGGTGGGGGGTGTTTATATGTGGGAAGCCTGAAAAGCAAACCCTGTTGCGTTTGCTTGGGGAGTCCCAGCCGGTGGGTGGAGGTGTGGGGGGGCGGGGGGGGATGGTTTGCTTGTTGTCAGGCACTCTTTGCCCACATTGGGAAGGTGGGGGCCCTCTGAGAGCCACCCCTCTGCCATTTCTCCTGACCCCCACAGCTTGTGGACCCCCCTTCCCACCCCATGACACCCATCACTCACCTATGGCCTGTGTCCCTCACTGATCCTGGGCCTCTGGTCGGAGGTTTGCCGGCAGCTACTGCTGTTCCCAGTTGCGCTGATGGCGCAATGGAGAGCTGCTGGCCTCTCATTGGCCAGCAGCACTTTTGGGGGAGGGGGGGGGGGGTAAGTGTTGGGTTGGGTTGGGGGGAGCAGGATTTCTGCTCTTGGAATCCTTGATCCTGGGGAAAGTCTACCCCCACTAGCCGCTTATGTACCTGACTGGCACTGAACATGGTGGGTCTTCCCCAAAGGAGGCGACGTGGATTTTGCTGTCTCTCCGGCCAGCCCTGGTGGCCTTGATTAAATTCTGCCTGTCTGAGTGGGCCTTACGATGACACTGGCTCTGTTTGTGGTTGGTGCTCTGTTGGTCGAGGCTGAGTTTTTATTCTTAGCCTTGGGAAGGTCGGCGTGTGTCCAGTTTGCTCTGGTGGTCTGGCAGAAAATTAAAGGCTTACCCACTTGTCATCTGTCTCTTTTTCTTCAGTGCCGGATTGTGCCAGAATATCTGGTGCCAGTAGGTGTGGTTGAAGGGCCTGCTATAAATAGTAGTAGCTCAGCCTCACATCGTTTCACCAGGCCTCCCAAAATCAAACACCAAATCTTGTCTCCACAGCAGAGAGAGTGCAGAACTCAACCATTTAGAGCCATGTGCATTTATGTGGTGCTTTTCACAACCTCTGGAGTCTAACCGCTTTAAGGACCTCATTTGGGAACAATGAAGTGTAGTTTTGTTTTCTTAATTTATTCACAGGATGTGGGTATCACTGACTGGGCCAGCATTTATTGCCCATCCCTAATTGCCCTTGAGAAAGTGGCGGTGAGCTGCCACCAGTCCATGGGGTGTAAGGAGGGAGTTCCAGGATTTGACCCAGTTGTAATGCAGGAAACACAGCAGCCAAACAGCGCACAGCAAGCTCCCGTGAACGGCAATGTGATGATGACCGGATAATCTATTTATTGTGATGTTGATTGAACGGTAAATATTGGCCAGGACACTGAGATAACTCCGCTGTTCTTCTTCAAAAATAGTGCCATGGGATCTTTTACATCCACCTGAGCAGGCAGGTGAGCCTCGGGTTAACATCTTGTACAAAAGACTGCACCTCTGACAGTGCAGCACTCCCTTGATACTGCATTGGAGTGTCAGCCTTGATCTTGGCGCTTGGGCAATGGATCAGGATTTGAACCTGGAGCCTTGTACTCGATTGGGAGTGCTGAGACACAGCTGACTTTTAGATTTTAATACTTTTGGGCCAATAGCTTCCTCTGCTTGTTCCCTTTCCATATGATAAACCACTGGAACAGGAGGAAGCGATTCAGCCCCTTGAGCCTGTGCATCATTCAGTTAGACCATGGCTGATCTGCACCTTAAGTCCATCTACTGCCTTCATTCTGTCACCTGTAATACCCTTTCCCTAACAAAATTCAATCAAACTCGATTTTGGGATTTGCTATTGAACACCCCCCCATCAACAACTTTTTGGGGGTAGAGAGTTCCAGATTCCTAGTGCCTTGTTGTTAAGGGCCAAATTTCCTATCTTGATGGTGCATAGTCTCAGTACCCGGTGCAAAAATTTCCACCATGTTGTGTTGGGTTTGTGGGATGGGCACTCCGGTTTCTGACTGGGCTGAACCTTCTAAATGTAAACCAGACACCCAAATAGCTTTCCAATTTTCCTGCTTATTCTCCTCACGCTGATTGGTGAAGCTTCTTTGTGAACTTTAATGAGCAGCAGAGGAAACCACAGGACTCGAACCCTGTTACCTCACCCAAATCTACCCTCTAAGGTCTTGGCTTTGGTTCATTAAATACTCTAAATGCTCGATTCACTTCATCCTTTTCAAAAATCACCCTAGCCATTCCTCAAACATACCTGCTCTTTTGCAGCTTTCCATATCTTCTACACCTGCAGAAAGTTGAGACCCATACCAGAGTTTTATAATAACTCTACTTCTCCTACCACTCCTCCCCTTCTCTTTGCATCTTTCAGATGAGATGTTAAATCAAGACTCCATCTGCTCTTTTGGGTGAATGTAAAAGATTCCATGACACTATTTTGAGGAGGAAGAGGGGGGTTATCCACAGTCTCCAGGTCAATATTTATCCCTTAACAAACATCAGTTGAAACGGATTTTTATCAAGCGAGCTTTCTGTGTGCAAATTGGCTCTTGTGTTTCCTAATTTATTTTTGAAGTGTTATCACTGGGGTATTTCATTGGCTGTGAAGAGCTTTGGGACATCCTGAGGTCATGAAAGGTGCTATATAAATGCAAGTTTTTTTTCTCTCTGCCTTTCTCGTCCTCTCATTTTCTCCCTCCTTTTCTTTCTCTCTGGCTTTATTTCATTCTTTCTCTATTTTCATCACTCTTCCTTGCTCTCTTTCTCCCTCTCCTTCACTATCTCATGTTTTTTTCCTCCCTCTCTCCCGTACACTATCTGGAATGGCAGTTGCATTGTGTAGAGCATTGGCTCAGATGCAGGGGTGAGTGGGTTTTGCCTAGGCTTGGTTCTGAAGCATGCAATAAAATGCAGCTATCTGAAATCTATGCAGTGATGGGTGGAGGTAGTGTGTCGGCTGAGTTTCTGAGCCGTCTATCCTGTCTTGAAAGAACAAAAAGAAATCTGCTCAACTTGTGCGAAACTGCTGTTGGAGAATTATTTTGTTTTCCCTGAAAGGTTTCTATTCTGGAAGAAGTTACAGTTTAAATTGTTCAGAGAGATATTCCTGGTCTTTGAATGCTGCCGTTCTAGTGTGTGAGACACGTGTATCACATCCTCACTTAGAGACGCAAACAAACAGTAAGATATCATTCACTGTTCCCCACCCACTTCAGGTTGCCAACCCTTCTGAATTGCCCTAGAGTCTCCAGGAAGTAAAGGCTCATCTTCAGGACATGGCTGTGAGTCTGCTGCACCATTCGAAAAGGTCAAGGCCGATCTGATTGTGGCCTTAACTCCACTTTCCTGCCTGCCCCCTGTAACCCTTGCTTCACTTGTAGATCAAAAATCTATCTTTACTCAACCTTGAGTATATCCAATGACCCAGGCTCCACTGCTTGCTGAGGTAAAGAACTCCAAAGGCTAACAACTCTCTGAGGGAATAAGTTCCTCCTGATCTCAGGGGAGATTCCTTCTTCTTAAACTCTGCCCCTCGATTCCCCCATGAGGGGCAACATTCTCTCAGCCTCCACCCTGTCAAACCCCTTCCATCTTAAATACTTCAATAAGATCACCTCTCATCCATCTAAACTCCAATGAGCATAGGCTCAACCCACTCGACCTTTCCTCATAAGACAAACCCTTCTTCCCAGGAATCAAGCTAGTGAGTCTCCTCTGAGCTGCTTCCAATGCAAGTATGTACTCCCCACCACCTTAAAGAAGGAGACTAAAACTCTACCTAGTATTCCAGGTGCGTTCTCACCAATGCCCTGTACGGTTGTAGCAAGACTTCCCTACTTTTATACTCCATTCCCCTTGCAATAAAGGCCAACATTCCATTCACCTTCCTAATTACTTGCTGTACCTGCACACTAACATTTTATGATTCATGTACAAGGACACCCAGATCCCTCTGCACCATAGTTATATAAAAAAAGGTATTGGGGCTAAAACTGACAGTCAAGTATTATCCAATCAGATAATTTCCATTTGGAGTGGGAAGTTGATATAAATGGACATGATAGAGGACCAATAGTGGAAGTATGGGAGCAGGGTGGATGGAGGCAGATGGTCACGTGCTGAAACCTCCAGGAAAATGCCCACATAGAGTTGGTAACTTTACACCCACTTACTCTTCCCTCACAGCACAATTCAAAGCCACCATTTTGGAAAGGTTGAGTACATTAATTTAAGCCTAACTTCTTAAACAAACGTCTTGGTAGATTCCTCACCGGTGGGAGGAATTGTTTCAGTCATTATTTGGAGAAAATCCTTTGGTTGCTGTGGTACTGCACTCAGACTATGATGGGATAGCAAGGCTAATTCCAAAATGGCTGCCCCCAAAAAAAGACTTGTATTTATATCACGCCGTTTCATGACCTTAGGATGTCCCAAGGCAGCCAATGAAATAAAAACAAAAAACTGCGGATGCTGGAAATCCAAAACACAAACAGAATTACCTGGAAAAACTCAGCAGGTCTGGCAGCTTCGGCGGAGAAGAAAAGAGTTGACGTTTTGAGTCCTCATGACCCTTCGATTCACCCCTCTCCTTGGATTCACCCAGTTCTGTTGAAGGGTCATGAGGACTCGAAACGTCGACTCTTTTCTTCTCTGCCGATGCTGCCAGACCTGCTGAGTTTTTCCAGGTAATTCTGTTTT
Organism: Carcharodon carcharias; assembly: GCF_017639515.1. NCBI lineage: Eukaryota > Metazoa > Chordata > Chondrichthyes > Lamniformes > Lamnidae > Carcharodon > Carcharodon carcharias. The sequence goes on along the minus strand of NC_054474.1, from coordinate 155,697,419 downwards.
TGTTGCAGCCAATGAAATACTTGTTTTTGAAGCGTAGTTACTGTTGTAATATAGGAAATTCATCCAAATGCTAATGCCTTTAGGATTTAAAAAAATGGCTTTGAATTCTTGAGTAGGTAGTCTGTGGAAAAAAAAAACGATCTTTATTGGCAGGGTAAATTGCCTTCTAAGCCCTTTCATGATGTTAACAGACTGAGGTTGGCAACAGAGTGACTTCATTTTCTCCAGCTCTGTGTTTATTCATGTATGAATATTAATTTTTTTTTAAAATTGGAGCTAACTTCTGCTGTGTAAAATTAAACTGTGCTGCAGATAAGGTTTGCACCATGCTAGAAAGTGGTCATGGCTTTTTGAGGTGGCTCCCCCAAATAATGAACTGGCCTCCTTCAATTCCAGTGATTTAAATGGACACAGTGTTTGTTCAAAAAAAATTTTTTTTCCGCTCGATCCCTTAGCTGACTGTCTCCCGTGCTGCACAGCTTTGAGCAGCTGAAAGCGCAGGTACCGCCAGCCCCTGCCCTGCCATCGCTACTAATGAGAGTGGCCTGCTTGGCGCCTGAGGAGGGAGCATGTTTTCCCTCTGTGGGGAAGTGTCTGGCCTCTGCCCACGGCTTCCCTCTCCCATTGCCCCACCTCACTAGCAGTGGCACAGGACTCTATGCATGGGGAATATTGGACATCTGGATTCATTTTTTTAAAAACTGCGAGCGGGCCTGCCTTCACAGCTTTTAATATCCATTATACATTCACAGAAATAGTGGCTCAATGTAGCAGCTTAGAGGCAGACATAAAATGGACCAGTTGCAGACACTGTTTCAAATGTGTAAGAAATTATAATCTCAGTATTTAGCAACCCTGCTCCACAATAGGGGATACTGTGTGACTTAAAGAGTAACAGATGTTGGCAATTGGAGGGTTAATGAAAAAGAATGTGCTTTCTTGTCTATAATTGTAGTCTTTAGCATGCCAGTCATTTGCCTCATTCTGTTGATCTATGGAATACTTCTACATCTGCAGGAAGTCACTACTGAGCCAGTAAAAGGATCCAGATGTTGTGGGCCCACATGGTTCTACACTAGCAGGGAGAGTCAAACAGCGAGATTGAGTCACAGGAGCTGAGACAGAGATTGGGAAAGAATGAGGCCGAGACACAAACAGTGATGGGCACAAAAAAAAAGACTTGTTTGTTTCTTCACTCTCTCTCTGTCTCTCTCTTTTTCTCTGCCTATCTTTCTCACATAGGCGAACAGGCAGAGTGCGAATGAGATTGAAGAAACAAACACGTTTTGATTCGTTTTTAAAAAAAGGGAACAAAGACCAAGAGATCAAAACGCAAAGATTGTAAAAGTGAGGGAGGCAGATGAAGAATGATTTGAGGCAGAAGGCCGAATCTTTTGGGCCTGGTTGACATGGGGACGGGGCTGGAAAATTGCGGCCGGCCTGTATGTCAGCTTCCTGACGTCAGCCGGCATGATCGACTTGGGTTTGGGGCCCGGGAAGGCCGCCCACTCCCAGGAGGCAATTCGGGCAGGCGGTTAGGCTTGTTGAGAACTGCGCTGAGCAGACCTTTGGCTCTCCAGCTTCAATAGCCTGCCCACCACCCTTACGTGGACAGGGAACCTGTCTCCATGCCAATTAAGGGATCACTCATGTGAGAACCTTGCCTTCAATCGATTTCGGACCGGAGGCAGGTTCAGGACCTGAAAATCTGTTTCCCACCTCTCTGGGGAAAAGTCAGCCTGGAGACTGAGAAAGCGAGAATGATTCTCAATACTGCTGGAATGTAAAACCAGTGTTGTGGGCTGGACTCCCATTATAGAAACCACTTGATTAAAGGGTAACTAGATGGTTTCTAAAACAAAGTCTTAACCCATAAAACTAGTTTCATGCTCCAGCTGTAAGTTGCAAATGACTCCCAGAATGTGTCAAACAAGGAGGTATTTCAGAGAGGCAGACAGAGAGAGTCAAACCATGATTGAAACAATTAAAAGCAGCTTAGAAACAGAAACCAAGGCCAGATTTTAGCATCAGGTGGTTAGCAAAAGCAACATTCATCATTGACAGGCTTTCCTATTCCCCTTCTCTCAAGCCACTTTGATTTTTTTTTCTTCCCTCCACTTGCACAGTCTAGTGTTGCCAACCCCTTTGGGATTGGCCTGGAGTCTCCAGGGATTAAAGGTCAATCTTATGGGTGAAGCACAGGAGAAATAACTTGGAGGCTACAACAAAAAAATGTTTTTAAATTGAATTTCTTACAACACTTGCACTAATTTGTTGTAAAAGAAAAAAGAGCTGTAAATGGGGAACAAAAAGCTGTTTGATTAATGGGGACAGGTGACCATGTCATGAAACCTCCAGCAATATGCCACTGTTATTATGGGTTTGTTTTGGGATTAATTGGCTTCTTACTGTAGAAGAGATCTTACTGGAGGCAATGGTCCTTTCTTCAAAAACACTTACTTACACGCTAACTATTTACAACTGTTAGGTAAGACCAGGACATAGCTGGAACCACTCTCTAATATGCATCACACCCATTTCCTCTGACTGACATCACTGTGATATAAACTACTGAGCACGTGCATAAAGAGCTGTCATTAGAGTTAACCCTCTAATCTACAATGTCCAATCAGAGTCGGATACCATTGCACGTTCCCAGAGAAAGATGTTAATCAATTCAGTGCCTCCTGCATTGTACTCAGGCTCACACACACAATACCCATTCCTCTCCAGAATTTGTCTCATCTTAACTGAATTGAGCCTATGTGTAAAAAAGAAGGGCCATCAAACTGTTGGAATGAAAATAGCTAATTCACCCCATTTACAATAGTTCGCTTTAAATTAATGTTCAGGACAATAATTAGCTTCCTCATCCCTGGGTATCCAGACAGAATCAGTCAATCCCTCCATGGTGTTGGATGTTTGTTTTCTATCTCACCCCAAACTCCCCCATACTGTGATTGGATGTTGCCATCTCTGGTTTTTTGACCAAGTCCAGGATGGAGGGTGATACCATGTGATTCACTCCTGGAGGTGGATCCTGAACAAATCCTTGTTGTTGTTACAAAGGCACTATGTCCTATTGCTTTTGTAAGATCATTCCACTTTAAACCAAGTACCTGATTATTGAGTGACTGTCTGGAAATTTCTGATATGTAAATCTGACAACAACAATCTTCAATTAAAAAAAAATAGTATTTAACCACTTAGACCATAAGACGTAGGAGCAGAAGTAGGCCATTCGGCCCATCGAGCCTGCTCTGCCATTCAATGAAATCATGGCTGAGCTGATAATCCTCAACTCCACTTTATTGCCTTTTCCCCACAACCCTTGATTCCCTTACTGATTAAAAATCTGTCTATCTCAGCCTTGAATATATTTAACGATCCAGCCTCCACAGCCCTCTGAAGTAAAGAATTCCACAGATTCACTACCCTCTGAGAAGGAATTCCTCCTCAGCTCTGTTTTAAATGGTTGACCCTTTACTCTGAGATTATGCCCTCTGGTCCTAGACTCTCCCACAAGGGGAAACAACCTCTCAGCATCACTTCATAGCTTCTTGCTGTTGAGATATTAACAATTAAGGTTTTCAAATCATTTTCATCAGCAAGAAAGGGAATAACTTGCACTTGTATAAAGTTTTTAATGACTGCAAGATATCCCAAAATACTTCACGGCCAAGGAGATACTTTGTGACGTGTAATTGCTGAAGAACTGAAACTCTCATTGCAAAATATGATGCTGGTTCTGTTCTGTTCCTATCCTCCTACTTTGCAGTTGTGGATTTAATACAAGGCATCAGCTGACCTGATGGGCCTGATTTTGGCCTTTGGGTGGGGATCCCGAGGTTGGGTGCAGTTTGAGTGTCCCAATCCCGCGCTGTCGGGAACAGCAGCCTGGTAGTGATTTCCCATCCATTGGTCTATTAGAGGCAAGAGGGCATCCCCACCATCCCATTAACGATGGTAGGTGGGCTCTTGAAACTGGAAGACCAATAGCAGACCCTCCAGCATGGTAGGTGTGCAGCTTGCCGTTGTAGGCAAGAGAGTGAAAGACTCCAACTTGAGATGAACTTTCAGTAACTTTACAAAAATTTAACGTAAAAAAAATCACCACAGCTGCCAGGCCACCATTGTGGAGGGGGGAGAGTTGGCTGGAGCAGCATTTATTGCTCATCCCTAATTGCTCTTAAGGTGGTAGTGAGCTGCCGCCTTGAACTACTGCAGTCCATGGTACACCCGCAGTGCTGTTAGGGAGGGAGTTCCAGGATTTTGACCCAGTGACAGTGAAGGAACAGTGATATATTTCCAAGCCATGATGGTGAGTGGCTTGGAGGGGAACTTTCAGGTGGTGGTGTTCCCATGTGTCTGCTGCCCTTGCCCTTCTACACGGTAGTGATCATGGGTTTGGAGCGTGCTGATAAAGAAGCCTTGATGAGTTGCTGCAGTGCATCTTGTAGATGGTACACACTGCTGCCACTATTTGTCGGTGGTGGAGGGAGTGAATGTTTAAGGTGGTGGATGGGGTGCCTATCAAGCGAGCTGCTTTGTCCTGGATGGCACTGAGCTTCTTGAGTGTTGTTGGAGCTGCACTCATCCAGGCAAGTGCAGAGTCTTCCATCACACTCCTGACTTGTGCCTTGTTGATGGTGGACAGGCTTTGGGGAGTCAGGAGGTGAGTTACTCGCCGCAGAATTCCCAGCCTCTGACCTGCTCTTGTAGCCACAGTGGGTGGGGAGGCTCGAAACCTGCCTGGAATGCTAGCTCCCCCATCATGGCCTGTTATCTGGAGACTTCCATCCAGCAATTGGGCTGCATCAGAAGTAGGGTTGGTGGGGGGAGGGGGGGGTGCAGGGGGGCAGTCAGCAGGTTGACTAAAAAAATTCCAGTCAGTCTCTGATAATTGGCCTTAATTGGCAAAAGATTTACTTTAATTGGCTACCTGCTGCTTGCAAATGGGTAGATCTCCCTCCCCAGCTCCAATGTGCGGTTGTATGTAGACTACATAAAGAGATATTAAAAATAAAACTACTCTGCAGCTGGTGCCTGGGAGAGATGGTGGCATAGTGGTAATAATCCAGAGGCCCAGGCTAATGGTCTGGAGACACAGGTTCGAATCCCACCATGACAGCTGGTGGAATTTAAATTCAATTAATAAATGTGGAATTGAAAGCTAATCTCAGTAATGGTGATAGTGAAACTCTCATTTATTGTTGTAAAAGCCCACCTGGTTCACTAATGTCCAATAGGGAAGGAAATCTGGCCTACATGTGACTCCAGGCTCTTAACTGCCCTCCGAAATGGCCTAGGAAGTCATTCTGCTCAAGGACAGTTTAGGATGGGCAAAAAATGCTGGCATTGTCAGTGATGTCCATGTCCCATGAAAGAATAAGTAAAATAAAATGTGCTGTGGCCCAAGTTTAATGTAAGAGTCAGAACAAGTACTGCTCTAACTGGAGAGCATCCATGTCCAGAGCCAGTCAACGACGTGAGCAGATTACAATAGCTGGAGGAAAGAAGGGGAAAATTGATTTGTCTCGCTCTGTGAGTTAGATCTACACGAGTTAGAGTCCCCAGCCACTGTCTATATTGAAATAGATGTGTTTCCAGTCCTGATGGTATTAACCTGCTGTTTTTTTAGTGCTGTGATAGCCCATTGTACTGGAGCAAAAGAGAGGTGTCATTAATCAGACCTGGTTATTACTGCTTCTCCTTCCAATTCTGGCACAACGTTTAACTCTTGGGCAGAATGATAAATGGACCAAGAGGCTCCACTTGCCCTCTCGGGTGGACATATAAGATCCCAAGGCACTATTTTGAAGAAGTAGCCAGTGAGGTAGTTGATGTGTTGGTATTAATTTTCCAAAGTTCCCTAGATTTGGGGAAGGTTCAATTAGATTGAAAAATAGTGAGTGTAACTCGTTTATTCAAAAAGGGAGGGAGACAGAAAACAGGAAACTATATGCCAATTAGCTTAACATCTGTCATGGGGAAAACGTTACAAGCTATTATCAAAGACATAATAGTAGGGCACTTAGAAAAAGCCAAGGTAATTGGGCAGATTCAAAAGTGGTTTTGGGAAAGGGAAATCATGTTTAACCAATTTATTGGCGTTCTTTGAAGGAGTCACATGTGCTGTGGATAAAGGGGAACCAATGGATGTACTGTACTTAGCTTTCCAGAAGGCATTTGATTAGGTGCCACATTAAAGGTTATTGCAGAAAATAAAAGCTCATGGTGTAGAGGGTAACATTTTGGCATGGATAGAAGATTAGCTAGCTGACAGGAAACAGTGTAGGCATAAATGGGTAATTTTTTGGTTAGTAAAATATACCGAGTGACATGCCACAGGGATCAGTGCTGGAGCCTCAGCTTTTTACAATTTACATGAATGACTTGAATGAAGAGACTGAAGGTATGGTTGCTAAATTTGCTGATGACATAAAGATTAGTAGAAAAGTAAGTTGTAAAGAGGATACAAGGAGGCTACAAAGGGATACAGAAGAGTGGGCAAAGGTCTGGCAAATGGAGTATAATGTGGGAAAATATGAAATTGTCCATTTTGGCAGGAAGAATAAAAATGAAGCTTATTATCTGAATGGTGAGAGATTGCAGAGCTCTGAGATGCAGAGGGATCTGTGTATCTTAGTGCATGAATCACAAAAGATTAGTATGTAGGTACAGCAAGTAATTAGGAAAGCTAATAGAATGTTATCGTTTATTGCAAGGGGAATTGAATACAGTAGGGAGGTTATTCTTCAGTTATACAAGGCATTGGTGAGATCATATCTGGAATACTGTGTATAGTCTTGGTCTTCTTATTTAAGGAAAGAAATGAATGCATTGGAAACAGTTCAGAGAAGGTTTACTAGACTAATACCAGGAATGGGGAGAGTTGTCTTATGAGGAAAGGCTGGACAGGTCAGGCTTGTATCCACTGGAGTTTAGAAGAGTAAGAGGCAACTTGATTGAAACCTTTAAGATCCTGAGGGGTGTTGACAGGGTGGATGTGGAGAGGCTGTTTCCTCTTGTGGGAGAATCTAGAACCAGGGGTCACTGTTTAAAAATAAGGGGTCGCTCATTTAAAACCGAGATGAGGAGAAATTTTTTGAGGGTTTTGCGTCTTTGGAACTCTCTTCCTCAAAAGGTGGTGGAAGCAGAGTCTTTGAATATTTTTAAGGTAGAACTAGATAGATTCTTGTTAAGCAAGGGGGGTGAAAGGTTATCGGTGGGGGCTAGGTGGTATTGTGGGGTTGAGGTTACAGTCAGATCAGCCATGATCTTATTGAATGGTGGAGCAGGCTCAAGGGACCAAATGGCCTATTCGTGCTCCTAATTCGTATGTTCTGAAGAACAGGAGAGTTATCCCCGGTGTCCTAGCCGTTATTTATCCCTCAATCAATATCACAGAAACCAGATTATCTGATCATTCTCACACTGATGTTTGGGGGAGCTTGCTATGAGGTAATTGGCTCCCAGATTTCCTATATTATAATAGTGACCACACTTCAAAAATACTTCACCGGTTGCAAACCACTTTTGGACTTGGGATCGTGAAAGTTGTTATATCGATGCAAAATGTTTTTTTTTAAACAAGTTTCAATAGCCTAAGGGTGTCAAAGGAATTCACCTGATCTCTCTTTCTCTAATGGGCCTAGACGTACATGGTACAGCACAGAAACAGGCCTTTTGGCTCAAGGGGTCCATGCTGGTGTTCATGCTCCACAGGAGCCTCCTCCCACCTGACCTCATCTTGTTCTATCAGTTCTATTCCTTTCTCCCTCGCGCTTAGTTATTTTTGTATCTCTACCACACTACAATGGGTGGGACATGTCTGAAGCACAATGTCACATTTTGTGTGAGGCAGGCTGGATGGATTCTTCATTCTCCATCGTTGTTCAGCATGTGTGAAAACCCTGCTACCTTTGGATTATCCGTCACCGTGGAACTCCCAAGTCACCCAGTTGAAAAACTGATGTGCACCAAACTATGATGCTGTGTTCTTGATTCTCCAGCTGTTTACCCCCCACCCCCTCCCCACTCCTCTCCTCAAAACAGCCAGGGTCACAGTGAAATGAACTTAATTGGATTGTTAAAAAATGCATTCTTTCATGGCCTCTGGCTGTCATTGGCAAGGCCAGCGTTTGTTGAACTGAGTGGCTTGCTAGGGGAGAAATTAAAAGTGAACCACATTACTGCGGACCTGGAGTTAGTTACATTGTAGGCCAGGCCAGGTAAGAATGGCAGATTTCCTAAAGGATATTAGTGAACCAGATGGGCTTTTTATGGTCGACGTTACTGAGACTAGCTTTTCAATTCCAGGTTTTTATGAACTGAATTTAAATTCCTCCAGCTGCCATGGTTGGATTTGAACCTTTGTCCCTGGAACATTAACCTGGGCCTCTGGATTATTAGTCCAGTGACATTACCGGTACTCCACCGCCTCCCTCTATGATTTTTCTTTGGCAGGATGTCCTGTAAACCCAGCTCCCTCCTCCCTCA